>NC_141614.1:31161529-31518196 GCF_047967505.1 Dipteris shenzhenensis | reverse complement strand
GAACATGATGGATGTGGTACTGTTATTATGCAAGCTCTATTTAAACACCAATTAGCATGCCCTCAAGAAAAACTCAATGATGCCCATGATGTTGTAACATGGCTTATAACCAACCTCTCCAGAGGGGCTTTTATGCGAGACATTTTAGCATACATGGTCATGCTCATAGTGTCTAGAGCCAAAAGTATGTTCTTTGCATGCTTTGGACCATGTGTTAACACGTTGCCCAAAAGCATGCAAAGAGCATGCTTGTAGGTGAGACATTTTAGCATACATGGCCATGCTCAAGAGCAAGTTGTTAGGACTAGCCACCATCAAGTCAATGCCCTATGGCCTAAAAGTATGGCCTAAAAGTGTATGTGAGAAGTTGTTTATGATTACAGGGCATAAATGAACATTGCCTAAAATTCGGCCCACATGTAAGTATATTGTCATCACTGATGAATATATGTGACAATGTATGTGACAGTATTTGGCGCTAAAAGTATTCTCTTTGCATGCTTTTGGACCGTGTGTTAACATGCTGTCCAAACCAAAAAAGTGCCATATCATGTCTTATCTCTACACAGCATATGCGATGCATGTGCTGATGCCAATTGCCTATTTGGAATAGGTAATAGCTGCAATAAACCCAAATTGGTAGTGATCTTGCACTTTTTTTGTTGACATTTACTCTGTAAGCATTCTGTAAGGTATTCAAGCATATCCATTATAGTATAATTTTCATACTGGGACGTAAGTCTTTGTGATGCACTTGTGGCTTGCCGTTGGAAAGATTGTCTCATTTGGAGAACAAACAATATTTATGAGAGTATAAAACTAAAGAAAATTTAGCCCAAGGCCCCCATAGTGTTAGAGATTACTGCCTCACATGTGAGTCCCTAGATAAGGAGGAGGTATATTTGGTCTTTTAGCAAAGCCAAATTATGAAAAAGTATTTAATCTTCTCAGCAAGTCCAAAGTACCAACATATGTCTCAGACTGCGTTCCGAAAGGCAAGCGTCTTAGATTGAATTCGGATGATACATAAACCTGCAAGCATCTCAGTTGGGTTCCGGAAGATAGGAGTATCAAGTTGGACCCAGGTGACAAGTAACCATGTTGACAACCTTGATGACGAAGGGACTTGCTTTTAGTTTCAGACACTATTCTTCTCCTGGTGGTTGGACATGGTATCATCATTCCATCCAGAGCTCAATGGTTCATTCTTTTTAAGATTGTTTTCCTAACCTTTATGCCCCTAACAATCGAGGGGACCGTGTCCTTTTGTGGAGGTAACTTCTCTCTTGGGCCTCCATTGCAGATTTATGGGTTATTGGAAGTGACTTCGACTATGGAGTTGCCTTTAGACAAGAAGGGGGATAGAGAAGGAGGCAACATTTTTTGGAGAAAGCAGCCTTGGATGCCTTCCTGTTCAGTTTAGTGGCAGAGATGTTTGGTTGGATGATGCCTTTCACACCCCGTCACAGTCACTCCAGTTCTCGTGGTCAAACAAGAGACCTCAAATGCCCATTCCTGCGTGCATTGATAGATTTTATGTTGGAGATTGGGCTTTGGAGTAAAACCAAAAGGTAATTCTTTTCACACAAATTCACCACCTAATCTATTGGAGAAGAAGAACACAATCACACCACAAAAACGACAGCAGACTGGGTACAATCTCCCCCCCCCTAGATGAGTGGCTCACGCTTCCTCATCTAGAGTATTTATGATATTTCATAAAAGCACCAAGGAGCCAAAATTATCCCTCTCATCCAAAAATGAGGGATATGTTTTACATAGCTTTCTTAGGGCCCAAAAATCAATTATGTCTACTATAAAATATATTGCTCAAACCCGCAATAATAAAGCAAATACAAAATTGGCCCATGGCCATATATAATGCGCTGTGTGACACCTCGATCGGTATTGCATTAATTCCAATTCTTGCTATGAGTTCCATCACCGGTACTCAAGCCGCCAATTATATTAATTATTAACAATCGATTGAACGAATCACCGAATCAACCGATCCCAACATATCCGCGCTCAAAGCACAATAATCAAGCACAACACCAATAACACTAGTGACATCAGTATTAACATGGAATCACCCACAATACCGGCCATCTAGCATGGAAAACACAAGCTAGTCAGACGTCCCCAACTAACCACACAAAGTATCCACTAGGATCCCCGCTGCGTCCGGTGCGCTCCTATGGGATACTTTGCCATAGTCACACTCGACTAAAAGTAATAATGTCCAAAGTAAGATATATCAGAAATATAATTTCCGTAACATCCCTCTTGCTTGGATTGCAACTGACCTCAGTTGCGTGTTTGATTATAGGAACTAAGGAGGTATGGAAAAGTTGGAAGGAACCGCTCAGGCATCCACTGAGCATCATCTCTTGGATGATTCTTAAATTTAAGCAAGGATTTAGTATAGACATTTCCTTTTCGGATCGAGGTTTGTTGATGATCAATAATGCAATCAAGTTCTAAAATTTATTCTTCATCAACAATCAATGGGGCCTCTTCATAGATAGGGTGAATAGGTAAAGGTCCTTTGAAGGGCTTCAAGAGGCTGATATGGAAAGCATTATGTATTTCCCAATTATCAGGTAATTCAAGCCTATAAGCTAGATCATTGATTTTCTGAATCACTTTAAATGGTCCATAAAAACGTGGTGACATCTTGATTACTGGCCATTTCTCAATACTCTTCAATCTTCTTTTCTCAATCCGAAGAAGTACATAATCACCTTTAAAAAGCATATGTTTTCGTTTCTTATTAGCTTATTTCGTGTACTTCTCTTGAGCGATTGCAATGGCTTCGTGAACCTCTTTGAGAATATTTTGATAGTCATGGATAAATGCATCTGCTGCTTCTACTCTATGGGTCAATCGTGTGATAGGGATAGGTAAGACTTTCCCATAGATAATCTCAAAGGGTGCTTTTCCAGTTGCAGAATGAGGAGTATTATTATAAGCAAATTGTAAGAGATGAATGTATTTATCCCAAGCTTTGGGTTGACTTCCCGTATAAACTCTTATCATATCCAGAATAGTAATGTTGGTAACTTCAGTTTGTCCATTCGATTCTG
The DNA here is from genome assembly GCF_047967505.1 of Dipteris shenzhenensis. Lineage (NCBI taxonomy): Eukaryota > Viridiplantae > Streptophyta > Polypodiopsida > Gleicheniales > Dipteridaceae > Dipteris > Dipteris shenzhenensis. Next base: position 31,515,110 of record NC_141614.1, on the reverse strand, counting down.
GATGGAAAGCTGATGAGAAATCTAACTTAGTGGCTAGATTATGAAATAATGCAGTCTAGAAATTACTGCAAAACTTCGAATCTCGATCAGACACTATAATCTGTGGCAATCCATGATGAGCAAATATATGCTTGATGAATAAATGTGCAGCTTGCTGAGCTGTTAAAGTCTTTTTGCATGGGATGAAATAAGCTTGCTTACTAAAGCGATCTACTATCGTCCAAATCCATGTATATTTGCTCCCAAGGTTGCGTAGGAATAGGCAAAGGCATTAGCAATCCTGGGGTCTTTCCTTTGTAACTCTTGATCTTCTGACATTGATGCATTCGGCTACAAATTTAGCCACATCTTTTCTTATAGTAGGCCAATGAAATCCCCTTGCGATCACTTGTAAAGTGGCAGTCACTCCCCTATGTCCCATATATGGTGGTTGGTGCATTTCCTCCATTACAATTTGTCTAAAGGGTTGAGTGATGCATAATTTCTTTTGATAAAAGAGGTATCCATCATTGCATGAATAGTCCAATATAGGATTCCAATTGTTATTCTCTAATTTGTTCCATATATCAGAAAAGTCTGGATCCTCTTGATAAGAATTCTTCATACCTTCAAAAGGCTGGGTCTCTACAGGTTAATACTTGGCTTTTTGCTAAGAGCATCAGCAACTACATTTTCCTTTCCAGGTTGATACTGAATCATGGGCTGAAAACTCTGTATAAATGATGCCCACTTGATGTGCCTATCGGATATTAGTGGCTGAGTCAACAAATGCTTGATACTTTGCTGATCGGTTTTGATAAGAAACTCAGATCCCATCAAATAATGTTTCAACATTCGTAAGGCATGCACAACGGTAGTTAATTCCTTATCATACGTACTATAATTGCATTCCGCTGGTTTTAATTTTCGGCTCTCATATGCTATCGGATGTCCATCTTGCGTAAGTACGGCTCCAATTCCATATCCACTAGCATCGGTTACAACTACAAAGAATGGTCTAGAGAAATTGGGTAGTTGCAACAAAGGAGCTTGTGTGAGAGCTTCTTTCAAAGCTGTAAAAGATTTATCTTGACGCTCGGTCCATAAGAAATGCTTAGCATTCCTAAGAAGGTCTGTCAATGGATGTGCAATGTATGCGAAATTCTTGTCAAACTTTCTATAAAAGCTACACAATCCTAAGAATGATCTTAATTCGTGTATGTCTCGGGGCTTAGGCCATGTGACTATGCACTCGATCTTCTTTAAATCTACTCGAATCCCATCGACGGATATAATGCGACCCAAATACTCTATCTGATCTCGAAAGAAACTGCTCTTTTCAAAATTTATGTACAATTGATTTTCTTTCAAGAGTGAAAAAACTAACTTCAGATGTTTCTTATGCTCCTCAACATCTTTGCTAAACACCAGAATATCATCGAAAAATACTATCACACAATCTTGGAGTTTAAGAAAGATTCGGTTCATCATTCTACTAAAAGTAGCTGGAGTATTAGTTAGCCCAAAAGGCATAACTAGGAACTCAATAATGTCCCGTTTGAGTTCTAAAGACAGTCTTCTATATATCCTCTTCTACCATACGAACTTGATGATAGCCGGATTTGAGATCTATCTTACTGAAGACCTTGGTCCCTTTTAATTTGTCCAAAAGATCATCAATCCTAAGGATTGGATATTTGTTCTCTACTATGATTTTGTTTAGTGCACGATAGTCTATGCACATTCGATAGGTTCCATTTTTCTTTTTGACTAATAAGACAGGTGCTCCATAAGGAGAACTGCTGGGTCTTATCAATCCTCTCTCTATCAATTCCTCCACTTACTTTTGAATTTTCTTTTGTTCTAACTGATTGACTTTATAAGGAGCTTTGCAAGGTGGAGTGTTGCCCAGTAAGATTTCTATCCTATGATCTTCAGGTCGAGAACATGGTAGTCCAGTGAGAAAGAAACTTTTGGTGTGTAGGCTTAGTGTTTGGTTGAATAGCCGTTACCGTATTCACCAAAATCAGATATGTCTTCTCATGTTTTCTCATTGCTCTTTTGGCTTGTGTGTGGTTGAGTAAAGGACTAATCTCAGGTTTCATTGAGCTTTTCATACATATTTCTTGTTTGTCCTTCTCAATCCACATTTGATGTGATGAGCTTTTTAAAAGACTTCCAAGATTTTGGTCGCCTTTTACTGTGCTTAGTGATGTTCCACCAAAGTGCAGCACTCTCTTCTAAATGATTTGCAGCACATTTAATCTTGTCTTTTTCAGAGAATTTCTCCCCTGAAAAATAATCTTTTAGTTGACTGATCCACGACAAGACAGTGCGTGCTTCTTTCTTTTCATCGAAATTTTGAAACGAGAAAGCTTTTCTACTAATCTTACTCTCCTTCCTCAAATTTTGTGCTCTCAATGTGGCTTTGACTGTCCTGATAATAGTATCATCGTCGGAAATTTTGAAATGAGAAAGCTTTTCTACTAATCTTACTCTCATTCCTCAAATTTTGTGCTCTCAGTGTGGCTTTGACTGTCCTGATAATAGTATCATCGTCGGAATCATCATCGGATGACTCATCGTCAGATGAACGTCTCTTCCTTTTCTTACCATTGATTTTCTTTTCCAATCTCTCACTATGCTCACGCTCATCGGCCAACTGTGCCTAAAGTGCGTCTAATTGATCTTGGAGCGTGGGTGGTTGTGGCTGATGTGCCATGATATCGATAAGTACAAAATAAAGCAGAGCGGAGAAAGATAAGGTTACTAAGTGTATGAGATTTAAATGGATGGAAAAGTGTGTTTCGAGTGTATGGTAAGAAATGGATGGCGGAAAATACTAAGTGTATGAAATATAAAGCAAAAGAAATCACTTATCTTGCTCTTTGATCGGAGGTGGGAAAAAAAATAGAGTGGGAGATATGTGACTGATGTTGTCGCTCGAAGTCGCCTTTGCGCTCGACTGATCTCCAATTGATTGCTCGGTGATTCGTGGTTCCAAACCGCCTTCTTGATTTGAGCTTATCAGATTTTGCAATGGTCTTCGTCTTGTCGAGCTCCGATCGCTTATAGGAGCCTCCTTTCTCTTTTATACGCCCTTGCTGGTCGGCGAGGTGGCTTAGCACTTGAGTTGTAGGTCGCCATATGGAAAAGAGTCTTCTTGAGTTGGCCTTTAGAATGCTTTCGTTGAGAGGTGTCCGCAAGGGCGGTGGCACGTAGTCTATCACAATCTGTGAAAAGACGTAGGACTGCTCACTGTAGTGCTGAGTCTATCCCAAGACCCCAGGCAAGCCAAGTCCTCCGAGGACTCGGATGGGGGGTAGAGTCAATAAGCATTTCCTCTCTAGAGAGAGTGTCACACAGCTTATTGACTTAGACAGGGTATTGAAGACAGATTTTGATGCCGTCTTGCGTATAGTTACTTATTTTTATGCCTTTCCTCTTGTAGCAAGTTTGGATACATTGGCCAGAGATGATGTCAGGTTTCAGATTTTGCAGCATAGTCCCTTATCGGTGAAACCAAATATGAGAGTCTTGCTAGATGCGCCTTTCATCAATATGGGAATTCAGTGTACCGCACTTCTTGCTCCCCATCAAGGTGCTTGGGTTCGGATGGGCTTTCACCATCCTTCTTTATTGTGCATTGGGATGAGATTGGGGATCACATTACCTCAGCCCTGCAGGGCGTTTGGGACTTTGATGCTATGCTTGACTCACTCATAGAGGGTCTCAAACGGGAGGTTGCAAAAATTTGGTGTCACAATGGAGGCCTATCACTCTCTTGGGCATCCTGGCGCAAGCAATTAGTCTATTGTTGCAATCCTTTCATCCGGATCTCATTTGTGATACACAGGTAGGATTTGTGCATGGCAGGAGCATCTTTGATCATATCTTCTCTTTTTGGGAGGCTTCCAATTTAGCTTTGCATAGCAGCTAGAAGCTAGCCATTCAACCCTTGGATTATGAAAAAGCTTATGACAGGGTAGATTGGGATCTTCTAGAGGACACCCTTCATCATTTTGGACCCTCAGATGCATAGATTAGAGGGGTCTCCTCTTTGTACAGATCAGCCCACAGCCAAGTGCTCATCAGAGGGATCAAAGAAGGCAACCTCAAAGCTAGGAGGTTGTGTCAGATAAACTTCTTCCTTCTGGCAGATCCCCTTGAAGAAAGGCAGTCTTGATGTCAAGCTAGTGCACTTGCCAATGGTGATGGGCTGCAATGGCAATGACACATCTAATAGTAATAATCCTGGAAGTGGGAGCAAAGGTCTCCTCAAAGTCAATGCCTTGTTGTTGGGCATATCCTTTTGCAACAAGACGGGCTTTGTGTTGATCTATGCTGCCATCAGATTTCCTTTTTTAATTTGTAGACCCCTCGGGTACCAATGGCATGCTTGCTAGGAGGGAGATCTACTAATTCCCATGTGTCATTTTTGGCAATAGATTGTAGCTCAGCTCTCATTGCATCCATCCACTCTTTACTGTCAAAAGCATCTTTATGGCACAAAGGCTCTTCATTGCAAGCTGTAGCAAGGAGTGCAAACTCAAGAAAGTGACCATGCATGTGTCTATTCCCTGATCTTGTCGGAGCAGCAAGAGGTTGATCTTGTTTGCTGTTCCTCAATGTGTCAAGAAGCCATCTGGGAACTTGCCTTTGCTGTCTATTGACAGCTCTTTCTTCAATCACTGCATCATGAATAGTGGGATCATTTTGTGCTGGAAGAGGAACCTGTAAATCAGCATGGGGTGCTGGCTGATCATTGCTTGTTGGAGGGCCTGCAGGAGGCTCATGTTGCTGGTCAAAGTCTCCCTCTGAGGGAAGTAGAGGTAACCAAGAGTCACAGGCATCAAACATGTCAACTTCTGGCTTAGCTTTGCAGTCCACAAGAGGAGCAACTCGTTTGACATATACTCTGCCCCCCTATCTATGTTGAGGGTGACAAGCTTGCATCCCGATTCATTCTCAACCATATTCAGCCACCTCTGAAAGCATGAGAACACTTCAGATTTGGCTTTTAAAGCATATACCCAGCAATATCTTGTGAAGTCATCAATTAGAGTCATGAAATATTTGTACCTCCCAATGGCATTTGTCCTCATTGGGCCATAGACATCACTGTGCACTAGCTGCAATTTCCTTTGTGAGAATTTTGGACAATTCTTTTTGAAAAGGAAACCGATGCATCTTACCCAAAAGACAACCCTCACACACATGTTTGGAAACTGTGAGTTTGAGGTATATCATTTGCCATGCCCTGTGAATGTAACTTGGCAAGAGCTCTATAATTGAGATGACCCCTTCTATCATGCCAAAGATGAGTTTCAGCAAGCTGTGAATGTGAAATAGCAAATGCTTCAATAGAAAGTGCAGCTAAGTGATGTTCAAGGTGATAAAGCCCCTTTTGCAAAGTGCCAGTGAGAACTATGGCACTGTCATCACGAAGATCATATCCTAAGCATGTGTATCCATCAAATATTACTCTGAAACCTGAAGGGGCAATTGCTGAAATTGAAATCAAGTTGACTTAAATTCTAGGCACAAAAAGAACAGTTGTCAAAGTGACAGGATGGCTTGAAATGGATGTGAGCTGCACATCTCCAATTCCTTTTACAGTATAGAGAGCATTATTAGCACATGTGACAGCCCCTCGCGAGGTGCATTAGCTAAAGGAATGAAACAACTGTCTGCAAGAAGTGACGTGCTTGGAAGCAGCGGGCATCTGCTGGCTCATGGGATTCAATTGCATGTGAGGCATTTACTGTCAATCCTGCTTTCTTCTTCTCTGAAGCAATGCGCTTCATGCATTCTGAAATTTCATGCCCTGGCTTGCGACAATAGTTGCATCTTTTCTTCTTTGACTTATCTACTGTATTTTGAGATGCATTGGAGGAATTGCCACTGTTAGGCGCATATTTAGGCTTGCCCATAGGCTTGGAAGCCTTGCCTTTTCCTGTTTGCTGTGAAGCAAATGCATGATCAGGAATAGTAGCTTGCCTATTAGCATGACTTTGCTCTTCCTGGGAAAGCAAAGTGACTAATTGATCAAAGGAGTAGTGGTCTAGATTACCCATGGCCACTAGTCGAAGGGTTGTAGGAAACCCTTGATATGTATCTTGCAGCCCATTCAATGTGGTACTGACAAGCTGAGAATTTGGCACCACTTCATCAATATTGGCAAGTTGTTCCATGAGGTCCTTGACCTTTGTCAAGTATGCATCCATAGAGTCACCTTCATTCATGCTAGCTTCCTGCAATTGCCTTCTTAAATATGCAACACGTGCCTCATTGCAAATCTGATAAAGAGATGGCCTACATCGCTCTAGGGATTGAATTACTCAACTAGGCCTATAAGGAACCTTTTGTGGAATGGGTTAGATGGCACCACAAACACTATAGCTAGGGTAGCTTGGGAGACCTTGATCCTTCCCACAAAGGAAGGGGGTTCAATATCATACACCCAGACTTGTAGTGTAGGGCCTTATTTTGCAAGTTTATGGCAAAGGGACTTATGCCTAGGCAAGAGCCTTGGAAGAACTTTTTTATTTGATGCATACTCATGTACATGTACCCTTTCCTCAGGTGGAGACTGGGTAGAGAGCACGGTGGGTTTCTACTTGCATCAATAGACAATGAACCAGTCAGATATAGAAACCACCAAAATAATATATTCCCGTCCAAAGCTATAGACAATGACTCAACTAGGCGTGTAAGGAACTTTTTGTGGAATGGGCTAGATGGCACCGCAAACACTATAGCCAGGGTAGCTTGGGAGACCTTGATCCTTCCCACAAAGGAAGGGGGTTCAATGTAGACTTGCAGTGCAAGGGCCTTACTTTGCAAGTTTATGACAAAGGGACTTATGATTAGGCAAGAGCCTTGGAAGAACTTTTTTATTTGATGCACAATCATGTACCCTTTCCTTAGGTGGAGACTGGGTAGAGAGCACAAGGTGGGTTTCTACTTGCATCAATAGACAATGAACCAGCCAGATATAGAAACTACCAAAAATAATATATTTTCGTCCAAAGCTATAGACAATGACTCAACTAGGCCTATAAGGAACTTTTGTGGAATGGGCTAGATGGCACCGCAAACACTATAGCCAAGGTAGCTTGGGAGACCTTGATCCTTCCCACAAAGGAAGGGGGTTCAATATCATACACCCAAACTTGCAGTGCAAGGCCTTACTTTGCAAGTTTATGACAAAGGGACTTATGCCTAGGCAAGAGCCTTGGAAGAACTTTTTATTTGATGCACAATCATGTACCCTTTCCTCAGGTGGAGCCTCAGGTGGAGACTGGGTAGAGAGCACAAGGTGGGTTTCTACTTGCATCAATAGACAATGAATCAGCCAGATATAGAAACCACCAAAATAATATATTTTCGTCCAAAGCTATGGACACAATACAAGAGAGAAGATCCAGAGTCCCACCAATGGTGTGGTCCTCTGATCTTACCACAAGGTACTCCTCCTATTTTCCGGCTATCTCTGTTGTTGCTAGGGATAATGATGATATTGATGATGATGCTGAGATTGATATATAGTCGACCATCAACATGAATGGTCGACATGACTATGTTGTACTTTGCATAGGTATGGATGCTCGTTTAGTAGCTCCACTACCACAGCTTGTTGTATCAGGATTTTCACAGTCTCATAGACCCATCGGTCTTCCGAAGACTTTAATAAACTTTCTTTCTTTCTAGACTGGAGCCCAGACTCGAGCCCGCGTGCTCCACCTCGAGCGTCTGTAGACTTTCTGTCTAGAATGATCTCAGCAACCTTCTGCCCTGGAAGACAGTCTAGGTTCAGCCTCTCCCTGGAGATAAGTCTGCAGCAACACCTCTCTTCTTCACTTCCTGTGTAGAGGCCCAAGGTTAGTGTATATGCTGCTCCTTTCTGCTCCTCCAAAAGCCGCACAGCTGAATGAATTATAAGGCTCATTCAGCCCAGGCCCAGACTGAATGAATTATGAGGCCCAAGGCCTCTCCTTTTATAGGCCCAAGGCCTGCTCAAAATGACCGACTGGTCAAGGGCCTATTGGCCGACTTTTGTCTGCCCTAAAAACCGACTGATTGGCTGCGCCTACCAGCCCAACCAGTGCCCTATATAAGGGTCTTTCCTGGCCCTTTCAATGCCTTTGATCCAGGGCATAAAGCCCTCCCTTTATTGCAGGGTCCAGCCCCTTCTGTCCTGCCATGTACCAGCTCCATAACCTGCCCGTACACCTGCGCTTCTGATGTGCCTGCATTGCGCCTTTGTAAATGAGGCTTCTTTTATCTCTATAAGGATTCCAAGACTTATCCAAAAATGTAGTAAGCACAATGCTGCATATAAATGTACTGGCTATGAAAGAAAGATGCTTATTTGTTGTGGAAGAAAATAAAAGAGATATATTAAGAATCAAAGGTATGAGATAGATCAAGTCATATTTCATTGTAACTCAGGATGTGAAGGCAATGACTTCTTTATGTGACTTGAATATTTTTCAAGGGTTAAAACCAACATTCATAGGCCAGTAATATTTCTCATAGGCCTGTAATTTCACATATTTCCTTTTAGAGAGCCACTTTGATGTGAATTAGTATACTGTGAAACTGATTTCTTTTCTGCTTCTTTCACCCTGCTATTTTTTGACATATTAGCCTTTGCTATGTCCTAAAATAGTCTAAGTCATTTCCCTCGAATCTTGAATAACTTATCATGCTTGGGAAAATTTTTCAGGACAATGTAAGCCTAGAGCTTCCCAAAGACAAGGGCCCCGTAGAGTGGGGAGTGTTCAGATGGAAAGGTCTGGGTATGGAACAGCTTCATGCAGTATCCAGGAAGAATCAAGGCTTGGAGTGTTTCATTGTGACCATTTTACTTTATTGCTGTGCAGCAGCAGAAGTTTTAGGCAGGTTATGGACGTGAGACTTACTGGCATATATCCATTAAAAGTCAGATGTTTTTTGTTAGATGAGCCTATGAAAAGCCAGCTTAGGAGAAGTCCAAAGATTGGGAAATGGAGCATTTTGTGCAATGGACAGGGCCAACATTCTGATAATCTTGGAATTGGGGATCTCAGATATGAAACTCACATAGAAACTCTTGATCAAGATGTACCAATGCCCCTGTTGAATTCAGAAAATCTGAAGAAAAGCTATTCAGAAACAAATGGCGCTTCATATGAAGGATCTATATTATCACAGGCAGAGGTCAAAGAGGTTACTGGCGTTGCAAATGTAGCCTCAGCATGGCAACAAATTCCAAAGCGCTGGATCATTGTGATGCTCTGCTTCTTTGCATTCCTCCTCTGTAACATGGATCGGGTACGCAATCTGTCTTTCTGATTTCTAAAATTTTTGGTAGCTGAAATCATTCTGGTTTTCAAGTGCCTAATATAGTATGTACTAAATTTGGTTTTCAAGAATTTGGAATCAAAATAATTCTACATATGAACCTTTAGATACTGCATTAAATACTTAAGAACTTTTATGCATCTTCACTGGTGGGATGCAGCATCATGTACGTCCTGTCTCAGATTTTTGACCACCTGAAAGTCATTGAATATGCAGACACAATTCAAAATTTATTTGTACGTTTGCATTTTTTGTGCTGATTACTTTTAACTGCCGAGTCTCACAAGCCTGAAGATATATGTGTGTTTGCAAAATTTTGGAGGTATTTACTAATCTCTTTTTATGGCCCTGTCTTGTTGTGCTTCTGTTCTTCATGGGGATGTCTGCAATTTCTAAAATGATGTGGTGAAATTGTTAGAAATGCAATGTTAAAGTGTCTTTTTCATAAATGTGAAAGTAATGCTTGGACTGCAAAAAAAAGTGAAGATGATACTGTGAGATTGTATGGTAGTTAGTGAATCCTCTATCCTATATTCTTTTTGAGTTGAGTGCTTGTAGTTGCGAAGCTTTAATAGGGAGAGTGGAGAAGAAGATAGACAACCAGTCTTCTTGATGTATCTGAGTAGGGGCCCGAGAGTTTCTGGCCCACACCCTCCTACGCAAAGAAGGTTTTGGTCCGTGGTTCCCGCTTCTGCTGACATGTTCTACGTCTCTGCTACAAGCTTGGCCATGCCACATATTTCTGAAGACAGTTATGAACTTACTGTACCAAAAGTTCTCCTGCTTCAGGTTTTCAGAGTGGGCGTGAGTTCATCCACCATGTTAGAATAGAGAAAGCTGCATCACATTCTCACCTCTAAAGACATCAGAGCACCTTTGAATCCAAATGTTCTGCAATACATTGCTTCTAATGTCATTCAAATCACCCTGCACACATGTAGGCGTACGGATATAGGCATACTGAAAGGGAAAATGCACAATGTGACTTCTAACCAAATCTCACTGTCGGACACAATTCACAAAAACTGTGTGTGTGTGTGTTTGTGTTCATCCCCCAAAAAAGTATGTGTGTATAGCGATACTCCTAAAAAAACTGAGCATAACATTCAGCTGTACGGGCATTCGTTGGTGGACGTTCATACTTTCTTTGTTCTTCTTTGCATCAATCTCTCCAAGGTGCCCACTTTCTTGGAGACGTTCCTTTGGTCCAGCTGGACGTGCTTTATTACTGCTTCTAGTTTTTTAGTAGTAGGTTCTCCCTTTTGGAGCAGCTGCACATCTACATTGTTTCTAAAATGAAATAGTCTTTTCACAAAAGAAATGCGTGTGTGTGCCCATGGATTTTATTTCGCAAACTATGCATGCATTGGGCTTTGGGCAGAAATTGCAGCATATTATTTACTCACTTTACAGTGATAGCAAAGCTGCTTGCATACTGTTTGGAGATATTTCTGATGCACGGACCCTTCGCTGTTCAGTCCATCAGGGCTGTCCGCTTAGTGCACTTCTATATGCCATAGCTACTCATCCCATGCTTCAGTACATGGATCATCTCATAGCCTCTGATATACTTCATGGTTTGGAAATTCATGGTAGCAGTACTTTGATAGCTCAAGCCTATGCAGATTATTATTATTTTACTGCTCAGAATACGGAGCAGTATCTATATTGCTTGATGCGGGCCTTATCTTTATATGGGTTGGCAGCAGGTCTTCATGTAAATTTCCAGAAATCTAAGTTATTGCCTTTGCATTCAAAAGAGTGCCATACTCTTTTATGGCCAGGGGAAATTGTACAACCTAATCAAACAATTCATCATTTGGGCTATCCTTTGGGTTGGTCGATTACTCGTCGCCAACAAGCTGACAATATATTAGCAAAATTGAACAAAAATCTTGAATATTGGAAGCTGGCAACATGGTCTCTACATGTCAGGTTGCACATTGTTCAGTCAATTCTGGTGGCCTATATTCAGTTTTACTTACCTTTGATAATGTTTAGTAAGGCGGAACTCTCTCCTTTATGCCTAATATTCTGGAAACTTTTTGGCGTTCTAGACATGGCAAGAAGAGTTTGAGATTACTCACGCTACCGCATCTCCGTTCACCAAAAATGCACAGGGGGTTGAATATCCTTAACATTCACGTGCATATTCTTGCCACAAGGCGAAAATGATGCTGCAATTCTTGCAAGGTTCTTAGCCTTGGGCTGCTATGATACGCCACTTGCTTTTACAGCTCACCACTCCTGCTTTTGGATATTGCCAGCTTACACAATGGGATTTCGTTTTGGGTTGTTTTGATGGCAAGATCAAAGGTTGTTCTTTAGTCTCTCATATGCTTCTGGATTGGAAGCATGTCCTCTCTCAATTGGAACGGCATGGTCGGGATTCACTACAGGGAAACTCTCTCAGAGCAGAGAGCATACATTGGTCACGAGCTTTTGCCTCTCTGTTGTAGTGCAGAAGCCTCGATACACTTAATTTCCTTAGCTTGAAGGGGATCCACTCAGTTGCAGATGTCATTCATGATAATGGGATTCCCCTTGCTTTTCCTTTGATTGCTGCAAAATTTGGTCTTGGTATGCATTACAGATTCATATGGCAAATTATTATTGGCATGCTTCGGCCTTTTCAGCCCATTCTGCCTTTGGAGCTTGAGGACCGTCTCCAAGACTGGACTCTTTCTTCTCCAGGTGTAACTTGCTGTGGCTTGTGTTGCTCACTTTGCTAAACATTTTGGCCAAATTCTTGATCACAAGATGTGATGAGAGTTTTGGGGGAGCTCCTTCAACATGTCAGTCCCATTCTGTCTCCGCGTTAGGCAATGCAATTGAATCTCCTTTTACCTAGAGAGAATTGAAAGATGCCATTTGAGCCTGTGGTAAATGGAAAAGTCCCGGGTGGGATGGTCTCTCGATGGAGTTTTATCAACAGTATTGGGAGCTATGTTACCTTCAATGTTATATATGATTAATCATGCGTGGGAAACTCATCAGACTCCAACTAGTTGAATAAAGACTTGGTGAAATTATTCCCTAAATAGCATTTATGTGTGTCTTTTTTGGATTGGAGACCCATTGCTCTTATGCTTGCCATCTATAAGCTTGTTGCTAAGATGATCATGGCTCGGACCAAAGGCTTTCTACATGATGGGTTACATCCTACTCAGTATGGTTTTATTACACGTTGGCATATAACTGACAATATTGCCACTGCCTATGTGGGGATAGGATATGCAAGGTACAGTGAGCAAGATGTACTTTTATTATAGGTGGATATTGCTAAAGACTTTGACATGGTGCAATGGGATTTCATCTCGCAAACCATGAAGGTTCTAGGATTTGGGACAAAAGTGCAGCATCTTATTCATTGGTTGTATCAAGACAGTCAAGTTGCTGGCATTGTGATAGGTGACATTACGGACCACTGGATGCTTTTTTGTTCGGTACAATAGGGCTGTCCTCTCAGTGCTTTGTTTTATGCCATTGCTACTCATCCCATGCTAGAACACATGGATCATTTAGTTGCCACGGGTGCCTTGCATGGTTTGGAGATCGTGGCAATAGACTTTTGATTGCACACTTGAATTTTGATGATTCCTTTTTTTTGTCTAGAAACTCAGAAAGGGATCTTTCCTCATGCGTGCTTTATATTAATATGGTTTGGCTGCCGGTCTACAAGAGTAAATTTTAAGAAATCGACACTTCTTCCTCTCCATGAGAAAGTTTGGCATCATATCTTATGGCCAAGAGACATACTTTTTGCCCACACAGCTTGTAAGTCATCTTGGCTACCCGTTGAGATGGTCTATCTCTCGAAGATAGTAGATGGATTGGGTGCTTGACATGCTAAAACAATACTGCAGTTCATGAAGGTGATGAACCATGGACATCTACGATGCGACATGTGTTTTTACAATTGTCCTATACAGCTTTTGTTAGTTGGCAGCCCTCCCACTGGGACTTTCTTTTGGGACACATTGGATGGCAGAGTAAAGGGATGTCCTTTTTTTTTTGGTATGTTTTCCAATTGGAAGCATATACTCTCCCATTTTAAATGGAATGGCAAGGTTACTCTTGTAGGATCTTGCGTGCTAAGAGCCTTTATTGGTCAAATGTGTTTATGCCTCCATTGGCTTTGTAGGAACCTTGCCACTCATATTTTCTGTTGAGCAAACGAATTTGTTATGTGGATGATGTGCTTGATGCGGTTGGTATGGTTATCTCCTTTCCTACATCTATTAGACAGTATGCTTTGCAACATCATTATAGGCCTCTTTGGTCTCTATTGTCACAGATGCTGCATGGTTATCTGCCCATACCCCCGCCTTGAGATTCTGGACCACCTTAAAGACTAGGTTCTCCGATCGAATTATCATTTTTGTCGCCAACTACCATTGGTTGATATCACGGGTGCATCGGTATATAAGGGCTTGTTCCCTCCCCCTTGGGTTTCTCTTAGTAATTGCATTTGGTCTATGACACTCTCCTCTCGGTGGTGGCGCCAAAGATTGGAGTATATTTGGGCTTCCAAACTTCCTCTTCGTCAAAAGTGCTTCGTGTGATGAGTTTTACTTGGAGTTCTCCCGTTTTGACTGCTTTTGTCTTGTCGTCATTTTTAAAAGTCTCCATGCGGATAGGCGAAAGGAGGATATTTGCAGGATCAAGAAAGCTGATGGCACCTGGACCACTTCCAAATCAGACTTGGAATTGCAATGTTCTAGTCACTTTCAGCAGCTCCTTTCCTCTCGACCTGATCATTTGATGCAAGTAAATGCAGCCAGGTCTCGCGAGAGTTTATACTATCTCTTTTGTCATTGCCTTGAATCTTGTGATTTTCTTGCTCTTGCCTACGGCAAAGGCTTTAGGCTCGTTTTCCTAGTGCTTGCTTTGACAAGCGATCCTGGGTTTTTGGTTTTCATCCAATAAGGCAGACATAGGATCTTCTTGGTTGGGTTCGTTATTGGGCCTTATGGATTCTATTGGAGGACAATAACCATCGAGTCTTTGGTGATCCCTCCCTGGCTAAGCTTTGGTTCTTCCAGGCATCCCTAAGGCAATCATTTTATGATTGTCTACACGCGTAGGATCTTGATTATTATGCCTTCTTGTCATATAATGATATCTTCTGATGCTTGTAATTGGCTGTCCCTTTCCATTGGACTGTTCTTTTGACAAATGGATTTCAACCCCCCTCCCCCCCCCCAAAAAAAAAAAAGTGTGTGTGTGTGTGTGTGTTTTGAAGGAGTATGGCTTGATTTCCAAAAGATATTTATGAGAGAAGCTTAGGGTTATTTTGGTTGTAGAGCTTTATTGTTAAGGCTTATTGGGAACCCCGAGGAGCGAATTTTGCCTTGCATAGGACGTGCATGTCTATTTAGCTAGGATGCTTCTTCTCCTTTTGAAATAGTATAATGTTTGGCTTCATTGGTTTCGTGAGAAAGCGTAATTTAACTTGGTTCTTGAGCGGTTTTGTTTGTCTCTATGGGTTTGTGGAGGCGAGTCTCTTAGGGAACATTGTTTTGTGAACAAAACGAACCTTTCTTTTTCATTCAAGTAGGTTTTGAATGGTTTTGTTTGTCTCTATGGGCTTGTGGAGGCTAGTCTCTTAGTTGCTATTGTCTTGTGAAAAATGTGAACCTTTCTTTGCATTTAGTGTTCATTGTTCGCAATAGTTAATAGTATTCTCACTCCTTTCTTGTCTTTTGATACTCTTCTTGTCTAGAGAGCCATATTGAGGGTCACATATTTTGTACCATACGATTTCTATGCTTTTTAGTTTCCCTCTTGTACTCTTTGAATCAACAAAACCCTTGGGGTTTGTGACGCAGTTTGAGTAAATGCTATTGTTGGAGTCAAGCTTGGGTTAACAAACAATATCATTAAAAAATTGGAACCTTTATATGTTTGATTTAAGATCATCTTTATCAATAAGTTGTATTTATTGCCTTCCTAGAGTTCTTTACGTATTAGCGTGTTGTACGCTACTTAGGACATTGAGGTGGTTTCACAACATCTATAATTGTATATTTCTCTATAATTATATATTTATGTATAATTATATATTTCTCTATAATTATATATTTCGTCTAATTGTGGTTTCCATTTTAACGCAAACTATTTTCTATTGGGGTTTCTTTTTTGTACACAGGTGAATATGAGTATAGCTATTTTAACTGTTATCTTTTTTGTACACAGGTGAACATGAGTATAGCTATTTTGCCTATGTCAGCTGAATACCAATGGGACCATGCGACTGTTGGCTTGGTGCAGTCTTCGTTTTTTTGGGGTTATCTCCTTACTCAGGTAGAGGCCTTTGACCTTGTTCCATGCCTTCAAATTTTGGATATTGTTTGGGTGTACCAAGTATGTTTATGTAGAAGTAGATGTGTTTTTGCTTACCCACACAAGGCATAAACAGAAACTTATTCTTTCTAAATTCTTGCTTTTGGCATTGCATGAAGGACATTTGGGGACCCATGGAGGTTGCTTCCATCTCTCTTTCTTTTTTCTTTTTGGAAAAATCATGAAGGTCTTCCCCAGTCTTCCATTGGCTCACTCAAGCATGTGTGTTTGGGCAGCACAGGCAATGGACAATGAACTAGGGGAAAGTAATGACACCTCATGTAGTTGGAGATGCTCTTTGTAGACGTCTCCAAAATTTTGGAGTTTCATAAACTTGATGCTTTAAAAAGGTGGAGACACCTTGAAGACACCCTTTTGGTACTTATAGACATATTTTTCCAGGGTCATACTAGTCCATAACCATACTCTCATGCATCAGGAAGAAGCATCCACGTGTATGTATATTGACTATTCCAATTTCCACTCATATACGAGAAGATGTTTTTGTGACCATGTATCTCAATCAATCAAAAGTCACAAGTCGTATACTATATATGGACAAGGTATTAGCTGTTTGGAAATGAATGAGGATTGTAAAAGTTTGGATTTTAAAATATATACCTGATTGCTCATGTTTTCCTTTCATTGCTATTTATTGTGTGTCTTCGTGTTAGTCTATTTAAATTATTCTTGCCTTTTTCTTGCTTGCGCCTCTATAATGTAAGTCTAGTTAGCCTATTCTTGTTGTTTGCTAGTATTTCCAGTAATATTTTTCAATCATACTCAAGGTTTATCTCTGGGTTTGAAACATTCCGTGAAACTTAAAAACAATGTAAAATGTAAGAGGGCTAAGACCCACATGGCGACTGATGGTGGTGCATGGTGCAGTGTGTGCTGAGGGGCAATTGGATTGCCCTCATATGGATTTTGTGAATTGGATGGATGACATACATATGATTGGTGATACCATCCTAGAGCATCCCTCAGTAGATCTTGTCTTGGGATGCTCGTATATGTTATGAGGCAGGGTCTTGGAAGGCCATGGGGAGAGGTACTTGCGGGATCTGTGGCCTTGCTTACATAGTCAAGTTCTCATATTTTATGCAAGGGAGCAGATTCAGACATTATCCACAAAGGAGTCCCCTAGCATATCACCCTAGATGCAGTATCGATATCTATGCATAGACCTCATTCTCCTTCTGTAGACTTGGCTTTCATGAGTCATGTCACAACTAGCAACAGCTAGTGTAGTGGTAATACAACCATTAATGTGATTGTAATACAACCATCAGATTCCTTGGTCTATGTGATTGTAAAAGGTCCTTGAAGGTCAAGCCTTATAGAAACATGCACGTTGCTCAGACCTCTTCTTAGAATTCTTGTTACTTAGCTGCTTCTAACGGGTACGAAGGGAGAGGTACGAATGGAGAGGTACAGTTGTTGCTGACGGATTGTATGGACAAGGGGAGAGGTACATGACACATCCCAGCACTCGTGAAACCTCTGATCTGCAAACAAACACACACAACGTGAGAAACTGAGCAGGCTGCTCACCACCCAACCACGACATCTACGGGATGTGATCCCGAATCAGGAGATGTCCCCTCCGAGCCACGAGCTGAGCTACTGGCACGAACTCCCAACGAGATCCCTACCAGCCTGGTGTCCCATACCACCAGGTGGCGCTGTGAAGCTTGGGATCTGCTACTGGGCCTTGGGCTACGCTAAGATGCAGGCGCGCGTCCGCGACTCAATCCAGGATCAGACCTAGCACCTGGGAACGAAACTTGCTCCCATCGGCTCTCTTGAGAACTGAACCCCTGGGCCCCTTTTATAAACTTGGGCCCCAAGCGCCAAAAATAGCGAAGACCTCAGTACTAGAATGCTTTGCACTGTTGTAAGCAAATTCTATCATAGGTAGATAATCTTCCCATGAAGACTGTCTCTTAGATACATATGCCCGAAGCATGTTTTCAACCAACTGGTTAACCTTCTCTGTACTGCCATCGGATTGTGCATGATCTGAGGAACTCATACTTAGAGTAGTTTCTAACTTCTCAAAAACAAGTGTCCAAAAGTTACTTATAAACTTTGAGTCCCTGTCACTGACTATGTCAGATGGCAAACCATACAGCTTAAACAAGTGGTCCACAAACTCGTGAGCCAGCTGAACAGCTGAAATAGTTGTTCTAGTAGGTAAGAATCTAGCCATTTTTGTCAAACGGTCGACTATGACCCAAATGGAGTCATGACCCTTGCGCGTTCGAGGCAAACCAGTAATAAAATCCATGGAAATACTTTCCCATTTATTACCTGGAATCTGTAATGGCTGTAATAAACCCGCGCTTCTAAGGCGTTCTGCCTTAGTAACCTGACACACCCGGCAACCTACTACTTAGTTTTCAATAAATGCACGCATCTTAGGCCAATAAAAGGTATGCTTCACAAGAGACAGAGTCCGATGTATACCCGGATGTCCAGCACTAGGAGCATCATGACACTCCCAGAGAATCGTGGATCTAAGTTCCATAACATCTGGCACACAAATCTTTCCATTCCGGAACAGCAAGCCGTTCCTAATCATCCACTGACCTCCCGCCGCCTGTACCGCAGGTGGCACAATCCCTGAGTCCTGGTCAACCATGGAGCTCCCATCCTGGACTCTTTGCCAATAAGAACTGAAATGACTATCAGTTGCGTATAGCCCTCTCAAGGATTGAAATAGGTCTGAGGATATTTCCGTAAATGACATAGCATTTACAAACTTGACTCGACTTAAGGCATCCGCCACACTATTCAATGAACCCTGACGATAACGTAGTCTCCTCCGAGCCACGAGCTGAGCTACTGGCACGAACTCCCAACCAGATCCCTATCAGCCTGGTGTCCCATACCACCAGGTGGCGCTGTGAAGCCTGGGATCTGCTACTGGGCCTTGGGCTACGCTAAGATGCAGGCGCGCGTCCGCGACTCAATCCAGGATCAGACCTAGCACCTGGGAACGAAACTTGCTCCCATCGGCTCTCTTGAGAACTGAACCCCTAGGCCCCTTTTATAGACTTGGGCCCCAAGCGCCAAAAATAGCGAAGACCTCAAATTGGTTCGTACCCTTGCCACTCAACCCAAGAATCAAGCCTGCCTAGCTCTAAGCCTCCCCAGGGTACCTGAGCTAGTCTTGTGTACCCAGTACACGTGAGATACCAATCCGTGCACATGACAGTACAGACGACGGGACTGTACAGTACTGGCTGCCTGTTGACGGGCTGTATGGATGGGGGAGGTACGATGTACGGAGGTACGGACTGGGAGAAAGAAAGAAATAAAAGAATGAAAGTTTATTAAAGTCTTTGGAAGACCGATGGGTCTATGAGATTGTGAAAAACCTGGTACAAACAAGCTGTGGTGGTGGAGCTACTAAATGAGCATCCACACCAATGCAAATGCAAAATATGCAGAATGTCAGTATTATATAATTTTAAAAGATAATAATAATAATAATAATATATATATATATAGAGAGAGAGAGAGAGAGAGAGAGAGAGAGAGAGAGAGAGAGAGGGAGGGAGAGGCTAGCGGGAGAGGCTGAGCGGGAGGGAGAGGTTGAGTGGGAGAGGCTAGCGGGAGGGAGAGGCTGAGCGAGAAAGGCTAGCGAGATCCGGGAGAGGCTAGCGGGAGGGAGAGCTACGATAGGAACTGGCAGAACTTGGCTTCACATTCTGGAAGGGCCTGGTAAGCAGGTAGTAATTGATGAGGTTGTAAAAACTTGTAAGAATTCTCCCCCTACTCCGCAACTAGTCTCTACAGTCAAAGAACTTATTCGCATTGAAGTACAAACTACTAAGAAGGAAGTGACTGTGGAAGTGGAGACCTAAGCAAGCAAGTTTGATACTCAAGTAGAGATTAAAGAACACGAAGCTAGATGTGATAATGCACTGAAGATTAGAATAGGGGGACTCCTAGAAGATTGGTACAAAGAGGACACATATAGTGAAATATTGACAAAGATCAAAGCAAGCTTGCCCAACATTGAATGGGTGGATGATGATGAGGAGGATGATGACGACTCTAGGCCAGCTTCTATTATGCACTATAAAGGTCATGCAATCCTTACAGTGAAGTCAAAAGATATGCGGATCAAGCTTCTTCGACAATCTTAGAAGTTGAAGGGTATCAATTAAACAAGCTCAACTCAAGAATAAGGCAACTGAATTAGCTAAAGTCTGGGCTGCCAGAAAGGATGGAAAATGGGCAGTTTACTGTGAAGGCAAATGATGTAGGTACTCTAAGATAATGGGGGTTGCATTTGCACTCCTTGGGAACTGCCATGTGCCCTCCTTAAAGTAGATGTACTAGAGTAACATGAAAGCTTCTGCGTTTTAATCAGTTCTAAGCAAATTTTAACATGGAAGCTTCTGCGGAATATTTATAGTATCTCTATACCTTCCTGAACAATTGTGGAAATTTGAAGCTCAACAATGAGGTTTTGCTAGCTACATTGGTTCATGTGGTCTGGTTTGTTCTAGAGATATAGTGGATTTAATATGGGTGTTATTAGATAATTTGATTTGTAATTTCCAAGTGCCACCCACCCTTGACGTCGCCTCAAACTGATCCCATGTATGGTGTGATCTTGTGGTGCTTTCACACCTTTTGTTGTGTCCATGTCAGCATCTCCTTTCATATGTACGCTGCAGAATTGTGCGAGTTTTATGGAATTAGGTTGTAGAGCCTTAATCCTCTGTGAGAGGTTTCTACAATACTTAATTATTTGGAATTTCATTAACAGATTGCAGGAGGAATTTGGGCAGATAGCATTGGTGGAAAGCAAGTCTTGGGATTTGGTGTAATTTGGTGGTCATTGGCTACCGTCGCCACCCCTGTAGCAGCCAAGCTTGGGTTGCCATTTTTACTCCTTGTTCGTGCATGTATGGGCATTGGTGAGGTAATCTTATGTCACATGTTATTATTGCAAGTTTGTAGAAGCAAAAATCATAATGCCTATACATATGCAATCATGCCTTGAGTTGGGTGCTGTTTGCATGTGTGCATGAGGATCATTTGGAAGTTTTAAAGTTAAAGCAAGTTTGGAGGATTGGAAGTTTACATGAGTTACTTTGTATCATACCTTAATGAACAATGATTTCTGGCCTTCTTGGACCTGGTTGAGACTTTGGCCCAACAGCAGATTTGTAAGTTTCATGTCTTTGTCTGACTGAAGCATGATTGTTTGCCTATATGACTTGTTTCCAAGATTCTAATGCCCCTTGGGTGAATTCTGAAATGAGTATTAATGTGCCTGAAAAACTGGGTCAGTGGGAAGGATTTTCACATAACTCTTAGCAAGGAGGAATTTGTTTTAGCTGAGACTCGGGAGCTCATTTGCATGTGCAATTATGCTCCTATGATAATCATAGACTACTTGGCTTCTGCACAAGATGTGCAAATGACTTGTTTTAAAATGTCTAGATTTAGCTGGGCTTATGTTTCTGTTGTGGGAAACTGCAGGGAGTTGCAATGCCTGCCATGAACAATCTGCTTTCGAAATGGGTTCCAGTCAGTGAAAGGAGCAGATCTCTAGCACTTGTTTACAGTGGAATGTATCTGGGGTCTGTGACCGGGCTTGCATTCTCTCCTTCACTTATTCACAAGTACAGCTGGCCCTCAGTTTTTTTCTCTTTTGGTTCATTGGGAGCTATTTGGTTTGTAGCTTGGCGTCGTTTTGTAAGTTCTGATCTGTCAATCCTTTTGTTGAGCTCTCCAAGAAATCTTATCTCTCTTTCAGCTTTTCTGACAGGAAAAGCTATTAAAATGTGGAATTTATGAATACATCATCCCAGTGTACTTAAAATGTAGAATTTATGAATACATCATCCCAGTCTACTCAGCTTGTCAACTTTTAAAAAGAAATGAAGATGATTTTTCTGGTACACAAGTATATCTCACCTTTTATGGACTGGCTTCCAAGATGTCTAGAGGATTTTAGTTTTTTGTTTGAAGCTGAAGTAGTCACACTGTAAATTACTAAGTTTCCAATACATAAACTGATATGAATAATTGTTGCAGAGAACACGAGTCTTATGAAGTGAATAATTGTTAGAGAATTATGATATGAGAGCTTCAGCTGAAGTAGAATTAACAGCTTGATGTTAAGGATTCAAAGGCGAAGGTGAAAATGCATTCAAGACCTTAAATATCTGGATGCATGCCATGCAGCGCGCGCCTCGCACACAGAGAGAGAGAGAGAGAGAGAGAGAGAGAGAGAGAGGATGCTGTTTGGGGATTTATGGGCACTTTTAATGAGCCTGTTCAAACTACCCTTTAATCCCAATGCTTTTTGGCGACTTTTGATGCTAATAATAGAAAATGTGGTTACGGATGTGTCTTTATTTATTTACGTGTCTCAATGTGGAACCTTGTTTCATTTATTCCTACTGTGTGTGTGTGTGTGTGTCTATACCCCGATCGTAGATCCCTCTGGATCACCCTCGAGCTAGAGGCCAGGCAACCCCTGACCGTAGTTTGTCCCCAGTATGAGTATGCATCCCATACCATGCAGTCCCATCTGTGAACAGATGTCATTAGGGAGACACAGGCTTTGGACGGGCTCTCAGCCTAGCTGGTATTCTTTGAAGGCCCCACTCCCAAGAACGACCCACCACCCACCGGCTGCTGCTCCTCCCCGTACACCCCTTGCTGCCCTCTCTCAGCCCCTCCCTGCCTCCCCTCCCCTCCCCTCCCTTCTCCCTCCCCTCAGCCCCCTCCATCCCTCCCTCCCTCCCTGCCTCCCCTCTCCCGCCTCCCTCAGCTCCCTCCCCGCCTCCCTACCCCCGCCTTCCCTCAGCCCCTACCCTTGCCTCCTACCCCTGCCCCTACCTCCGTCTACCCCCGCCTCCCTCAACCCTCTCCGCTTCCCTGCCCTCGCCCCTACCCCCACCTCCTTCAGCCCCTCTCCCCGCCTCCCTACCCCCGCCCCTTGCCTCACCCCTCCTCCCTCAGCCGCCCCCCACCTCGTAGCCTTTCTTCTCCTCCTCTCTTCACTCCTACTCCCTTTCCTAGCCTCTCCCCGCCTCCGCCTCTCTACTCTTACCCCTAGTCCTAGCCTCTCTCCCCCTCCTTCAACCTTCTTCATCCCCCTCTCTTACCTCATCCTTCACCCTCTCCTCCCCTTTCTCTCTCCTGGCAGCATTCTTACAGACATAGCTCAATAGTGTTCGAGTTGGCCTTCCCACCTCGATTGACAATGGCTCAGCCTTTGGCCAATCCTCGCCCGCTTCCACCGGCCGCGAAAACCATCACATTTTCAAAAGACGAGTTGTAGTAGCTTAAAAAGATACAGAGCAGGAGAGTTCAACATCACTCTTTGCTTGCATCCATGGGTCCCACCCCTTGAGGTTACAGGCCAGGGGCTGGATGCTCTCCACTTTACGTGAAGAACTTGCAGGGCACCTCATAGATGTTCGTCTGCTTGGTCGAGGTTTTTTCAAGGTTTTTTTGGACTCCTCGGATGCAGTAGTTATAGTGCTTCAAGCTAGTCCCTTAGCACTGAGCTCCATGAGGATTTTCTTGACGCCCTTCTTGTTGGACTTCGACCCTGTGGAGGAGGATATCCGGATGATCTCACTCTTCCTCAGATTCCCCGACCTCTCTCAGGTGTACCATTGACTCTTATATTCCATTAATCATAATGGTCATGTAGTTTTTTTTTCAGGCTCATGGGATATCTTACCTTGTGTATGGGAATGATGGTGTTAAGGATCCAAGTGTGTGGGAAGCCTATGCAGACTGCTTCGTTGAAAAGATTCTAAGATCGGGGTCCCATATGCAACGAATTCAATATGAGAGAGAGAGAGACGTGTTCGCAAGGTCTCGCATGCCTATGAGACAAGGAACTCATACAAGCCACCACGAGCTGAAGTAAAGGGCCCACTAAGACCCTTGCTGAGTGCTAGCCTAATAACCTCAAATAGCTCAAAAGAAAAAACTAGTGCTTAGAACACATATACAGGTGCCATTGTGGTTCTTGGTGAGTAGTGAAGATATCTTGTATCTGTGTTTGTCGAACGCCTCTTGTTATGATGGGGGTGGTTGTCTCCATGATCTTTGTATCTGATGGGCCATATCAAGAGTGACCCCTTGGCTTAGACATGGTCCCCTCTGAGTAGAGATGAGATAGGCTGAACCTCCATCGTATGCACTCTTTTAACCCTTTTTGTCGTCCATGATCTTTGCCTCTCTAGCTCAGTAGCTCCACGTCGTCTCTTCCCACTGATCTACTCTGTCTGCATGTTGGCTACCTCCCCCTTCTCCACTCCACTATATTCTAGGGCTACCTCCCCCTCCTCCATCGTCTGCATGTTGGCTACCTCCCCCTCCTCTACTCCAGTGTATCCTAGGGCTGTTCAAAAGCATAGAAATCCATGACATGTTGATGTGCTGTCTATCCAGTCTCTGGTGGTGCCATCATATCTTGTTGCATAATTTGTCTCTATAGGGTTACTCTATGCCTTCGCATATCGATCGGGTAGAGGCCAACATATACCCGATCATGTAAGTGGATCAATCGAGAGAGTGGTTCAACCTCCTAAAAGAGGCAGTGATAAGTGCTTCTCTGTCTTACCTCCTTCAGCATGCATAAGCCACAGATCCGCTACTCTCTGGGTGTGCATGCAACTTCTCCGTGCCTTGATTCTCAACTGATGGGACGAGACCTGCATCTGTCTGATGGCAATTCTCAATGCATGTGAAACTCCTTTGTCCTCAAGGTACCGGGTTTGATGATCACTCCATCCTCTGATACTCTCAAAATTTTTGGTCATGCTAGAACTGGATTTTGGTAGAGTTGGAGTAGATCCAATTGTATGGTACGGTTAATCAATTGGGATCAAGGGGTCCGATGCATCCAAGTTGTACTTAAAGGGATAGAGTTAGTCCATTTGAAGACCTTGAATGCATCCAAGCTGTACTGAAAGGAACAGAGTCAATCATCAAGGGGTCCAATGCATCCAAGCTGCACGGAAAGGAATGGAGTCAGTCCATCTGAATACCTTGACGAGCAAACCACCTGGACACCCATGCATATCATGCCATTCTAACCCCCATATCTACTAGTTTTCTAGATGACTCTAGTGCCAGCGTTGGTAGTCTCCAGCTAGGCAGAGTCTAGACTGTGTGAAGAAATGTCCTCGTTTGGAAGATAGCATCAATTTGAAGTGCGGTCCTTGCAAAGTCTGCTTGTACTATTTGATGAGGAATTGAAGGCTTACTACAAATCATCCGAGATCCCATAGTCACCTTTAGTCCCTCAAATCTCCTTCAGTCAGTTGCTCAGAGATCACTCCCCAAGAAGGGTGTTGCATGCATGGCTGTCAGCCTCAATAGCATATCGAATAGCCATTCCTTTATTAGAGGGTCCTAAAAGTGTGCTTGAAAGCAATGTCACCCTAGTCGGGCCAAGGTTTCCTGGCCTAGCTTAAGCCGTGCCCTTGCCGCGCAAATCATCATGAAAATCAGTCCTGTGATAGCTACTTCTAGTAAGTGTAGGACTGCATGATCTCCATCGGCTCGACTCGGTAAGCAAGACTATGACGATGAAGTATTGCTTGTGAGGTGTTGAAAATCATGACCTTGGTCTTGCCAACGTTGACTATCAAGTGTTGAAAATCATGACCTTGGTCTTGCCAAGGTCGACTCTCAAGTCTCTTCCTTTAGAACACATCTAAAGCATCTAGGTATTCCTGTAGGCCTTTTGTTGAGGAGGATATGAGGACTATATCATCAGCATAGAGCAATATCTGTAGCATCAAATCAGCTAGCAGTGATCCCTCACCTCCTAAACAATCAATGGAGGTCATGATCTCATCAATGTAGAGCCAAAAGAGGGTTGGTGAGAGGAGGCATTCTTGCTTCACTCTGATCGTGCTCTCTATCCAGTTTGATAGACCTCTTGACTCTCCCTCTGACTAACTCATATAGGCTCATCACTCCCCAAATCATGACTCCTGGGGTCTGCATCTCCTAAAGTCTTCTTGTCATGCGGGTTCATGGGACTGTGTCTAGGGCCTTCCAAAAGTCTACAAAGCATGTCTAGATTTTTTGGGATCTCCGCTTCGCCTCCTCAATGATGGTCCGAGGTTGAGATGAGAGAGAGAGAGAGAGAGTTTATTAAAGTCTTCAGGATTGTGATAATCCTGGTACAAACAAGCTGTGAGGGGTGGAGCTAGTAAACGAGCTTCAACACCAATGGAGAATGCAAAAAATGCAAAATGATAGTACTAAGTACAATGTCAGTGGTCGACTACATATCATCATCATCATCAGGACATGAAGGTGGATGAGGCAATGGAGGCATGAAAGTGGCAATAGAGTGTTGTCGGTTGCTTATGGGTGTGGCCTTGTGATGTCTCTTGGTCATAGCTCTGCATGTAACAAGTGCTACAGTAACTCTTAACGGCCGGGCTCCAACTTTGAACAGAGGGGATATCCCCAAGTGTAATATGTGCACTAACCCTGTGTGTGAGGTGTCGAGTCACTGGCTTTGGGTCACGATCATGTCGAGGCCTCGTATCATGGGGGTCCATGTGATGTGGTTTGAAGAACTCCGTGATAGAGCTCTGAGAGGGATCTGCCAAGAAAGAAGTCTGCTCTTGTCTCCGTGATCTCAGGGTGCATGACTGCCTCATGAATGAAAGCCGCCAAGCATCTCTGGTCCGGATAGGAGAGGAATCGGGACAAAACCCCAGAGCTATCTCTGAAGAGGCAGTAGAAATTCCCTCGGATCTCATAGTAAACAGGACACCTGAAGATGAAGTGCTCCTCCGTCTCAACCTCCTGTATGTCACATAATGTGCATATGCGCCTCTCCATGGGTAGATCAACTGCCCTGTCGCTCTCGATATGAAGTCTATGTGAAGAGACCCGAAACTGCCCAATAGAGATCCTTAGTGAGTGGGGTCAGTGGATCTTCGTGTATTCTGGTGGGTCAATGAAACCCTTCTCTGTGATATGCGAGCAGTGATCCCTGTAGAACTTGAGCTTCACTAGAAGCTCGCTTGGTCCCAGCCAGATCGAGAATGTGTGTAGTTGTAAGAGATCCTCACGGATACTGTACTGGAAGGGAGGGACTCTATCCATGTGGAGCCCTAGTCGCTCAAACCATCGTGCATACCAGCATCTCTGATCACCTCTTTCTGATAGTGCAGGAGAGGAGAAAACGGCGCGTCCATACTGTATTGGAAGGGAGGGACTTTATCCATGTGGAGCCCAAACCATCGTGCATACCAGCATCTCTGGTCACCTCTTGCTGATAGTGCCATAGAGGAGGACAGGGCTACCCATGGTAGTCTACTTGCTGATAGAGCCATAGAGGAGGACAATGCTACCCATGGTAGTCTGCTGCACCCGGAAGTGTAATTCCTCTACTCCCTGACTCGATATAGATATGTGATGAATTAAAATGCCGCATCTACCTGTAATGGGGATGACCAAAACTCAGCGTGAATGATCTGGTGAGGAACGAATGGCTTACCGCGAATCATCCACGATAGCATGAGAACCTGTAGCCGCTCCACATGAGCCCATTCTACATCTGACAAATCTAGCCCCCAACAAGGGCTGCCATACATCCCCGCTGGGCGGACCAAGGAGTCAAAAAGCAGCCCCTTGGTCTGTGGATCCTGAAAGTGCGAGCGAAAGCAGTGTCTCTCTAGTCTGACCAACGAAGTGTATCCCATGCCCAGGCGGGCCTGTATCGCCAGTTTCATAGTGAAGATGGGTCCGGAGAAGACAACCCCAAGATACGTGTATGATGAAACTATCTCTATAGTTGACCCATCAAATGTGAACTGCTCATGACGGTTCGAGATGTATTGAAGATCATAACCTTGGTTTTACCAAGGTTGACCTTCACTAAAAAACTATAGTGCGTCAAGGTGTCTCTGGAGCCCCTCTGCTGAGGAAGACAAAAGTGCCACATCATCTACATACAACATTATCTGGATCAACCTGCCAGCAAGAGAGCATCCATCCCCCCCGTGTTTGCATCATTGTGTCGAGCTCGTCAATGTAGAGGCGAAATAAGGTAGGTGATGAAGGACACCTTTGTTTGACCCCAATAGTGCTCATGATCTCGTCTGTCCACCTAGACCTTGCTCGAACTCTGCCTGAGACTCTCTCATAAAGTGCCATGACAGCCCAAATGATCCCCTGGTCATAACCCAAATCCTGTGGACATCAGAGGAGGCGGGCTCTCGGAACCATCTCAAATGCTTTGTGGAAGTCCACAAAGCAATAGTAAACCCTCTGCTTCTGTGTCCTCGCCTCCTCGATGATACACTTGAGCGTGAGAATGTGATCCATGGTCCCAGGATCACGTCGGAATCTAGCTTGTCCTGCTGCTCTTAGTCCTCGACACTCTACAAATCGACTGACCTTAGAATCAAGCACTAATTCATAAATCTTGGACATGACATGAGAGACCGAGAGAGAGGGGGAGAGTTTATTAAAGTCTTCGAAAGACTAAAGGGTCTACAAGATTGAAGAAAACCAAATACTATGAAAGCTAAGGGATGGAGCCACTAAAGCGGGCAATCCAATTGATATCTAAGACGAGAATAACAAATATAGAAATACACTGCATTGTCTCTGTGAGCGACTATACTCATCCCGCATGAAAGCCAAGGCGGGGGGCCTGTCAGTTCTGCAATTGTTCAACTGTCTTCACCATTAGAATGTTGGCACTTCCTTATGCTCCCTGGGATAGAGGATAGAATCTTTGTAGACAATGGCTTTGGTGAGGATGGCATTGTTAAGAAAGGAAGTTAGTGATAGGGCATTACTGGTGTTCAACTTGGTTAGCCTATCTAGGTGTCTCTCTTCTCCTTGTGTCTTTGAGGTAGCCCGTCATCTGGTGAGTGCCACCACCATTACAATCCACTGTCTCCCCAAGGTGTAGAGTACTAGTTAACCAAGATTCTGTGGTCCCATGTTGATCAACGTGAGGGCGAGTGTCGAGTTGTGCTTTTGGGATCCCAGATGTGTCATGTCTTCTATGGTCTCTAGTCCAGATCTCCTAATATGAAGAAATCTATGATCGTCCTCAAGCAGACAGTGACGGGTCCTCTTGCTCTCACCTATACATTCGAAAGAGTTGATCTTCATGTCATTGGGCCTCGAGTAAGAAGGTCACCACCATCTGTTGTTGATCGATATGGGTTAAGAAATGTGCGAGCTGTCCAAGTCCACTCCTAAATAGATAATGGTTGTGCTGTCCACATATCTCATAGTGCACGGGGCATCTAAATGCAAAGTGTTTCTTTGACTCAGCCGCTTGCATGTCACATAAAGTGCAGATAGGTCTCTTATGTGGGATACCCTCTGCTTGTTCTGTCTCAACACATAGGGCATCTAAATGCAAAGTGCTTCTCTGACTCAACCGCTTGCATGTCACATAAAGTGTAGATCCGTCTCTCACGTGGGATGCCCTTTGCTCATCTTGTCTCAACACATAGTCCATGAGAGGACACTTGAAACTGCCCAATTGAGATTCTCAAGTCATATGTGAGATGAATCCTAGTATAGCCAATGAGATCGATAAAACCCTCCTCCGAGATATACAAGCATTGACCTTTGTAGAAGCTAACTTTCACTGAAAGCTCTTGGGTGCTAGCCAAGTCGTGTACGTGTGGAGAGTCAAACATTGCGGCTACACGAACAAGAGAGTGAAAGAGGAGAGACTTGGTTCTGAAATCTTGAAAATGGGGCTAGAAACACTGATAGGTGCCACATACTCACTTCAAACTTGCATAGCTACTCTCATTGCAAAGATTGGTCCTCGAAAGATAAAGAGTGAAAAGAAAGGTATAGTTGCATCTTTGGGAGGCCACATGGGCCTATGAGACAAAGTACAATCAAAGAGTAAGTCATACAAGCCATTGTGGATTGAGGCAAAGGGCACACTA
The DNA here is from genome assembly GCF_047967505.1 of Dipteris shenzhenensis. NCBI lineage: Eukaryota > Viridiplantae > Streptophyta > Polypodiopsida > Gleicheniales > Dipteridaceae > Dipteris > Dipteris shenzhenensis. The sequence goes on along the minus strand of NC_141614.1, from coordinate 31,485,483 downwards.
GGGCCCTTGCTGAGTTCTAAAACTCAAACCTCAAAACTAGTACTCAAAATACATAACTCGGTGCGATGGTGGCTCTTCGGTGGGGTGCAAAGATATCTCGTATCCATATCTATCTAGTCGTCTCTTGGCGTGGTGGGGAGGCGTGGTCTGCTCTCACGTCAACTATCTCCTCCTCCTCTTATTCACTATATCTTAGGGGCTGACTCAAATGCATAGAAATTGATGACATGTCACTGTGATTGATCTCTCTCTGCCCCCTGCAGCACTGTCATTTCCTGCTGTTTGATCTGTCTTAGTATGGTCTCTTAGTGTCGCTGCATCTCAATTAGATAGAGGTAAACACAGACCTAGTCATGAATTCGAGAGAGTGGCCCAAAACCAAGCCCCTCCTGAAAGAGACAAAGGTATTGTCCACGAATCTCATAGTGGATTGGGCAAGTGCATAGGAAATGTTCTTCTGTCTCCTCCTCCCCAAGTGTGCATAACCTGTAGATTTGCTGATCTATATGTGTGCTTGCAACTCTCCGTGTCTCGATCCTCAGTGATGGGACAAGACTCACGTGTACCCAATGGCTATCCTCAATGCACATGAGACTCGTCTGTCCTCTAGGTACTGGGTCTGATAAATCAATCCATCCTCTGATACTCTCAAAAAGTGGTCATAGTAGAATTGGATCTTGGTGGGAAACTCTTGGTCACCCCTCTCCTCTTTTTCCAAAGTCTGTGACATATAGAGTTGGAGTAGACCTCAACCCTAGAGAAAGAAAGATGTATTATTGTCTTTGGGAGGCCTCGCGGGCCTATGAGACAAAGTATAACGTCAAAGTAGCTCATATGGGCTGAGGCAAAGGGCTCACTAAGACCCTTTGCTGATTACTATTACTAAACTGAGCTCAAAAACTCAAACTCAAAGCGCAAAGCTAGAAGCTAATAGCTAATAGCTAATACTCAGTCTCAAAGTGAGAGCACATAGCCAAGTGCCATAGTGGCTCTCCTATGAGTTGCCAAAATATCTCGTATTTGTGTCTGCCGGGTCCTCCGGTGCTGTGGTAGGGGGTGTGGTCCTTGTGATCTACGTATCTAGTGGGCCATATCAAGAGTGACGCCTCTATACGGAGGGTCTCCTCTGAGTAAAGGTGTGATGGGATGGACCTCGATTGTATGTGCTCTAGTCTGTGCTACATCGTGTGTGGCTCTTGTATCTCTGGCTGCATCCCTCCTCATCGTCGTCTCATCCCACTAACCCATGCTTCCCTCATCATCTATCTTCTCTTCTACTCCGCCATGTTGAGGGGAAGACTTGAATGCGTAGAAATTTGTGACGTGTCACTGAGCTCGATTTACCCCTATCTCCCGCGGTACTGTCTCCTCCTACGCTCTGATATGACGTAATAGGGTCTCTCTACGTCGTCGCATCTCTATGAGATATAGACCAATGCAGACCTGGTCCTAGAAGTGAAGTGAATCAGTTGGGAAAGAGGCCTGATACCGTATCCCTTGTGAAATAGATAGTGATACCATCCTTGGATCTCATAGGAAACTGGATAGGCACATAGGAAATGCTCCTATGTCTTTATCTTTGACAAATCCGTTGCTCTCTAGGTATACCTGTGGCTTCCCCTACATTGATACTCAACTGATGGGATGAGACCCGTGAAGGTACGAAACGAAGAGAGAGAGAGTGGGGGCATCACTAGAACCACCAGAAGATGGCCTACAAACCCCCCTCCATGGGATGGGCTGAAGTACTCTGGAAACGTCTCAGAATACCTGGTAGTTTCTGGTCATGGTGGCACATGTTCATCCAAAAGGATATAGCCACCTATGAATGTACAAGGAATGTCAGATCATGTAACAAAGGGAACTAAGTGTAAAGCCTGTCGGAAGACTCCGAAGTTGGGACGAGGAAGTGCCTTTGTAAACATATCTACGATGTTGTCCTCTGTGGGAAGACAGGACAACTCTATGTCTCCTGCTGACAACCGCTCACGAACATAATGATAGTGAACTTCAATATGCTTGGTACGCGCATGAAACACTAGGTTATGCGCAATGGCCAAAGCTTTCTGGCTGTCAGTGTAGACAATAGTGGAGGATGTCTGGCAAATACCAAGATCTGTACGTAACTGTCGAAGCCAAACACACTCTACTGTAGCGGTGAAAGCTGCCCTGTACTCAGCCTCACAGCTAGACGTGGCAACTGTCGGTTGCTTCTTGTTGAGCCAAGAAATACATGAATTGCCAAGCAAAAAACAATTGCGAGTATGTGACACTCTGGTGTCGGAACATCCTGCCCAGTCACTATCCGTGTAAGCATGCATGGTAAGTGAACCTTGATCACCATAGAAGAGGGCTAAATCCTGAGTGCCTTTGAGATATCTGAAGACTCTCTTCATTGCCTGCCAATGCTGTGAACTGGGCATGTGCATGAATCTGCTGAGCTGAGATACTGCATACTGCAAGTCAGGTCTGGTGTGACATAAATAAATAAGGCATCCAACAGCTTGCTGATAAAGAGTGATATCACATGGTGGACTCCCATCATGAGCTGAGAATTTGAAGCCAGGGTCCACTGGAGTAGAGATTGGCTTGCAATCCTCAAACTGAAAACGATCAAGGAGCTGTCCAATATACTTGGACTGGGACATCATGATACCCCCCTCAACATGAGCAAACTGAATGCCCAAATAATAATGGAGCTGTCCCATGTCTGAGATGTTAAAAGTCTGTTGCAAATCAGCCTTGAAAGCTGCAATTTGCTGAGTATCTGGGCCCGTGATGAGTAGATCATCCACATATAAAATCAGCACTAAAAAATCAGATCCACTCCCGCGGACAGAAAGAGTGGGTTCTGAGGGACTATTCTGAAAACCAAGGGATAGTAAGTGTGCATGAATTTTGGCATACCATGCCCTGGGTGCCTGCTTCAAACCATAAAGGGCTTTTCTAAGCCGGCATACCTTATTTTGAGAATTAACAACCTCAAAGCTAGGAGGTTGTGTGACATAGACTTCTTCCTGCAGATCCCCATGAAGAAAAGCGGTCTTGATGTCAAGTTGGTGCACTTGCCAATGATGATGGGCTCCAATGGCAATGACAAATTGAATGGTAGTAATCCTGGATGTGGGAGCAAATGTCTCCTCAAAGTCAATGCCTTGTTGTTGGGCATACCCTTTTGCAACAAGACAGGCTTTGTATCAATCTATGCTGCCATCAGATTTCCTTTTTAATTTGTAGACCCACCGCATTCCAATGGCATGCTTGCTAGGTGGGAGATATACTAATTCCCATGTGTCATTTTTGGCAATAGATTGTAACTCAGCTTTCATTGCATCCATCGACTCTTTGCTATCAAAAGCATCTTTATGGCACAGAGGCTCTTCATTGCAAGCTGTAGCAAGGAGTGCAAACTCAAGAAAGTGACCATGCTGTCTATTCCCTGATCTTGTCCAGGCAGCAAAAGGCTGAACTTGTTTGCTGTCCCTCAATGTATCAAGAAGCCATCTGGGAACTTGCCTTTGCTGTCTATTGACAGCTCTTTCTTCAATGACTGCATCATGAGTAGTGGGATCATTTTGTGCCGAAAGAGAAACCTACAAATCAGCATGAGGCTGAGGCTGATTAATGCTTAGTGAAGGGCTTGCAGGAGGCTCATGTTGCTGCTTAAAATCCTCTTCTGATGATGGCAGAGGTAACCAAGATTCAAAGGCATCAAACATGTCAACATTTGGCTTTGCTTTGCAGTCCACAAGAGGAGAAGCTGAATGTTCAGCAAAGATCACATCTCTACTGACAATAATCTTCCCAGTATTTGGTTGATATAACCGATACCCTCTGCTCTCCTGGCTGTAACCAATGAATATGCATTTGATTGCCTTGTCATCAAGCTTATGTCTTAGCTGAGATGGTACATGAACATATGCAAGAGACCCAAAAACTTTCATGTGTGAAAGTGAAGGCTTCTTGCCTTTCCATGCTTCATAAGGTGTAATAGTCTTTAATGCCCGTGTAGGTGATCTATTCAGCACATAGTTGGCACACATTACTCCATGAAGCCAAAATTTATTGGGCAAAGACTTGGCCTTAAGCATGCATCTGGCCATCTCCATTGTGGGCCTGTTTTTCCTTTCAGAAACAAGATTCTGTTGAGGAGTATAAGGAGTAGTGTATGAGTGAATAATGCCCCGTGAGGATAGAAATGCATCAAACTCCTTTGACATATACTCACCCCGCCTATCTGTGTTGAGGGTGACAAGCTTGTTTCCTGATTCATTCTCAACCATATTCAGCCATCTCTGAAAGCATAAGAAAACTCCAGAATTGGCCTTTAAAGGATATACCCAGCAATACCTTGTGAAATCATCAATGAGAGTCATGAAATACTTGTATCCTCCAATGGCATTTGTCCTCATTGGGCCACAGACATCACTGTGTACTAGCTGCAATTTACTTTGTGAGAGTTTTGGACAATTTTTTTGAAAAGGAAATCGATGCATCTTACCCAAAAGACAACCCTCACACACATGTTTGGTAAATGTGTGAGTCTGAGGTACATCATTTGCCATCTGCTGTGAATGTAGCTTTGCAAGAGCTCTATAATTGAGATGGCCCATTCTCTCATGCCAAAGATGAGTTTCAACAAGCTGTGAATCTGAAATAGCCAATGCTTCAATAGAAAGTGCAGCTGAATGATGATCAAGGTGATAAAGCCCTTTTTGCAAAGTGCCAGTGAGAACTATGGCATTGTCATCACGAAGATCATATACTAGGCATCTGTAGCCATTAAAAATTACTATGAAACCTGAAGTAGCAATTGCTGAAATTGAAATCAAGTTGACTTCAATGCCAGGCACAAAAAGAACATTTGTCAGAGTGACAGGATGGCTTGAAATGGATGTGAGCTGCACATCTCTAACTCCTTTTACAGCATATGATGCATTATTGGCACATGTAACAGTCCCCCCTCGAGGTGCATCAGCTAGAGAATGAAACAAATGTCTGCAAGATGTGACATGCTTGGAAGCACCACTATCAAAGTTCCAGGACTGAGCATCATTAGCAGTAAAGAGTGCATCAGGTTTGGAGGGATCAAATGAGCAATGGGCAGCCCATGCCCAATCATCCTGAAGAGCATGTGCATGTGAAGCATCTGCTGGCTCATGGGATTTAATGGCATGTGAGGCATTAACTGTCAATCTTGCTTTCTTTTTCTCCGAAGCAATGCGCTTCCTTCATTCTAAAATGTCATGTCCAGACTTGCGACAATAGTTGCATCTTTTCTTCTTTTCCTTATCTGCTGTATTTTTAGATGCATGGGAGGAATTGCAGCTGCTATGTGTAGAGGAATTGCAGCTGCTATGCACAGATTTTGGCTTACCCATAGGCTTGGAAGCCTTGCCTCTTCCTGTCTGCTGTGAAGCAAATGCATGATCAGGAATAATGGCTTGTCTGTTAGCTCTACTTTGCTCTTCCGGCAAAAGCAAAGTAACTAGTAGTTTGGATTACCCATGGCCACTAATAGCAAACCCTTGATATGTATCTGGCAGTCCATTCAATGTGGTATTGACAAGCTGTGAATTTGGCACCACCTCATCAATGTTGGCAAGCTGTTCCATGAGGTCCTTGACCTTTGTCAAGTATGCATCCATTGACTCACCTTCATTCATATTCACTTCCTGTTATTGCCTTCTCAAATATGCAACACGAGCTTCATTGTGTATCTGATAGAGAGAAGCCAATTTATCCCAAGCATCCTTTGCTGTCCTGCAAGACCGGATGTGTGGAATAATGATCCTCTTGCATGATAAAGCAATGCATGAATGTGCATTTGCATCTCTTGCATCCCATCTCGACTTTGAGTTGGAAGAGCAGCAGCAGGAGTGCTAGAGGAAGAGGCATCAGGAGGAGTACCTGCTGCAGAAGAACTAGCAGTAGAAACCACCAGTGTAGCATTGGCTGGCCTCAGATCAGCCCCAGAAACAATATTCCACAAATGCTTTGCAACAAGAATATGTTTCATGAGATAAGACCACATCGGATAGTTGGTGCCATCCAACTTATCATCTTCACGAAGAACTCCAAATAAATCTTGATTGTTCCCAGCCATAGCAACTGTGATACCCTGAAAAAGACCTGAAAACCCAAAAGCCTCAAGGCTATCACTGCAAAAAGCTGGCTGTCCCAAAAATGACAGCAAATATTTGCAAATTTCTGACCCAAATCAAAGGGCAAATGTAGATCTGACCCAAATGTGACTGTGACAGGCAATGTTCACTGCAAAAACAGCAAATTTGGCAAAAGCCCCAAATTTATTGAGGGCAAATAGGCCAAAAAGAGGGCAAATGTAGAAAAGCCCCAAATTTTGCTGAAATTTTTGCAAATGTGACCCAATGTATGCAAATCTGACTCAACGTCCTGCAAATGTAACTTAATGTCCTGTAATCTGAACAAGAAATTGCAGAACAAATCCCAAAACTCCAATATTCTTGCAAGAAATTGCAATCATAGGAGGTGAAAAGAACTGAAAATCCCAAATTTTCCAATGTCCTGCAGATCATCAAAAGTCCCAAATTTCAGACTGAAGGTACGAAAGTACGGTGGCTGTACGGCTGATCTGTATGGTGATACCACTATAAGTACGACCTTGTGTACGGTACGACGTACGGAATAGCGCGATGTACGGATGAAGTACGGCGCAATGTATGGTACACGTACGGAATAGCGCAGAGTATGGAGCAGAGTACGACGACGACGCAGAGTACGGAGCAGGGTATGGCACAGAGTACGGCGTAGGTACAGGTGACGACGGATGTACGACGACCCTCGATGCAGATGTACGAACGATGCACGATTTCAGTACGGCGATGCAGTGTACGACGACACGCAGCCACTGAAGGTACAATATCCGTTGGTTGTACGGACGTCCGTACTGTTGTACGGGCAGTACGAACCAAAGGCACAGGAAGCTCTGCTCTGCTCTGATACCACTGAAGGTACAAAACGAAGAGAGAGAGAGAGTGCGGGTACAAGACGAGTGGATAGAGCAGTCAGGTCAAACTTTAGATGAGATGAAAATACACAAGTACAAAGTACTTGTACCTAGACCTAGGACTAAGTGTCCTAGGTGTCACATAGGACTAAGTGTCCTATGTGGCCTAGAAGGCACTAACACTATAAGTGCCTACACTTATGCCTACAAGGCACATACCATGGCCTACAGGGCATCACTAGAACCTCCAGAAGATGGCCTACAACCCACATCTGTCCAATGTCAAAGAGAGAGAGAGAGAGAGAGAGAGAGAGAGAGAGAGAGAGAGAGAGAGAGAGAGAGAGAGTGAGAAAGAAAGAAAGTTTATTAAAGTCTTCGGAAGACCGATGGGTCTATGAGACTGTGAAAATCCTGATACAATGAGCTATGGTAGTGGAGCTACTAAACGAGCGTCCATACCAATGCAAAATGCAAAATGCCAAAAATGCAGAATGGCAGTACTAAGTCCTAAGTACAACATAGTGATGTCGGTGGTCGACTATATATCAATCTTAATCATCCCCAGCAACAGCAAGATATCAGGATGGATGAGGCCTGGGTAGTCGCTCTGCTCTGCCGCTCTCGATGCGAAGTCTGTGTGAAGAGACCCGGAACTGCCCAAGAGAGATCCTCATCAAGTGGGGTAGGTGAATCTGTGTGTATCCTGGTGGGTCAATGAAACCCTCCGTTGTGATATGTAAGAAGTGATCTCTGTAGAAGCTAAGCTTCACTGGGAGTTCACTCGGTTCCAACCAGGTCCAAAAAGTTCCAACCAGGTCCAAAAAGTTCCGAAAAGTGTGTAGCTGTAGTAGATAATTGTATTTATGTTCATATTAGAAGTTGCAGCTCTATGCTTATTTGACAACGGCCTATTTCAATGTATTTATTCTAGGACCAGCCAATGTTCACGCTCTGTTTAAGACCTTTCTGCAGAATTCTTAAACTTCTTTGATGTATGATCCAGTTGCTTACTTGGATGTTTGAAAGGTCCCTGGGTCTTAGATCTTCTATGTTGTGTTTGTCCCAATGTGCCAATATGCTGGCGAATGAAACAGTGTGTGGTGTTCGTCCTCTGCAGTTCTCTCCCGGTACATATTGCATACTCTCTCTTCTGTTGGGATGTCCTTTTTCTGTCTACCTGTTTTCAGTCGGTCGTGTGAGCTGGTCCTTATCTTGCATATTTGTTGTCTTTGTAAAAGAGAGATGTTCTCACAAGTTATCCTTGTCTCATGTAAATGATCTAGCCAAAAGAAAAATGGCATTCTAGAAGAGTGATATCAATCACATGCCATTTAATATTTTTCTATATCAGGATGTAGACTACCCAAACTAGATGGAATTGTGGCTTCAACTAACTGAGACCCTTTTTTTGGGGGTTTATATGTAAACATCTTCCCTTCCCCTCAAAAAAAGCGGAAACAGTACAGAAGGAACAGATGGGAACCCACTAAGTTGACAGGTCAAGGCTGGCCTTGACACAGCTCGAATGTAATACTGCTGCTTTGTTTGACAATGGTTTCATCATCTAGTGATTTTGAGTATATACAATACAAAGAAAACTACTGTACAAAAACTCTCTCTCTTATATGCACTGCATGTTGAAGAAAGGATTCCAATCTTGGAAGCTGTCTCAGAAGGGTGTATTCGATATTTTGGCTCTGTTAAAGGACTTTTGTTCTTGAGAATTAAGTATTATTACATCTGCTGTTAATTGAATCTTGAACATGATCCTGAAATCGGGCTTAAAGTTATACATGAAAATATGCTCCTTTTGAAATACAGGTTTTTATTGTGCTGACCATCTGTCAGAAGGTTGACTTTTCTGCCGCTGTCTGACGTCAGGCGTACAGCTCTCCTCTCGAAGATCCTGATATAACTGAAGAAGAGAAGAAACTCATCCTAGGAAGTAGCAAGCCAAAAGAGGCAATCGCTGGAATCCCATGGAAACAGTTGCTGTCAAAGGCACCTGTTTGGGCATTGATAGTGTGCCACTTTTGCCACAATTGGGGAACATTCATCCTTCTCACATGGATGCCGACATACTACTGTCAGGTATGTTGCTCCAGCTTTCATTTCCTGCCATAGAAAATTGATGCATACAATCACATACTCCTTGTCTTCTAAATGTTGAGGACATCCATAATCTTTTATGCTTAAAAAATGTTTTGTCTGAAATTCAGATTTCTCAACCTTTAAAAAAAAATAAAAAGTAAAAAGTACCAGTAGAAGTATTCTTTACTTTATTTTCAATCTTTCAATCGGTGTGTTCACAGTAAGATTGCCCTCTGTCTATGTTTTTCTAGGCGCACACCTCTTTTTTTAGACTTCGTATCTAGATGCTTTGCTTTAGGTCAAAGTTTTTTGTGCCATTCTGGAGTTCTAACCTTATATGATTCATTTTGGGACCAGGTATTAAAGTTCAACCTCATGGAGTCTGGGATGTTTTCAGTCCTCCCATGGCTTACTATGGCGTTAGCTGCCAACCTGGGTGGCTGGATTGCTGACACACTTGTCAGTAAGGGAACCTCAGTCACCACTGTTCGTAAGGTATAGTAATTATGTCAAAGCACAGGCACCTGAGTGCCCTGAGGTTCCGAAAGGACCCAGCGTCGTGTTTCTGGGATGTAGATGTGGTGATGTAATGTGCTTCTTGTCTATCTGGGACTGTGAGCTCACCCTTAAATGCCTTCTTTGAGTTTTTAAGCTAGGCTGCAAGAAACACTGCTAAGGGGTTATTGTAAGAAGTTCACAAATAGTTGTGAACCTTTTGAGTTTATTTTGGTGTAAATTCGGGGTCTCATTGAAATTGTTGCCAAAGTTTTTGCTTACATGGAGTCAAAGTTTGCTGGAATATTTAGGTCAAGTCGTGTCTTAGTCCATGTATGTTACGGATTTCCATGTAGTTACTGAAAGTTTCCTTTGAGGAGTCTTCGGTTAAGTCTTATCCTTAGTTTTTTATCGCGCATGGGCAGGTAGGTACGTGCCCATGCGTGCGCTTGTCCATGTGGGTCACCATAATCTAAATGCAATTTTGAATGAGGTCATATAGTAGGGTCTAAGTTTTGAAGCAAAATGTACGATCACGGTACTTCCTCATTGGTTTGGTTTTGACTGAAATTTAATGTGTTAAAGGAAAATCTTGCAGGTGATGCAGACTATTGGATTTCTTGGTCCTGCTTTTTTTCTGACTCAGCTTAGCCATGTTAACTCACCGGCTTTAGCTGTTCTATGCATGATGTGTTCTCAGGTGGGATACTCTGTAGTTAGTATAGACTTCTTTTGCAGCGTTATAATTATGTGTGCTGTGCAGTTTTCTGACTAGCAATTTTGTTTATCCAGGGATGCGATGCATTTTCACAATCAGGTCTCTATTCCAATCACCAGGATATTGGTCCTCGTTATGCGGTATGCTGACTTTTCAACTCGGTTGTTTCAAACTTTTGTATCAAGGCACTCAAAAGTCAACAGCCATAAATAGAGTCAGTTTGATGGATAACATGTTCTTAATATTTTATATGCTCTGGAAATGTGTCTGCAGACTGTATGTGCATGTGCTTGTGTGTGTGTGTGTGTGTGAGAGAGAGAGAGAGAGAGAGAGAGAGAGAGAGAGAGAGGTGGTGGAGAGAGCCATGGCATTTCCTTGCTGATGCAGGCCTGCTTAGGGTCCCACACCCTCCTTGGAGCCCCGACTAGGGTCCCGCGCCCTCCATGCGAGCTCATCTAGGTCCCGTGCTCTCCAGCAGTTCCTGCGACTTCTGTCTCTGTTCCGAACCTGCTGTACGGCCGTTTTTGGTGTGCTGTAGGTTGTAAACAGGCCTCCGCTGCCGGTCGTCAGCTCTTCTCCCATTTTCCCTCTCTCCCTTCATTTTTTTTGCCCTTCCGTTTTCCTGTTCTTCAGACCTGCGTGTGGGTTTCGTGTGATAAACCCTTTTCCTTTGTGCTCACCCTTGTTGTCCTTCCTTACCCTATGCATAAGCTTTCCGTCTGTCATTTTTTCTGTTTTCTGAGCCCCCTTCTCTTGTCCTCTTACTGTCATTTATCCTCTGCCCGCTGTCTTTTTTATCTTGCTGTCTTCTCCATTATTTTTTCACTCCTTTCAGTTTCATGACTTCAATGAAGACTTACATGCACAAAAAACAAAAGTAGGATTTGGGTTAGGATGACCCTTTGCATGCCTCACTTGAGGCTCAACTTATGCGTGAGGGTTTTGAAGGTATCCACAAGGATTGGAAAGATTCCGCCCCCACTGCTGGGATTATGGTGGAGGTCGATGATATAGTTGATCCAGTGCGTGAACATGCTTTGAATGTAAAATGTTTGGGCACATGGCCTCCCATGCCCTCTGGTGTTGCACAAAATGCCTCTGGATGCTATGCTTGCTCATATGCAAAATAAAGATACTGCTGGTTCTTCAGCGGTAAAAAATAAGGGCAACAAGCCAGTCATTACAGCCCCTGCAGGATAAGGAAAAAACACCAATTCTTTCAAATGGGAATGCTTCTACCTCCATGCCTTCCACCTCTCAACCCAAGGGAAAAGACAACTTTACAGGAGGCTTGGCAGACTCCAAGGAAAATTGTGACAACCAGGAGACCTTTACCTTCTCGCACATGGAATGGTACATCTTCACGGGTTTACAGGCGGTTGTGTCACCTCAGGGTAGAGGTCCAGATCTTGAGATGGATATGTAGACTTGATTTAGTTTTGCTTCAGCTGTGTATAAACTGTAAATATGCTATCACAAATCAAATGTTTGACACCCACTATACGGGGTTTGTGTGATGCTAGGAAATGGAAGCTAGTATGGGTGTATCTCAATCATTTGCAGCCTGATATAGTAGCTTTACCAGAGCACAAACAGCATATATATGCGGGACAACATGGTCATTTTGCTGGCTAGGACATCTTTTATGCGGGAGAGCACTCTTTTTCAGGTTTAATTTTTTTGGTGAAGCATGATCTTCAGCCAGCTGTTGCCTTTAATGACACTCAAGGCAGATGGATTGTTATGCAGTGTCTTATTCAGGGAGAGAGATTTGAATTTGCCTCAGTGTATGTACCCCAATCTTCTTGTAGTAGAGGTATGATTTGGGAAGATATGAAGCAGTATCTCTGGAGACAACATGCTTTCTTTGTGGAGATTTTAATAATGCCCCTCAACAGGGAGATAATACATCTGGTTGTACTCATATGTTGGCCTTTGAGAGGCATCATTGGTCTCAATTAATGCATGTCTCTCCCATTATCTCTTTTGTACAAGCTCTGGAGCTAGAAATTCCTTTCCTGAAAGAGAATTATCTGATGGAGTAAAATCATGGAAGATGGAAATCTTTAGGATGGGATGGTCTCACTGTTGAATTCTTTCTTGCATACTGGGATATCCTTAAATGAACTTTGCTGCATATGATCAATTCTGGTTGGAAAAATCAACACATGCTTGAGTCTTGGAAAAAAGGACTTGTAGAACTTCTTCTGAAGAAGCAAATATGTGAATCCTTTGCCGATTGGAGGCCTATCACTCTTTGCTGATTGGTGGTTGATCATATTAAGGGTATTTACATGATGGCCTTCATCCTGCGCAATATGGGTTTGTTCGCTGATAATATAATCATGGATTTACCCAAAAAAAAAAAAAAGTGTGTGTGTACATATATATATATATGTATATGCACATATACACACACACACACACACACACGCACACACACACACACGCACACACACACACACTTTTTTTTTTGGGGTGAAATCTTTGATTGATTATATTATATGAGTAGCAAGCTTAAAAAAATGTGCTACAATTACATCAACTGAAAATTTCAATATATGCCAAAAAGACCTCATGATCTATGCAGCGGGTCTGCAAGAAATCAAAGAAAGATTGCTGCAAAGAAAGCCTAAAAAAGCCAAACAGAGAGAAAGTAGGATCACCAAAGACTTTACAATTCCTATATGTCCATAAAGTCCATAGTGCCCAGTAGCGAACCCAAACGAAGAAAAGATGAAACTCCGATCTGGATGGATGAAACCCAAATAGCCAGAAGAACTTCCCAAACGGAACAGATGGGAATCTCGTTCGCAGGTGCTGTCGAAGCAGATAAAAAAACTCATGAGAGCACGGACAATGCCAAAACAAGTGAGGCATAGTCTCCGAAGAAGCAGAACATCTATGGCAAAGTGCAGGAGCAATGTGTCGATGAGCTAATAGCTGTCCAGATGGAAACACTCCCAAAAGAACTCGCCAAAAGAAAACCTATTGCCGAAGCGGTACTTTATAGGCCCAAAGTTGCTGTAATCTTTTCCTTCACCACTTGGTTGGGCGATGCATTCGCCAAACAGAATCGCCTCTCTCTGAAACCCAAGGTTGAGGCAAAAGGATTTTATACAATGCAGGTACAGTAATATGAGATAGCCTCAAAGGACGAGAAGAGGACCCTGGAGAAGTCAAAGTCCGATCTTCCAGTCGGCGGTCCTGGAGTTCCAAAGGAGGAATCGGAACAAAGGGCGAAAGCATAGAAGTAATTTGTCGCCACAAAGGACGATAATGAGAGCCCAATCCATATGTAGTGGCTGCTAGAGAAAAGGGGAGCACAGTACCAGCATCATCTATAACATCAGCAACGGAGGTGATTCCTTTAAACGAGACAAAGTAGGAACGTCGAGGTTCCTGAAAAGCCAAGGGAGGCTGAAAGACTTTCGACCAGTGAATGCTTTCAGCTCTCAAAGAATTTCCAAGCAAAGATTGCCGTCCATTCCATTCGAGATGAGAAAGAACATGCTTCCAGTCAAGAAGCAAGCGGGAGACAAAAGGGCATCCATGCAAAGTGCCATCAGTGCAGCGAAAAAAGAAATCCCAGTGATCGAGTTGCCAATGACGAAACGCAGGAATACTGATATGAGTGACGAGAGTCCTAATCATAAGAGCCCAAGGCTGATCACCTTGCAGAAATTGCAGCAACATTTTCCCGAATATGCACATGAACATCCGTGATGTTCAATCCACCATGCATCTTGGGAGAACAAATGTGATGCATTGAAAGCAGCCTGAGACTTTTTCTACCATGTTTGGATTGTCAGAAGAGTTTCATAAAGACAGACATGAAAGATGTAAGATCTGCCTTAGTGAACATGATCAATGGCAAGTAAAATTGAATATATGCCACAAAGATGGACTGCACTATTCGAAGACGAACGTGCAAAGGCCAGGTTGCTAGTTTCCAATACTCAAGCTTTTTCCAAAGCTTAGCCAAAACCCAATTAGTTTGTTGTCGGCGAGTGAGTTCCCACCCCAAAGGGTAACTAAGATGACGAACAAACTAAGTGGGTGGAATGATATCCCCGGGCCATAAAAGACTATGCTAGTCTTTGGAATGCAAAGGGAGCAGCTTAGACTTCTGAAAATTAACATGAAGACCAGTTGCCAAACCATAAATAGAGAGGGCCTGCATCAAGGCACCAAGATCATGGGGCGTATTCTTCGGGGTAAAGAAAGAATCATCAGCATAAGCTTGAGCAACCATGCTGTGATTAGCATCCAATTCCAAGACATGAAGTGATCTTGTAGCCACAAGATGATCAATATATTGCAGCATAGGATGAGTAGCAATGGCATACAGTAAAGCACTGAGAGAGCATCCTTGGCGGACCGAACAACGAAGAGTCCACTCATTAGAGATATCCTTAGAGATAATGCAAGCTGCATTGCTACCTCTGTAAAGCCAGTAAATAACCTGCTGCATTTTTTGTCCAAACCCCAAAGCTCGCATAGTTTGCGAGATGAAATTTCATTGAACTGTGTCAAAGGCTTTTGCAATATCTACCTGCAAGAGTAGAATATCCTGTTGCGTGTATTTGGCATATTGAATCCCAATATAAGCATTGGCAATGTTATCTGTGATATGGCGACGTTGAACAAAGCCATATTGGGAGGGATGCAACCCATCATGCAAATAACCTTTAATCCGATCAACCACCATTTTGGCAATGATCTTGTAAATGACTGGCATGAGCGTGATTGGCCTCCAATCACCCAGTGAATCACATAGCTGCTTTTTTGGAATCAGCTTGAGAAGACCCTTTTTCCATGACAAAGGCATCTGCTGATTTTGCCATGCTGTATTTACCATTTGCAGCAAGGTGAATTTAAGAAGATCCCAGAATGCAAGAAAAAATTCAACAGTGAGACCATCCCATCCTGGAGATTTCCATTTGCCACAGGATCTCAGTGCATCAGACAATTCCCTTTCAGTGAAGGGATGTTCAAGTTCCAAAGCCTGAGCATCAAACAGAATTAGATGAATATGCTGCTGACTTTCCCATTTAGCAAGCTTTCTGCGATCATTAGATTGAAGAGAGAATCGAGCCTGACATAAGAGCATGCTTTCCTCTGAAGACAAAGGGCGAAGATGAGCAAGCTCAATCAAACTCTGACATGTAAATTTGGCATGTGCTACAGTCTCCCTTGTGGCTTGCATATAGGATTTGCCATAATCTCGAATAACTGCTTGCATCCGAGCAACAAAAGCCTACCAGGCATAATCCAAACCAATGCGTAACTGACGAGAGAGAGGCTGAATAGCATCAGAGACCAAGGCTTTAAAGTCAACATGCTCCAGATAACTATTATTAATTAGCAAAAGCCTTCGGCAAGGCAATCTGTTAGTGGGAAATTCATGTAAGGAAAGCCTCAACCAAAGAGGAGCATGATCCGAATGTGTGAAAGCATGATCAACCCAAATTTGACAAGTAAAGGCATCACAATGCTGTGGATCAATCTGATACCATCTGTTCAAGCGTGCCCGATAAGAAGATTGAGCATTATGCTGAAAGGTATAACCCAGAAGCATGGGCTGTATTTCCTTTTAGAGATCAACCAAGCGCAACTGAAGCAAAAAAATCAGACCATGCTTGTGTTTCAGAAGCCAACATATGAGTGTGGCCTGAGGTGTTGTCACCCGATTGAGGGGCATTATTAAAGTCACCACAACTGAAGGCATGTTGTCGCCATGGATAAGTATGCATGGTATCCCGGATCAAAGCTCTATCACGAGAAGACTGGGGGGCATAAACCGATGCAAATTCAAAAAATTCCCCTTGAACAAGGCATTGAACAATAATCCATCTACCATGGCAATCATTGAGAGCCACAACAGGTTGAAGGTCGTGCTTTACCAAAAAAGCCACACCAAAAAAGGAGTGCTCTCTAGCATAGAAGTTATCATAACCAGCAAAATGGCCTATTTGACCAGCATACATATGCTTATTATGCTCTTGCAAAGCAATTATATCAGGCTGCAATTGCCTGATATACATTCAGACCAGTTTCCATTTGCGACCATCACACATTCCCTGTACATTGAGAGTAACACACTTCAGATGATCAAGCATATTTACAGTTATGGGACAAGTATGTACAGCAACTAACGGGCTGTCTACATTTGCATTTCCACCTCAATGTCTGGGCCTCTGCCTTGGGATGAAGCATCAGCCTGAGGAGAGGACAAAAGTGCAGCAACTTCTTCAGGAAACAAGGTCCGATTTGCAGTCATAGCAGCCCAGGTCAAGCCAACACCAAAGTTTTGAGCAGGTGTTTTCCCATGAGAGGATGCACCACTCCAAGTTCGAGAAGGCAGCCTGGGGGAGATCACTTTGCGAGGAGTTTGCCATCCATCAGTCAAAAAATTTTCCCCCTTCCCCTGAGGTGGAGAGGACAAAGGCACAGGAAAAGAAGCATTACCATGTGAGACAGCTGGGGCTTTGCCTTTGTCTTGAACAGAGAAAAACTGTTTGACCCCTTTGTTTTTGACCACAGAAGAGGCGCATTCTTATTCAAAGGCTGAACCATTTCAGCTTGCACTGACATCGGTGGAGCTCGGGAAGGGCATTGTGAAGCCATGTGTCCAAATTGCTTGCATTCAAAGCAAGCACCTGCAAACAGCCCCCACTTGAGCTTGTAAAAGGCACTCCCCATGGAAACATTATTCACAGTAACCGAGTATGAAGCTGGAGTGGGATGATCTGTATCCCACAAAATGTAGAAGCGATTCGAATTTCCATTGGGTCACGGTGGACATACCACCTTACTGAGGGAAGCTGCAAATTTAGGTAGAAGAGAAGACAAGCATTGAGGAAAATCCACAACTTCTATCCAAACAGGGCAACGATGTCGAATCAATGCCTGATAATCCCGGGTGGGAGACCAGGGCAGAACATGGATCATCTGCTGGCCATAGAAAAGAGGAGAGTGCTCCAGGAAAACCTGAGGGTGCTCCTCATCAGCCATGATGATCTCTAAAACGCCCCTCGCTGCATAATGAACTTTTTTGACATAAGAACCACCCAGGGTTCGAGTCAACCAATTCCCAACATCTGCAGCAGCAGGCATCCATCCTGGGAAGAAAATTATAATGGCATGCTTTGCATACTCCTTAACTGGATCAAATATATCATCCACTTCTACCATAATGCCAGTGGTGGGAAGTGGATCTTTCCAACCTTTACGGGTGTCTTCAAACCCTTCATGCATAACCTCATAAACAAGCTGAGCCTCAGCACAGTCATGAAGGGAATCATCTGAATCCATCACCTGTTTTTGTTTCTTGTTGGAAACCGACTTGTCTTTGTGAAAGGTTTTCTCATAGGAATAATCCGCCATTCGAGTTAAGGAAAAAACATGGAAGCAACAACGCTTTACAAGGAGGAAAGCACAGCAGGTACAAAACTGTACGTTTTTTTCCAGGCTGTACGGACAAAATCGTACGGAGTTTTGATAGCACGAATTTATTTTTTTTCCTGACAAGCAAACTGTACGGACTTCCCCGACTGTACGGACGCCCAGTATCTGATCCAGTGAAAGAAAAGAGAATACTGTGACATAGAAGCTGATAGTTTGCCATACATCCAGAAAAACCTGTAGAACCTGTGTGCTGGAAATCTGAGAGATAAGAAATAGGAGATTCTGTCTAGAAGGTCTCTGGAATATGAACAAGACCACAATAAATGCGGAATACTCTTAGAAGTAAGGTGACATCTTGGACAAAGTGGTGAAGCTGTCCGTCTTTGAGCCAATTTCACTCCCACTGGAAGAATACCAACAATACATCTCCATAGAAAGAGTCTTTGCTTCAATGGCATTTTCAACTTTCATATCAATCGCAATTTTCCTTTCCATCATGCTAATGACTTGTTCAAATGCCATAGAGAATTAGCATGATGGGCAATCCAGGGAGGAGGTAATATCAATCGATAAGCGTGTATAGAAGTCAATAAATGCAAAGGCCTAGAGGATATGCTTGGACTTGAAGACTGAAGGTGTCAATCTTGAAGCCTGTCTCTGACATTCAATGTCGGAATTGGAACCAAAGGGAGTAAGAGATCAGCAATAGCTTTCCAAATAGGTCTATGATGCATCCCGAGATTGTATTGTCGACATGCTACTGGAAAAGTGAGAATATTTCCTTGGATATCTACCACGTCATCAACGAACCGGATACCCAATTTCATAAGATTGTAAGCTCTGATGGGTTGTTGAACAGCAAGGGGAGAGGAAAACACAGCACTCCAATGAATACTTTCCATTTTGAGTGAGGAAGCTATAGAAGCAGGATGGGGAGACCATTTGATGTGAGAGAGTACTTGCTTCCAATCTTGAATCAAGGAATTAGAAAATGGACAACCAGGGATTTTACCTTGAAATTTGCCAAGTACTACTTCCGATGGATCAACTAGCCAATGTCCATAAGCATTTGTGCTCATCTGACCACACAAAATTGCCAACATGATAGACCAAGGCTGCTCTTGTTGAAAAAATGTCTTGAGCATAGTGATCTTTCTTGCCGACACATGAAATTTGATGTTTATTATATTCAAATCACCATGCATTCTTGGTGAGCAAAGCAAGTCCATTTTGAGCAACCGTAAAGCTTTTTTATGAAGCTTAGTTTTCCAAAAAATCTCCATGGCTTGAGACATAAAGGAAGTGAGATCTCGAGATGACCAATGTAATAGAGGAAGGTAGAACTGGACATAAGCTAGAACAATAGACTGGACAATTTGAAGCCATACATGCAGAGGCCAAGTGGAGATCTTCCAATATTCTAATTTGTCATGAATTTTTTTTGACACCCATGAAATTTGTTGCTTATTGCTGATTTTCCAGCCAATGGGATAGCCCAAATGTCTTACTATGTTTTCTGGATAAATAATCTGGCCTGGCCACAGGATAGCATGCCAGTCACAATGCTTGAGAGGCAAGAGTTTTGATTTCTGAAAATTAATTTTAAGACCAGCTGCCAACCCAAAATCTGAAAGGGTATTTTCAAGATGCGAATCTCCAAAGGACCGTTCTTTGGCATGAAGAATGAATCATCTGCATAGGCCTGTGCAATGAAGGGTCGTGAACCAGAAATCTGAAGCCCCTCTAACTGTCCAGTATCAACCATGTGATCCATATAAAGAAGCAAAGGATGTGAAGCGATGGCATAAAGCAAAGCACTGAGAGGGCATCCCTGTCGAACTGAACGTTCGAGAGTCCAAGACTCAGACAAATGATTCCCTATAAAGCATTGTGCAGTGGAATTTGAGTAAAGCCAATATATGACATTAACTAGTTTTGGCCCAAAACCAAGTTTTAACATGATTTGAGAGACAGAATCCCACTGTACTGTATCAAATGCCTTCGCCACATCCACCTGCATGACCAACACATCTTGATCTGAATATTTTGCATATTCTATTGCGATGAGAGTGTTAGAGATATTGTCATGTATATGCCGTCTTGGAACAAAACCATATTGCCTGGGATGAAGTCCATCATGAAGGATATCCTTTATCCGATGTACCAACATTTTGGCAATCAGTTTGTATATAACCGGCATCAAAGTGATGGGCCTCTAGTCATCCATAGTCTCACATAGAGGTTTTTTGGGCACAAGCTTAACCAGACCATGCTTCCAAGCTGAGGGAAGATGTTGATGCTGCCAGGCTACATTAGTAAACTTCATAATTGGACCCTTCAATTCAGGCCAAAAGGCTTCAAAAAATTCAACCGTCAGACCATCCCAGCCAGGGGATTTATGTTTACCCAAATGCTTAAGGGCTTCATCCAATTCAACATCTGAAAAAAACATTTCCAGCATTGAGGCTTTTTGCGAAGAGACAATAGGAGAAACAAGCTCAGTAAATCTGCTCCGAGCCAATGCAACCTGAGGTGTAGAAGAAGATGGCTGAGAAAAAAGAAGCTGAAAATGATCCAGACATTGTTTTTCTAGCTGAGATAGAGTCTGGGTCCAAAGACCGTCTGGTTTCCTAACCCTCATGATAGATTGGCTTTGTCTATGTGCATGTAAGTTCCGAAAAAAAGATTTTGAGGAACAGCCCTTATCTAGCATAGGTTTAACTCTGGCCCTGATCTGCCATTTGGACAGCTTGCGTTTATCATTGGCATCAATTATGGAGGAAGCACAAGACAATAAATGCTGCTCAGAAGCAGATAGAGATCTTTGATGACTAATCTGTAATAAATACTGCTTGTATGATTTTGCCCACTGGATATGCTGTCTGGTTTCTGCCATGTACCATCTTCCATATTCCTTAATGACATTTTGAATATGATGTATAAAAGAGGTCCAAGCGAAGTCCAGATCCTCCTGAGCATGGGATAGCAATGGCCTGCAAGCCAGTCTGATCATATGCTGGAATTTTTCATGAGAAAGATATAATTGATTGACCTGTAAATTCCTGACTGAAGAGAGCTGCAAGTCATCCAGAGGCATACCAAATGAAAGGGTGAGCCAAAGTGGAGTGTGATCAGATAATTGTTGTGAATAATCAGTCCACATTTGACATGTATATTCATCATATTGCTGAGCATGAATGAGATAATATCTATCAAGCCTGGCCCAATATTCTGTAAAAGCATTATGATGATATGTAAATCCCATAACTGAAGGGTGAGTTGCTGTCCATAAATCTGCAAATTGTAGTGATGATGTCATATGTTCCCATTGCTGGATTTTAGAGGGCAGCATATGGGATTTATCCGTGGTATTGTCCTTCCAGTGAGGAGAATTGTTGAAATCACCACAAAGTAGAGCATTTGAAGACCAAGGATATTGCTTTATGGAGTTCCACATTTGAGCTTTGGAAGCTGAATTTTGAGAGGCATACAAAGATCCTATTTCAAAAATCTCTCCATTGATCATACATTGGATAATCATCCATCATCCACCAAGATCATTATATGCTATCCAGGGTTGCAGATCATGTCTGGCTAAAATGCACAGCTCAGAGAATTGTTCAGATCCTGAATAAAATATATCATATCCAGAAAAAAACCCATGCTGACCAGCAAAAAAATGCTGATTATGCTCTTGCAGACACACAACATCCGGATGAGTTGTATTTATATAATGCCATAGAAGCCTCCATTTATTCTGGTTGCAGAGGCCCTGTATATTATAGGAAATACATTTAAGAGAAGCACGCATGAAAATATGTACAAGAGATGAACGGTCCTCCATAAGACTGGGAGGCATTAAGCCTCTGCCATTGCCACAGGGTCTTGCTGACCCTCAGTATCCAATTCCCTGATTATATGATCTTCTTCATAAAGGGGAAGACCCTTCTTGACTGCATTAACCCATGCCTTTGAGATGGGGTTGCTTGAAGAGGTAGAAGATTGTCTTGGAGAAGGAGCAGAGGCATCCCAATTACGAGATTGGAGAGGTCTTTGTTTGAGAGGCACCGTCTTCTTTGCAGTCTGCCATCCCTCATGAGAAGATGAGTTATTTTCCCCTAACTTGCTTTTTCCTTTATCCTTATTTTGAGCTGAATTGGCCTGGCTCCCTGTATGAACTGAAGACTTTGCTCCTTTAGCTTCAATCTTTTCCACATATGTCTTGTGACCTCCTTTATTAGATGGCAGCGGAATAGCTGCTAGAGGAGGTGGATGAAGGATAGAGGGACACTCCAAAGCAAGATGCCCAAACTTGTGACAAGAAAAACAAGCTCTAGCAAAAATGCCCCATTTTAAAGTGAAATATTTCTTTCCCAAATTTACACCCTCAATCTCAATTGCAATAGAGGAGGGGTCGGTCTATCAGTATCCCATAAGATGCAAAAACGATTTTTATTACCTGTGGGACGAGGGGGACAGATCACTTGTCCCAATGTCATAGCTAAACCTGGAAGCTCTGTTCTCATGTAATCTGGAAAATCAACCACTTCAACCCATATAGGGCAATGATGCTTGATGAGGTTGTGATAGTCCTTATTAGGGGACCAGGGCATGATATGCACCATTTATCGACCAAAAAATAAAGGGGACATTTCCAGCATCTTTTGTCTTGTCAAGGCATCCAAAAGGTGAACTTCATAAAATCCTCGGGAGGCAAAATAGACTCCTTCTACATAGCATCCACCTAGGAGAGAATTCACCCATTGTCCCACATCATTAGCAGAGGGTATTTTGCCTGGGAAAAAGATGATAACTGCAGTTTGAGAGAGCTTCTTCAAAGGATGGACAAGAGAAGGCAACTTCATTTTGTAAGTGAGTTCTGGAGTAGGTTGAATCCATTCCCTTCTACTTTGTTGAAAATCGTCATTCAACATGTCAAACACATAGGAAGCATCTTCAAATAGAGGAGCTATGGGGGGAGAGGTTTCCCTTGATTGTCTTTTGGGTTCAGGAAAGAGTGCTCTCTTGACATAATATTTGTTTTCTTTTGCCATGGAGGCTAAGGGATTCAACAGATATCAAACGAAGAGAATTAGATAGGGCATAAAGAAGGGCTGACAGGCTATACAGACGCTGGACTGAAGCACTGTACGGACGTACGGAGAAGCTGACAGAATTGTACGGAAGGATTGACAGGTTGCAGGAAAGGACTGACAGGATGTACGGGACAACTGACAAGCTGTACGGGAAGTTTGACGAATGTACGGGAAGATTGATGGTGACAGTACACACACAACCCCCCCCCCCCCCCCCCCCACACACACACACATATATGTATGTAAGTATATATGTGTGTGTGTGTGTGTGTGTGTGTACACATGTACATGTACATATATATATATATATATATATATATATATATAATGTATGTATGTATGTATGTATGTATGTATGTAAATGTATATGTACAAACTTTTTTTTTAGTGAAAATTTTGAGTGCTTTATATTACAAGATGGCTATCCAGAAAAGAACTAGTAAGCTGAAATAGTACATCAAGCGAAAATGTCCATGTAGGATAAATATACATCTTGATCTATGCATTGAGTTTGCAAACAATCGAAGAGCGATTGCTACAAAGAACGACGGAAGAAAACAAAAGTAGAAAAAACTGGATCACCAAAGACTTTGTGATTTCTAGCTTTCTAGAGAGTCCAGAGTGCCCAGTAGTGAACCCAGGTAACCGGCCGTTGAGGATAGATCCCGAATAACTAGAAATGCTTGCCAAAAACAGCTTGAGAGAATGTCAAACTCAATCTGTACACACACACACACTTTTTTTTTTAGTGAAAGCCATGATTGTTTCTATTACAAGAAAAACCACCCCAATCTGTATGCACACACACACACACACGCGCGCGCGCACACAGACACACACACTTTTTTTTAGTGAAATCTTTTATTTCTGTGTGGGAAACCTAAAAAAGAGGTAAAAACCCACCAATAAGCACAAAGGAAATTTTTTACAAGTAAAGCATTAGAGAAAGAACTCATTAGGCAACCCAGTAAAAAGTTACATATTCATTGGAGGAGAAACAAAACATCCTCCATTTTCAGATTGTTGCTTTGTAAAAATTGATGCAGTGAAGAAACTGCACCGTCAATAAAAACCACATGTTTTTTGCCCATTTGATTCTTCTTAATATAAGATGGCAGCCGGAATTTGTGAATCACAGGGTCAAAATCCTGTTGCAAGATACGATGAAAAGAAAATAGAGAAAAAGGAACATCTGCATCCTGAACGGAAATAGACTCTGCCACAGTCATCACAGGCAAAGGAACTAGATCAACATCTGTACCCTCTGAAGAAGGAGCTGCATTTGATAAATCAGGACTAATCATTTCAGCTTCACTCCAAGTATCAACCTGAGAGATAGCATGTGCAGCATCCTGTATGATCCCCTCTTCAAGGGGCACATCCATATCCTGAGGAGAAGGAGGCTGGTGGTGCTCAACAGGAGCCGATCCTGAGCTTCCTTAGCAACAGAAAGATTGGCCTATGATTTATCTACCTTTCTCCAGTAGTGCTTCAGAGCAGTGAAAGAAGGCTTATCCAATGAAGCCATAGTAAAAACCGGAGGAGAAGGAAGAGTAATCTTGACAGCTGAAGAAGGAGCAGGAGGAGTGGTCTCGGAAATAGAAGGACAATCACGTGCAAAATGATTAACCTACCGGCACCGATAATATGCTGTAGGAAAAGAGGCAAAATTCAGCCTGATGTGCATCGGATGGGCAAATCCCAAATCAAGATCTAGAGTAGAGGGCACGGGCTGCATCATATCCCATAAAATACAAAGGCAAACATCTCGGATAGCTTGCAAAAACTCCTGTCTTGGAATATGTAGAAGCCTTCCCAAAAGCGCTGCAAGAGTAGAAAGATGTTGAAGAAGAGGTAGAGGCAACGCTTTGAGGGTAATCCAGAGCGGACATTGAGTCAGAAGAGAGGCGGACGGATCAAAAAGCGGATCCCAGGGCATGACATAAGCAAAGCAACCAGCCCCATGAATACCAACACGACGGACGAGTCGCTCCACCACATCAGTTGAAGAGCAGTGGGCATAATAAAAACCTTTGTCCTGAAAGACAGAGGAAAGGCAATCGTGACCCACTACAACTTCAGCCCAATGACGAAGTTGAGCTGCAGAATAAACCCTGCTCATAAAGTAGAGACAGACCCCAAACTGATGAGCTTGTCGAAGACCGGAAACCAGAAGGGCAGAGTCCAAAGAACAAATAGGCGGTGAACCCGATGAAGGAACATATGTGATAGAAGCAAAACACATCTGGTGAAGAAGGTCTAGCTAGAGGGAAGATGAAGGACCATCCGCGATATCCAGCTTTGCCGATTTAACCAAAGTGGAGGGAGGAAAACCACCACGCTTCCGTCGAAAGAAGACACGTGCAGGAGGAGAAGAGGCAGAAGGGGGGGCTGAAGCAGAGAAAACGAAAGAGCCATCTGTTGGAGCAGCAAGAAGAGGGGAGGAAGAGACATCAGGAAGAGATTGTATAGAACCCGGCGTGAGAAGAGAAAAAGGCTGCAGAGACAGAGGGAAAGACGAATTCGGTACGGATTTTGGCTGTACGGACATGGGAGCAGGTACAGATGAAGGAAAGCGTACGGGTGAAGAAACGTGTACGGAGGAGGGGGCCTGTATGGACATCCGTACATGATGTACAGACGACCGTACAGTAGGTACGGCCTACGCAGGGGCAAAGGAAGGGGCAAAAGCAGAGGAGAATGTCGAGGGGACAAGCAAGGATGGTACGGATGAGGGCGGCCTATGCAGAGGCTGCTGCGTAGAAGGTATGGGCAGCAGCGGGCCAGGTACAGGTGCAGATGGAAGGTGTACGGGGGCTGACAGAGGGGGTACAGATGCAGGCAGAGTAGTAGCAGTAGGTTGCAGGCAAGGTATAGGGACGGGCGAGGGAGAGGCTGAGCTCGCCATCCACACACTCTTCACACACACACATACACACACACCACACAAACACACACTACCCACCCACCCACCCACCCACCCACACACACACACACATACACACACATATACCCCCTTGGTCGCCTTCCCTTAGTTTCACACAAAAGAACCTCCTCTATTATGCTTGAGTGGTTCACTTAAGGATTGCCTATTTGGCCAAAAAGAAAGGATTGGGGCTGATAGTGTCATCTCAATCCTGTAGAACCCTCCGAGAAAAAGGGAGAACCCCTCCAAACTCGTAGGAATACAGTCCTCCTAGAAGAGGTTGTCCGTGAAGGGCCCTGCATGCTAGCCCAAATGGCTATCAAAGTATGAACCGTGTTAGTCCAAATACCCATGAACACCTGTGAAGGGTGTATCTGGGTGCCATCCAGGGCCTCTGTACATTTGGCTCTCGAGATGTGCCAAGAGGAAATGCTAGCCAGAATCTCCCAGGAAGTATCCATTGAAGCATGAGAAGCTCTGAAGGGAGTAAATGGTACATCCTGAAGAGAGCAGGTCTCTATCATCTGCTTGCAAACCGAGAGTGCCCAAGAAGAAGGCTCACCCTCATAAAACATGTGGGGCCCAGTAAGGGATAACCAGGCGACCGATCCAAAAGTTCTTGGATTGGCGAGCTTCTTAGAGAGTAAGGCAACTATGAGCGTTTCTAGGATTCACTGTCTTTTTGAAAAAGTCAGTAAGGGAGTATCCAAAGGCAACTGCTCCTTGAACGAACCTCCTTAAAGGATGTGGATTAACAATCCTGTACCTTGGAATGAAAGGCTTGATGAGGCTCTCTAGACTTTCAAGCTTAAGGTGAAAGAGTCACCTACAGGCTACATTGGCTTTACGAGATCCTAGGAGACCAGACCATTCGTGGTTGAGGCTTAGACACAACTTTATTATATGAGGGGTGACCTATAGCTTTTGAGACTAAAAAGCTAGATGATACACAGGTTTGGTGACATACTTAGGAGAAGGATTGTATGTAACCGGTTAATCATGCCTTGAAAACTAGAGACAGTATCTTTATGAATCCAAGTTTGTTATATTGGCGCACCATGAGCCTATCAAGTTCATCTATGATATGCTTGAGTTGAGGGGAGAAAGGTGTGGTGGGTTGCGTCATTGCAATGCTTTTGACATGGAGATCAGGTACTAGAATGGTAGCTTGAATGGGATTGCCGATGCTTTGAGTCGCATTGGTGAGATAAAATCTTTGACTTTTATTGTGATTGGAGGTGACCTTTATGATTCTTTTCTTGCATCCCTTATTACGCCTCTACAAGGGCCTTTGTCTCGACAGAAGAGGTGTTTGTGATTTCCCATTAGTTTGGTTTTTACCTATCATGCAATTTCGAAGTGATTTCATCATGAAATCTAGTAAGCGCCAGAATTTTGATGGTTGTACATGAGTATCTAAGTGTCGCTTTTCTGCACTTTGATAATGTATTGACCAAATTACTGCCATTTATGCAGGGAGTCTTACTTGGCTTATCCAACACAGCAGGTGTGCTTGCTGGTGTAATAGGCACAGCTGCGACAGGTTACATTCTCCAACATGGTATATCCTAGTGACACGATCTGTTGCACCCCTCCCAATTTGAAAATGCAAGAATGTGATTGTTAGGCATGAGCGGGTTTTAACGAACAATCTTTTGCACTTGGTTTACTTCATTAATCAGACAGGCATATCAATAGTTAATGTCCCCTTCAAAACTCTTCTTGTGAACAATTTTCAGGGCAAGCGTGTGTGTGTTTTATGTCCTGGGTGGTTTTTTGTCTTTGTCTATGCGCAAGCGTGTGTGTTAGTGTGGCTGTGTTGTTGTTGAGGTGGGTGGGTGTGGGTGGAAATGCGGTGTCAGAAAACCCTAGACCCTTGGCTAGTCTCTCCATGCAGGGGAAATAGAAATTGGTAAGGAATGTGCAACGGAAGAATCCTTAGAAGAATAGAAGATAATGTTTTAATTAGAAAAACTTCAACTTTCTGTGTCCACGAGAGAAACCACAAGCACTGAATTTAGGAGGTAGACAGCAGTAGAACAGTCCAAAAGTATATTGCACAAAATCTGAGCCAATAACTCTTTAGAGAAGGTTCACCAGAGATCCCAAACACACAGCAATCAGCTCTTGGATGCTCCATAGTGAGCACAAGCAATGCTGCTACTTTTCCTTGCACTCCTCAGGTTAGGTGCTCCTCAATGAGCTTCAGTGGCCATCCGTAGTGCAAGCTCCTTGGACAGCACCCTCCTGCATAGACGTGCTCTCCTACTGGATATAGGTACTTTGTAGGTGCCTCTGGTTCTCCTTAAGAAGTCTTCATCGTCAGTATCACCTATAAGTAGCAACTCCGTAGAGCTATACATACCAACTGCAATTGTCTGGAAGGTTTTCACACTCCAACTTAAAAAGCATTGAGTGCCAAATATGCTTTTATGATCATCATATATACACAAGAAGATTACATACCCTTGGTCTTTAGTTTGTTGCTTGCTGTCAAAACAAGCTAAGTACCTGAATGAAGTGTTCACGTGAGCACATCTGTTGAGTTCTGGAGCCAATATTCCAGTCAGTGCAAGCTACCAACGCGTTCCAACGTAGATTGGTCTTCATCTTCGTCGTCTCCTATGACAAATAGTCTTGTCCTGAGCAACACATACTGTCCTCCTCATCTATTGGGGAACCTGGATTTTCTAACCATTATTCTATATGAACATTGTCACACTTGGATCTGCGCACACTGTCCAAAGGTACTACAGGGTGTAGTTACCAAGAACAACTCACTTTGTATTACCTGAGCTGACTCTTTTGCAGGCTCTTCTTCCTTGGACTTTCTTTCTGCTTCCTCTTTTGATCAGCCTTTTTCTTCCAGCAATCTCTTTTCATATGTCCAAGCATATCACAATAGCAGCACTTTCTTTTCTTCTTCTTGTCTCTATCACTTTCTCGGTGCCATCATCCTCATGTAGCCTCTGCCTTGTTTCCTCTTGCATCAACAAGCAACCAAGCTCCTTGAACATCAACGTTTCAATCTCTCTCTAGCTGTCAGGGTTGTTACTCACCCAGCATCTTGGCGGTTTACTCAGCATGAGAGTGTCCAACTAATGGCTGTCCACCTTTTGACCTACAACGGCCAGCTGATCCTTTAAGACTCTGAACTTGACCTGATGGTCACTCACCTGGTCATATTCTTTCATGTTCAGCATAAATGAACGATTTTGGAGCATTACAATGCGACCGGTATTCATTGTCTTGTACAAGTCTCTCAAGATCATCCATGCCTCAGGTGCAGTCTCTGCTAGTGGAATGTGCGGGAGCACAAAATATGCAAATCATCTCAATGATCATTGCTAATGCATCCGCATCTTTTTGCATCCATTCTTTTATGTCATATGGTGGAATCATGTGACTCCAAATCTTGATTTTCCAGATTGAGTAGTTTGTCCCATCCAGCATCTCCATCAAAGCAAAGTTCGGAATTCGCATTGGACCTATGAGATTTTGCTCCAAAGGGAATTCTGCACATACCAGAAGGCGCCTTCCTCTTTCAATTGTCGAAGTCAATCCCTTACTGGATGGCTTGATCACCAGGGCATACACCTCCTGGCTTGAAATGTCCACCTCCAATGAAACCCTAGTCTCTCAAATCTCACTTCCAAGCACACCACCATCATTCAACTCTCTAGACAGGCAGCCATGG
This sequence comes from Dipteris shenzhenensis, assembly GCF_047967505.1. Lineage (NCBI taxonomy): Eukaryota > Viridiplantae > Streptophyta > Polypodiopsida > Gleicheniales > Dipteridaceae > Dipteris > Dipteris shenzhenensis. Next base: position 31,456,062 of record NC_141614.1, on the reverse strand, counting down.
CTTTGATACCATGTTAGCAAAACCTAGACCCTTGTCTAGTTTCTCCATGCAGCGGAAATAGAAATGGACAAGGCGTGTGCAACAGAAGAATCTTTAGGAGATGAGCAGGGAATTGATTTTAAAAACTTGAACTTACTGTGTCTACAGGAGAGCACTCACAAGCACCAAATTCAGGAGATAGACAACAGCATAACAGTCTTAAAGTATCTCAGAGTATATTACACAAAATCTGAGCCACACTCTTTACAGAAAGCTTCACCAGAGATCCCAAAACATGCAGCAATCGGCTGCCCTGGATGCTCTATGGCAACCGCAAACACTGCTCCTACACTTGTTGCTCTCCTCCTCAGTGAGCTTCAGTGATCATCCGTAGTCCTTGGACAGCACCCTCCTGCATACATGTGCTCTCCTACTGGCTGTAGCTATGCGCCAAGTTCTGCTCTAGAATGTGAGGGCTGCTTCCAGTCTGAACTACCAACGGGCCTTTTATAGAGGGCACTAAGCCCCATAGACTGGCCCACTGGGTCTGTAGATCCAGCCAACGAGCCAGACTTGGCCAACCCAGTCTGTGCTGAGCCTACTGGACCAGGCTTATATAAGGACACTCTCCCTACTGCTGACCTGTCAAGGACTGTTGTGTTGCAGTCTGTAATACTGCCAACCTGTTTCAGTCTTCTCTGGCTCATATGACTATGCGCAGCCTGGTGTAGCCATTGCTCCTGCCCTGATCATCTTCCGACCTATGTAATCTCTTCTAGGTCCTGCAAACTCAGTACAGGCTGTTGTACCTGCTGCTGCAGCCCTGCAGTACTAGTACAATGATCGCGCAGCCTGCAGGCTTCCTGATCTAACTTCCGTACCTGTCGCTGCAACATCCGTACAGGTATGTCCTCTTCCATTGCCAGCCCTATGTCTTGGACTGTGTGGCAGTCAGTGTGACAGCCTACCTTGCTGCCCGCCCACATGCTTTTGCCTTGTGGATTATTGTCTCCACCTAGATCTGGCCATGTGGCATCCAAACTCGATGCACACACAGCAGTCTCAAACCCCCCAATCGTACATGAGTACCATGTCCCTGTGCTCTCCTCATATGGGGGCATATAGGTGGGACAATGGACTCTATTTTCCAATATGCATGTGTGGGTGTGGGTGGGTGGGTGAATGGTCACATGGATATGCTGGAGCGCTCAGCTACAAAAAAGAAAGTCTACCTCATATATGGGCATGAGGTTCGAAGCAATAATGTGTTTTATATTTCGAACTTATGTTAGGGTTTTAATTCTAAATTCTGCACAGGGTAATATGACAGAAAATGCCAGTACTTTTAGTTTTGTGTCTAATTTGTTCATAGGAACTGACTACGAATGTGTATGTAATACATTGTAATTGTTACAGGGACTTGGGATGATGTGTTCAAAGTAGCAGTTGGCCTCTATCTCTTTGGAACTGTTATGTGGAATTTGTTTTCTACTGGGGAACGAATTTTCGACTAGAGCAAGTATATACGACCTCTCTTTGTTCTGTTATTTAAAATTTTGGTCGAGAACTAGGTTCAAGCACAAAATCTGTTCATAGTTCCCTCATACACCTGGAGTGGTAAAAAACAGGGTTAGATTAATCAAGAATACTAATAGAAACTGATTGCGAAAGTCGTGTTTTATCTTTGAAATTGCAGCACATTGGCAGAATCTCTCACAATGTGGCGGCTGAATTGCAGACCCCATTGGGAGGCCCAGTTTTGTGTCACGAATAATGCTTTTTTTTACAATCACTTAACTTGTACATCGGAAATCTTACAGTGGAAAGGGCATAGAGATACAAGAGGTCATCAAGACAAATTTGCCAGATATCCAAGCTGGGCGTAAATTCTGTACCAGAAAAAAGGAAAAATTGTAACCTTGTTGAGACGGGTTGGGAACATGTTAAAGCTCCTGATGATGATGCTGGTCAATCACGACTCCAAAATGCTGCAGTACCTTGGCTCATTGTTACAATGATATTCACATGCTGTAAAATATTATGATATGGCCTGGAGAAATTTACGCCTAACAGTGATTAATGATAATCAATATCATTATCACATTATTTCTGTAGACCACCTCGTCTGAAGGCAATTCCTTATCCCCTCGTGTTGAACTTTTTCTATACTCTGTAACACAAATTTTGAGCTGGATTGCTTTGATTAAATCATTGAAGTACGAGCTTCAATGCATTATTCAGGTTTAATTATAAATGCCATGAAAGGTCAGGCGAGCCAAGTGGCTTGTAACCATGCCCAAGGAGGAAGACTTGTCAAGCATCCTATGCCTTGACAACTCATGTACCAGGTATCATTGAAAGGAAGTGTTATAGCTCAACATATATTGTATAATGCTGAGCATTACTGGAAGAGTGGTCCAGGATATGCCGCACCATCGTTTGTAGATGGAGGGTGCCATCTGTTGTGTGTGTGTGTTTGTGAGAGAGTATTAAAGTTATTTGGAGACATTCAGGATCTATGGGACTTGTGACCACTACCAAAATGAGAGAGAGAGAGAGAGAGAGAGAGAGAGAGAGAGAGAGAGAGAGAGAGAGAGAGCACATATAGTAAGAGAGAGAGAGAGAGAGAGAGAGCACATATAGTACAATTGTATTTGTGTTTGTAGTTGAGTGTTTCTCTCTCTTCTCAATCTAATACTTTATTCCACATTTTGTACTTTCGTTCATTATCATGTACATGGTCTTGATAATGCAATGCATTTGCTATCCCAGAAATGGATATTACTTAACCGTCATTGAAAGGTGGCGAGGCATTGCATTGCTTGTCACTCATTCCTTTTACTATGAAATTTCCTTCGCTCTTGAAATTTTGAACAAGTGCCATACCATCACTTAGACAATCCATACAGCCTTTATCTCTCATCGACTGCATATACATTATTCTACACAATATTTGCGAAGGTGGACATAATCCTCCTTGGATCTAGAGGTGAATATTCACTTGTTGGAGCTATCATTCTCCATTGCCATGGTTGGAGTTTCATGTGAGTTTTGTTAAGCTTTGAGAGTTTGTTTATGATGAAAAGTGCACTAATTGGTTGCAATCTTGGGAGAGTTAGTAGTGGTGAGTTTTCTTCTCCCTTTTTGGCCCTGCAAGGGTCTTAGGACTGTTTTGAATTTTCGGCCCTGTGTTAGGAAAAGGTGGTTGTGTGTGGAGATTGTCAATATTGACCGGGTTAGCGGGACTGTAAGGTTAGCCTGAAGGTTAGGTTAGTTTAGGGTTCATATTTTTAGGGTTGCGAGGGGCATCATTTGTGAGGTGTTTGTGGATTGTGGAGATCATTCGCGCTGCTCGTTGGTCACTTCTATTTGCGGTCTCTTGCTAGTATTCCCCATACACTCTGAGGTGTTTGTGTTGCTTCATGAAGCTTCTCTCTTGTGGACACTTGTATTCGCGGTCTCTTGCTAGTACTCCACAGACACTCTGACATGTGAGTTGCTAATCTTGCATGTCGGTGTGGAGGGGAAGAGAAAAAGGGCCTTCCGGAGGATTTGGTGTATTTGTGTGTTCTCTTGTGAATTGTGTCACGAATTCGGTTCTTGGCTTCAGCATGTGCTATTTTTTTATTTCGTTAATCTTCCAGCAACTCGCATGTCGACGTGGAGTGGAAGAGAAAAAGGGCCTTCCAAAGGGTTTGGTGTCTGTGTTTGTGTGGTCTCCTGTGAATCATGTCACGAATTCAGTTTTTGGCTTCAGCATGTGCTATTTTCGTATTTCATTGATCTTCGTTTGCGTATAAAAGATCGCATGCGTGCACTAGATTCGTAGCTGTGTCCTGCAATCGCAGTAGTGTGAAATTGTGTGTGTACTGCTGGAGCATACGTGGTTCGAAAGAAAGTGCTTGGAATGGTATGGGAAGCGCTTGTGAGATGGACATGGTAGAATATGTGGGAGGTGTTCCTTTTATTTTGATAGGCGATGTTCATGTAAATTTTATATCAACTATTTGCATGTTGTAGATTATCTTCGATACAGATGCTGGTAGTGACAGTGAGTTTGGTGTAAGGGGATGGAGCAAGCTCGGCTTGAACTGGTGTAGGCATCGTTTTATACTTGCTCGGTATTTTTGTGTAGAGCTGTTGTAATACTCGGGTGTTTGTAGAGTGGGTGTAATAAACTTCCGTTGAGCGCGGATGGTGTTCACGAAATTTTTGATGAGGTCTTCATGTGTGACGCACTAGAGCTCATGAAGCATTCCTTTTACAGAGGTTAGAACTTCTTTGTTTGACTTAGAGTCATTGCCTTGTTTTTTATTTACACCGAGCAGGTTTCCTAGTGACCATGTCTTTGATTGATGTGAGGCGTCTTTGTTCTTTTGTGAGAGTAGATGATCGAGATATTGTTCTAACTTTTATGCTAGTAGTGCTTCTCACATGTTTCAATCAGGTTTTGATTTATAATTCTTTGCCATCTACTGCGACAAGTGCTGAGCTGATGGAGTCTCTCTCTCTCTCTCTCTCTCTCTCTCTCTCAGTTTCTGGATATGGTTGTTCAGATTGTTGATTGTCGCAGATAGATTGCTAGGTCTTTAGAGGGTCAGTTCAGGCTTTGTGGAAGGTTGGAAAAGGCATTCACCAGTGGCCTATCGACGCTTAGACAAGCATGCAGAGCAGAGGGAGTGCACGAAGAGAATTGGAGCAGCTCTTGAGGGGAAGGGAAAGAGAAGGAAAAGGAAAGGGGAAAGGGAAGAACACATAAGACTATTGGAGCGCATCTATAGACGCGTCTAATAGCGCGTCTATAGGTGCGGCTGTCTGTTTTTCCAAAAGACAAACGCATCTATAGACGCACTCCGACAGACGCCTTTTCCCATTTCACATTGAGATATTTTTGTTGTTTTATTGTTTTCTTTTCCTTTCATATCTGTGTTTTTATTGTAGACGCAAACGGTGAGGAAGGTAAGAATTTGCGGGAGCTCTGGAAATGCAAGATGATCACAAGAAATCTCGAGATGGTTGGCTCCTCATTACTGTACATTTGTTTTGAGGTTAGCTTCTTGGCTAGTGCCTTGCAGGCTCGACAGGAGCGGAATGCCTATTCTCAAAGCCCACTTTCATCTTCATGCCTGCAGATTCATACATGCTTTGCTCCTTGGCATACGAGTTCTAGCAAGGCATCAATGTATTAGGATACATGCCTAGATTTTCGAATATATAGCTTGCTCATCTCTTACATGTTTTGGCTATTTAACAAGACAACTGCTAAGCTACAAACTCCCTACTCCCTACTTCAGCGAAAAAATCCACCTCGGTCACAGTCATTTGGCTTTTGTAGTCTTTTGTCTGGGTTGTTTGTCATGGTAACCTGTGTCTTTTCATTAATGTGTAGCTTCTTTGTACTTTTTAGAGTAGATGAGTGGCTTGCTATTCGGAAATATGTCCTACTTTTCTAGCGGCCGTCTGAAGTCGACTGTTTTGAAATTGTAAGGGAAAATAGTGGTTTGCTATGATGATCCTCTCTACTTCATCCACCCTCACCTCATCAAACACTTTGCACACTAAGCTGTTGTTGAGGCTCTATTTACTGTATGTTAACTCTAACCCTATGGATAGGTTAGATGCAAGTCATGTTGTTGCATTGTGGGCATCCTACAAATTATCTTCAGGGCATGTTAACTCATGTAAAAAAAAAGGCGCGCTTAATAACAACTTCACCTAGAATGCCCCCCCTTACCATGGTTGGATCCAAAGAAATTCCAGAATATGTTTAGACTAGCGAGGGATTTAAACCTTGCAACAAAGTAGAATCCATGGGATGATTTAAATTGAGAGAATGCACCATTTGACCACACCCAATGTTTTTTTACTGGTTCTTTACTTGGGGATCATCTTTGGTAAACCAATCTCACTACAATAGAAAAGCATACTGGACAAACAATGTGTCATGTTTTCTGTCGTCTGAAATGTAGAAATGGTATGTGTGCTATACTTCCATGAACTTCATAGAGCCTATTGAAAGATTGGTATCAAATCATAGAATTCGATAGATGGTTGTAGGTGATATGTGCCAAAATTCTTATCAGCTTGTTGCAATAGTGTGCACTTTGTATCTCATCTTGTTCTTGAGAAGAGTAATTTTCAGCAAAATCAATCATAGAGAAAATTGTGTCCTTGGGGAAATCGGCAAGGCATTCTTGAATTCCTTGTCTTGCCAATGTGCTTCAAAATTGCGAAGCATATATTTTCGGATGGATGTTACTATGTAGTCGATAAGCTCTCGAGGAGGAGTGGTTTTGTATGACAATAGCCATCTATTCTTGTCAAATCCTTTGACCTATGACATTTTAAATTTGCTTTATTTTCCACAGGGTTGTCTTTCCTGAATTCATTTGGGGGTCTAATTACTTCTCCTTCACACCATCTTTCACACTACACTATGGATGTTTGCCACAAATGCACTAAATCTGGTGCCACTTAGAATCTCTCTTTGGACAAACCACTAGCTCCCACATAAAATGTAGTGTGTCAAACTTGCATCCCCTTGCAACACACGATGAGGATCCAAGTGGTCGACATACTGGACATTCGTGTAGGAGACATAGGCATCTATCTCCATGCAAAAATGCACCAATATGACATCTCAAGTCATTCAAAGCTTGCCAAACTACAATGCAATTTTTAACAGAAAATACACTTATTTTTTTGCTAAGAGAAAATTGTAGGTATTGCCATTAAAAAATTCCGTCGATATTCTTATTGGAGTTTTTGTCGGGGAATAATAGTACCAACGCCAATATATCCGTTGACACTCAATGGAAATATTGATGCTGTGGAATTTTGATCCACACAAGCCATTATGTCCTTCATGTGAAACTCTTTGGATATGCCAGGCGTGTCTTGGCCTCTCCAAAGCTTCCTGAGGTCCCTCAAGTTGGTGCTTGCCGATTTCAATGCATGTTGCTCCAAGTACTCTCTCTCTCAATCCCAACCATGCACACACACTTCCATATTAAACTTAATGCACTTAACATCGTGTTTAATTTTAATGGGACAAAAGGGTGCCCACATGCCGTATGGTGGCAACATGGAGGAGAGAGGTCGGGTTCAGTAAAGACTACCGAGGGTTTGGGCGATCCATTAATCTGGTGGAAAACATGCAAGTAGGGGGCACATAAGACACATTACAAACCTCTTTTAATTTAACATGAGAAAGAATTTAGTGTTTTCAAAACCCTAAAGGGAGCCAAACATGAACTTGAAACTTTGGAAAGGTTTTTCTTATGTGCACATAAACAAGTCATGGCACTTCAACGAACCAAGAATGCAAAAAATAAACCACTCATGTCATATAATCATACTCGCATTAAAAATTACAGAGAATATCAAGAACGCAATTGTAATCACAAGTATGATTGTGACTTCGTATTCATATTCATACGAGTAGTAACATTCTTGATCTAGCGTTAAAGTGTGGACCTACGTTTTTTTGACAAGACGTCAAAATCTCGCAATTTTGCTTCCACTAGGGGGCCTACTACCGTATGTGAATATGCCAAATCTAAGCCCCTTATAACTATCCTCATGCATGTTTGTCATCGAAGCCCCCCATATCTATCCTTAGGCATGAAAAGAGAGAGGAAAGAGAGAAGCGAAAAAGAGAAGGGAAAAGAGAGAGGCAGAAAAGAGAGAGGCGGAAAAGAGGGGGGAAAAGGGAGGGGGAGAGATAGAGAGGATGAAGGAAAAAGAGAAAAAAAGGAGAAAAAGAGAAGGGAAAAGAGATCAAATGAGAGGACAAGAGTGAAACGAGAGAAAAAGAGAGAAAAGACAAGAAAGAGAGAAAGATGTAGGAAAGAGAGGGAGAGAGAGTGAAGGAGAGAAAATGAGGAAGGAAATCTGAAAAAGAGAGGGAAAAATGCGAAAAAAAAGCAGAAAAGAGAGGATATGAAGGGGAAAAGATGCAAAAAGAGAGTGAAAAAGACAAGGGATTAAGGAAAAAGAGAAAGGGAAAAGAAAGAAAAAGAGAGGGGAAAAGAGAGCAAATGAGAGGGCAAGAGAGAAAACGAGAGAAAAGAGAGGGAAACATGCAGAAAGAAGGCAGAAAAGAAAGAAAATAGAGCGAAAGGAGAGGGGAATCCTATGTCCATCTCATTTGATAACACTTAAGGTATTGCAAATGGTCCATATAAAATAGAGCTAGAGCTCAGATTGTGATGAAAAAGGAGAGATTAGAGTTCCCCACAGGTGCCTACAAAAGGGGAAAAAACACACCACTTTTTGTAAGAACTAGTGAGAAGCAAAGGAGAAAGTAAAGGAGAAAAACAAAAGAGCAAGCAAACCAAGGAAAATAAGCAAAGCAAAAGAGAAACGACAAAGGAGTAGGTATTCTTCTTGTTTCAAATTGCAAGAGGGGCATCATGTTTCTAAGAAATCTTGTTTTTCCTTTCACGAATGCTAAAAATCTAGAGGAAAACATGTTTAGAGGCTTAGCAAAGAGACAAAAAATGAAATCTAACAGTTAGAATACAAAGTAAGATGAAAGAAGCACTTATCTTGAAAGAACTTGGAGAAGAAGCTTGGTGTAGAGCAAACACTAGATGGAGAGAAAGCAAGATGGAGAGGTGAGCTTGGGGTAGATGGAGCAAGGACAAGGGAGGGTGCACAGGGGAGGCAATGCAAGATGGAGAGGAACTATAAAAAGAACCAGTTTTTTTGGAATGAGGTGGTGAAACGTGGTTTGGGTTATTTTTGGGTTTCCATACCATTGATATTTTTGTTGAAAATTGTGAAATCCATGGTGTTAGTATTATTGTTGGTAAATACTGATAGAGATACTGACGGATATACCAATGCAAACATTGTTATTCCATATTTGGTCTAATTTTTTCTCTTTTTGGGTTTTGATTTTGAATGTGAGTAGACGGTTAGGATGAGTTGAACCTCTTTAGATGAAGGGCCAATGCCCTAGGATCTCCAGAGTGGCTTAACTAGAGGTTGCCTTGTCATTGCACATGTTGCAAGCTTGGGTTGTTCACTCTTCACATCAATCCCATATAGCATGTGAGAGCAAGTGTATATTAAAAATACCCATATTCTTTCATTTTTACATTTTCTCATATAATTGATTAACCGCCTCTTACACGTATATATTGTTCAAGCTTTAAATATAGTTGCCCCTCCTTAAACCTGCATGTATAAATTACATTAAGTTGCTATTTAGTAAATTCCCTTATGCATGTAAGAGGCATGTAAGTATGCCTATTAAAAAAACATCCCCCCATGCACAAACGTGCTATGTTACATGTTTATGAGTGACCCCTTGGGGTTGCAATTGACAAATTTGACATCAGTACGGGATTTCCATGACCCACTTGTAGGCATATGGGCAGTTTCCAGGAGAGGCTTTTCAAATTCTAGATGTTAATAATGCTAGATCATTGTCAAGTCTATGACGTTTAAGTCAAGATTGCATGTATATTGCACATACTAACATTATTTATATGAAATCATTATACAAGATGAGGAGGGTAAGCGGGGGGACGTATACGTCCTAGTGGTACCCCACTTGGCCATGCACTTGAGAAGATTTGAGAGAGCTTCAAGGAGAGTGGGAGAGATTATGGAGCACGCTCAAGCCTGAGCATAGTCTCTCATATGTGTGAGATGATGACACCCTCCCTGATGTGCGAGATGATGATGACGAGGGTATGGTCGACATGATGAATGCAATTTTTAGAGGCATGACAACACATGCCCACGTGATGTCCAAGTGCATCATGCGAGAGTTGCAATAAACACCCTTGGATAATGGTGCTCAGATGTCGAAACTACGAGCTTGCCTATCAATAGTGCAAGCAACGTATGGTTGGTCAAACACGAGTGTCTTGGACTTTTTAAGGTTAGTGCATTCATATCACACGAATGTTTTGATCTTATTTTAATAATTATTGGTATCATGTCCTTAATGTTCAATGCATATGTGAGTTGCAAAAGGTTGCTTCAAAATATGTTGCCTAAAACAAATACCATGCTTGCATCAAGGAATGAGGTGAAAAAGACGTTGACAAGTTGTTGGGTTGGATTATAGCACTATCCATGCTTGTTCTACTGATTTTATTCTCTTTAATTATGAGCATGAAGATTGAATTAATGGTCCAGAGTGAGGGCACAACATTATAAGGTAGGTCTTGCAAGGTCAGACCATCCCAGTAAAGGTCTTGAGAATACAACATATGTTCAAATGCAAGTCCATAGTAGAGTTGATGATGTGGCATGCTACATATCGATCCACTGAAGATACTTTTTTGATTCCTCAAGACTCTACTGCTTGGAATCACATAGGTAACATGTGGCTAGATTTTGTAGTGGAGCCATGTAACTTACATCTTGGGCTTGTGATGGACGGCATGAGTCCTTTTGGATTACGCCAACATCTTGGTTAACATCTCGTTAACATGGTCCATAGTTTTGGTGAATTACAAAATCTCACCATGGCTAACAATAAAGGAGGGACACCTCATGCTTTTCCTCCTTATGCTAGGGAAGTACAAGGCAAAGAAGATGGACATGTACATGGACCATACCTTTGATAGAGGAGCTCTAGACCCTACATAGAGGCATTCATGCCTTTGATATTTGTAGATCTCCAAGGTATACCAATGGCATTTTGATTAGGGGAATTTTGATGTGGATAATGCATGACTTTCTAGCATGCGTGATGAGATTTTTACGCATGTAGGTCTTCAAACAAGTGCGCCCTATTTATGGTGATCATTTGGATGCACAAAAATCCATATATCGAAGGAAAGTGGTCATATATGATACCTTCCACTTGATCATCTTGTGCGTGAAGGTCAACTTGGTCATAAACCACCTTCTTTGAAGGCAAGAGATTGGCACAATTATTGGAGAGAGAGATAGAGAGAGAGAGAGAGAGAGAGAGAGAGAGAGAGAGAGAGAGAGAGAGAGAGAGAGATGCATAGGGTGGGGGCCAAAGAGAGGGGAGGTGAGGAACGGAAAAAAATAGAGGGAGTGGGGTTCATTGTGCTCGAGTTGTGGCCCCAAGGTGTGGTTGCAAAGTAGTTCTTCTGAAATCACCATGGATATTTTCCAAGAGAGAGGAGGCAATGGTCAAGAAGGACGTTTCCTCTTTTCAAACACCAATAAGATAGATGTAGTGCTGCTTAAAAGGAGCATTTATAAAGGACAATAAGCAGGAATCATTCATAGTCATTCGATGTTTTTCCTTGAATGGTTTATGAAAACTTTAAGGGATTTGTAAGGAAAAAGCAATTTCTCAATGGAAGCATGGATGAGGGTTGGCTTGTGCAAGAGTCATTGGTACATATCACCGAGTTTCTTGTAGCCATGGATCCTAATATGCCACAAGCTTGGCATAGTAAGGATGATGATTGTATCATTGACAAGATTACTTTAGAAAATGGGATTCAAAGAAAGATGGGCGAAGAGCTAAGGGAGAATATCAATAAGTTTTGTATCCTCAATAGCAAGGACATGGAAACGGGGATTCAAAGATATGAAGAGGCCAAAACCGAAAGAGAAAATGCGAGGATGAGATTTCAAGCCTTGCACAAACACAACCATATCCACAAGACCTTGCTCTTCTTCCAAAAGACATGTCACGTGATTGGCTACTAAGCTCTTTGTAAAGATGAAGTTGATGGAGAGAAAGTAATCGGGCGAGAGTAAGAGTTTCCACAAGATGTGATATACGTGTGAGTTTTGTAGTCCTTTATTTACTTAGTTAATCATGAATAAGGTCGCTACCTCATTGTTTAAGTTTTTTTGGGTAGTACAAAAGTTATAGTACATTATGGTCATATGGGCAACATTTTTTTGTGATTCGAAGAGATCCATGTTTGATTGTGGAGTCATGGCTAACTTCATATAAGATAGAATGCATCTCCTTTCCTCACAATTAGATTATTGTGGGTCTGTACACAAAATCTATGAAGTTGGACGTAGAATATTTAGTATTTTTATTCTTGATCTAAAATGGTTTAGAACTATCTACAATAGTCCCAATGCTACAATTAGGAAAGACAATATTGGTCTTTTGCCATAGACTCCACCAAACTCTAGATCAATGAAAGTTTTTGTTCTTCTCAAAAACTTCAAATAGGTATGTTTTGTTTTTAAACAATTGAAACATGTTCATACTTAAGCATAAATCAATAAAAATAATGGCATTTTCATCTTGAACACAGATGGTCTTTCATTTGGATCGGTAAGATCCAAGATAGTGGTATGTGGTCCAAGTTGCTCCTTGACGTAAATCGACTTTCGAAGATAGGGATGTGGATATGGAGATGCCAATGGATCCAGTTGATCCCAATGGATCTACATAAGAAGATGAAGATCACGATATGGACCGAGAATAAGTTGCAAATAATGACATCGTATAATAGAGGAAGCTGGAGATCATGACATTGGGAAAGAAGATGCGGATCTTGTATCACCTGATATTATTGAAGAGGGTGAATTGGAGGAGCAATTTTGAGGTAGATATATAGACCTTGACGACTTTGCGAAAGACATGGGCATGCTAAGAAACTTCCATGGCCACCCGGGTAGGCGATCTCAGTGAGCTCTCAGAAACCCTTTTGTTTATCCATGACACCACCTTACCAGATATGCAATCAGTAACAAGGCCTTTGGTGAAATTCAAACCACCGTTCGATGAGCTGATGGAAGCTATAAACTGGGATCTTGCGCCCCTATGGCAAACCCCACTTCCAAATTCACGTCGAGGCCTTCAGCCTATCCTGCCCCTATTAACACGAGTTGGGTTGATATAGGTGAGTTGAGCATAGAACTAGAGATAGACTTATTTGGCATGATGGACTTGGTTAAAGACACAACCTTTGATGTAAATGCTAGTAGTTGGTTCTTTTGCCATTGAGAAGGCTTCTTATCCTTGATGGTTTCACTTTTATACTTGCATTATGTCGATTTGTAATAATGAATATATGAGTATTTTTAAACTCAAGTTTAGTGTACATACTCTTACATTTTTATTTTTAAAATGATCAAACTTGTTGCAGGTGAAAATAATTTTGGCTCCTATTGCAAATAACCTTTTGTAAATTCTATTGGGGATTCTAGAGTCGATATAGAAGTCAAAATATTAGTTGGTATATGTTTTACCAGAGTTGATATTACCATTGGTATAACCGTCAATATATCTGCTTACATCAATGACAATATTATTGATGGCAATACCGATGGTTTTCAAATCCAAAAACTTACTGACAGATCCCGTAACCATGGTGTAAAAAAAGTTCTAATGCTCACAAAATGCCGAGAGGTAAGCGTCAGAATTAGACATAGTGGTGCTTAGTCAAAGTCTATGTGTGTTGTGTAGGAACACACATTTCTATCTTTGAGTCTCTTGACATACCACGGCTTGTAGTGCTTGAAGCTCCTCTGCTCGATCCTTATGTCAAGGTTTTGAGCCTTAAAACTCACGTATAGTTCTGTCTACTCATCTAACAAATTATATAGAGTATTCATAAAGCCTCTGTAGACTAAAAGCCTATGTAAATGAAGGTGCAATCAACACCGATGGTTTTGACTACCATTGTCGCTTCAACCAGCACACTAGCTTCAACCAACATGCTGGCTTCGACCAACATGCTATCTTCGACTAGAATGGTGGCTTCAACCAACATGGTGGATTTTATTATTTCAAAATAGTACTCTCTCTCTCTCTCTCTCTCTATATATATATATATATATATATCTCCAACTAGCACGGTGGTTTTCACTTTCTAAAAGATATTGCCTCTCCCTTTCTCTCTCTCTCTCTCTCTCTCATGCATGTCCACACACACACACACACACCCATACACACACACACACACATGCACATACACACACGCATGCACACATGCATGCACACACACAAACACACACACACACACACACACACCCCACACACTGTACATCATAAGACAAGGGCTTTAAAATGTGCCAATATGTGCTCAAAAAGTGCTAATATGTGTTCAAGAAGTGCTATTACATTGCTTGGAATGTGACAAAAACAAGTGGCTATGCTTAAAAGTGAAATTGTTGAACATGATTAAAAAGTGCTCAATCGGCACAGCATGAATATCAACCATCTCCACCTACCAAATTTCATAAAATGCAAATGAAAGTTAACTAGCATAATATCATCAAAGAACCAACATAGTGGCTACAACCATTGCTATTTCTCCCCTCCCCATCAAGCAACTCCCTCTCTTCCCAACAAGCTGCAGCCTCATGGATTCAATAAACAATCTTTTTCTACAAACTGGCACACCTATCATGGTGGTTGAAATTAGAAAACGAATATTGGGTCTCCATCATCACCACAAACTTCAAAAAAAATGGCAACTAAAACTAGCACGGTAGTTTTTACTTCAACCACCAAGCTTGGAAAAGAATATTCTCTCTCTCTCTCTCTCTCTCTCTCTCTCTCTCTCTCTCAGGATGCAAATGAAAATGTACCAACATAATGCTTCTTGAGGAAGAAAGATAGACAAAGACAACATTTGAAGTCCAACTGACCTACGTTGTGTCAAGCATTTGTATGATGTGCTCCTCTTGCTACTTGCATCCAATCCATAGCTTATGAATGTCTTTGTTAGGAGAAGCTCTCGTGTGATTATGCTAGAACAATGCCTCTATAGTGATGAATTTTTCACATAGGCAATCTCTCCTTTTCTTGCAATTAGTTGATGCCCATAGGCTTCTCACATTAGGCTGCATTGCTTCCACTCGATGACCATGTTGGCCCTTCCAATGGACAACATAACTAATATCTCCCTTGAGGACACCATCTTGAAAGTATCCCAAATGACTTGATGTTGCTACCTCAAATGCTCCCACCAATTTTGAAACCACATCGTGTGTTCTTTGTTTTGATGGCATTGCTCGAATGGGTGCATCCGCTACCTCTGACTTAGTAAGGAGGCATTTTTCCAGGTGTTGTCTCTCCCTCTGCATTCGTTGCAAATGTGCCTTTCATTGCTGTTTGAATATTGTATCATCAGTTTCCATGGCCTTCAACCTCCCCCTCATACCTTGATCGGGTATATCAACTTTCCTATCTTGTAGCCATCCATTTATGGGTGAACTAAGCTACAAATTTCACCAAATATCTAAGTTTTAATACCACCATGCACTAGCTCTATAGATCTGGAGTACACTTTTTCAAAAAGTTTAGGCTTTCCAAGAAAATGAGAAAAAGTTACTAAACTTGCCCTCAATTGTATGCACACAATTGCAGCACAATATTGGAGACTCTCTAAATGCCTCCTAAACCATAGCAAAGGTTCTCAATTGGTTTCCTCCTTTGGTTTGTGGGAAGCTCAAGTAGTGCACTTTCAAATAAACAATAAAATCCATATATTTATAGAACAACTATTTGACATTAATTTTTTTTTGGGTATATCCTATACAATCCAAGTTGCATGCTTCATAGGTATTATAGCATTTGTAACACTTTAATGATTTTATTTAATATGCAATTGTGTTTTTTGATCTCAAATTCAATTTCAAAATGTGTAGATTAGTTTAGATACCAAGTTTGTCAAATTCCCTTGAGAAACACACAAGTTACGAATCAAGCAAGTTAATCATATGCAATATATTCCCTAAACTTTACCAAAAAATGGTTGCACCCAATCATGCATTGGCATAGAGGTGACATGGTAGGCAATGAGGTGGCAGTTAAGATGGAGTTGGTGGAAAAGTAAGGGACATGGAGTTAGTAGGGAGGGTTGCAAGATAGAAGAGGAAGAATGCCTATATGATTTGCTAAGAGGGTGGCTAGTAAAAACAAAGGAAAAGGGAGGTATCATCATAGGGGAAGGAGAGGGTTTCATCAAGAGGGAATGAAGTGGGAAAAGGAGGGAGAAGGGGATTTATTAATGAATGATAACAAGGCTACATGGAACCCAAAGCACAGAATAAAGAGCTAAGTTTGGTACTAGCACCATTTTTAGAGATCTTGCAAGTCTTGTCTTCAAGCACCAAATGACAAAGGTAAAGAAGAAAAGCTTAAGATCATGCACTATAAGACACCAAAAATTGGGAATACCAACATGTATTTAAGGAGCAAATACCAAAGGTTAGAAAGGAAACCACACCATGTGCCAAAAAGGCCATCTCATCTTCAAGTACTAGAGAAACAAGGTTGGTAAGGCAAGCCTTTATGTGCCATATAGAAAAATCCAAAAATGGCAAGGCATCTTCATGCATCTTCATGTATCAAACAAGATAAAGTTAAGATGACTAGAGGATGACCTGTCGTAATAATTTGAGAAGATGACCTATCTTCTTGCATCAAACAAAATAGTTCATGAAGATGACTCATCTTTGTGCCCCAAACAAAATAAGCCAAGAAGGCAAAACCCTATTCATGCACTTAACAAATGAGGTTGGGAAGATGACCATCTTTGTGCACTAAATTGAATAGCATGGTCTCAACTTTATACATGAAATGAGATAATATGGGAAGAAAATCCAATGTTCATACATGAAACAAGATAACACTTGGAAGATGACTCATCTTCAAGCAGCAATTTAAACTCCACAATTTGTGAAGTTAGGAGGTGAGAATCATCATTAGGAATCATGAAACCTTTCTTTTTTTGTTCAAAAAAGAAGAAAGAAACCACGAATATGTACAAAACCACACTTAACAACACCTTCCTTAAGAATAGTATATATCACCTCATGATCCATTCATGGGTGTTCTTAGGTAGGTTCTTCGTTCTAATGTGCTAAGTAGACCCCATCAATCAAAATGATCTTGTAAATAAAGAAGGGCAATTTTCACAACTCACAAACTTGGGCTTGCATGCAAGTCATCATCCTTGAATTCTCATTGCCAATATATCTATAAAATATCTATTCTTGTTGTGCCAATATATCTATAAAATATCTATTTTAGTAGTCATCTACCATCTCCTCCATCACCCTTGTATCTTCCATTTGGAGCTCATCTTAGCAAAATTACTTTCAAATTGAGGTCACTAAGCATTATGTAAGATAGCACGTGTAATCAACAAAGGATTTATATTTCTATGGAGTTGCATAAATATACATACATAAATTGCAATACATAAGAGATACTAATATCATGTCATTATTCACTAAACAGTTGTATAAAGATTGTAAAAGTTTGTAGGAAGGGGTTTTTAAAACTCCCCTTAATCGCACGTGCTATATGGGGTTTTTACACAGTGACCTCCTCTAGACTTACTTTGAAGGTCATATACCAATGCGAATGGGGAGGATCCTAGATTGAGTGACCTCCTATGATTTTCTCCAATTAGTAATCAGACTTGCATAGAGATACAACATTTTGAGTGAATTTTCACATCCATTGTATAGTTGTAGGGGAGTTGAAGGCACAACTATGACCTAGACCCAAGGTACCTTTCCTTCCACTTTTCTATCTTTGCGAAGAAAATGGACTACTCTAGCCACATGCAAATGCATGATTGGTACAAAGATATAGTTGGATGTCCTTTTCCTATGAACCCAAGATTGTATTCAGTTGTAGTAAGAGGATGCTAAAAGATGCTTGAGTGCATTGTCTATCAGGCTTCCTAATTGCCCCTTTTCTTTGATATACTTATTAACAAGGTTTTCTCTCATGAATTTTCACTTTATTGTCCATTTTTGAACCTTTACACACAACCAACTAGAAGACATGTAGACTCATTGTATTGTAGATGATTTAGGTCTCAAATGCTATCCTTAAGCAAGTGGGGATAATAAGAATATATTGCTTCTTACTTTTTAGAATTTGATACTTCTAGAATACTATGGAATCTTGGCACACTACTTGAAAGATCTTGTCTTTTATTTGATTTAGCAATGCTTTGATGCACACAATATTCACAACTTTTCCTCATTCAAGCTTGTGATACATCATAAAGTGTCTCTATGCATAGAATCTTCCATCATGGGAGTGTGTCAGGATGAGAGAATTTTGTCCTAACTATGTCAAATTTGAGCATAAGCATTGAACACATTGTCAAAATCAAAAATTAAAAAATGACAACATATTTTTCATAAAGTTATTAATTCATGCATTCATGTTGCATGTGCTAATTACCTACCTTTTAAATTTATGATAAGAATACATGCAATCTTGAAAAGTCAAACATAAAAAGACAACATGGAATGCATAGAAAAAGGTGGTATTATAATTAAGATTACTTGATATTTATATATGCATGTAGTGTGAGATGAATTATCATGCAAGATTCAACTAAAAGATTAGCCGCATGGAAATATACATGCTTGGTACACAACTATAGCTAGACATCATTTTGATTCATCTTCTTATGAGCCCAAGATTCTATTCGCATGGTAGGAGCTGGAGAATGTAGCAAGATGTTGGAGTGTGTTGGCTAGTGTTGAGAAACCATCTCAACATCATGTGTTCTATATTGTGCATAGCACTAACACATTGAGTGCTAAAAAGGCACAAGGGTTAGAAGCCCTAACCCTAACCCTAAAAGGGATGTATATATTGATTCTTTACAACTAATACAGGGTATAGTTAGTCATTTGTGGTGTGCTCTCTAGCTGTGGCCTCTCTCCTCATCTCCACTCTTCTCCTCTCCTCTGTCCATGTTTGTTCATGGTATCATCCCTACCTTCTGTTGAGGAATTGCAATCCTTGAGGGCATGAGAGTGATTGAGAGATTGAGAACGAGTCATTGTTCTTTCTTTCCATTGATGAAAGATTTTATTGTCTTCCATTGAGAGAAAATATCCATTCATTGTGAGTTCATTCCTTGAGTGTTTTCTTTGGGAGATTTCATTGAAAGTTCTTGTTCTTTATATAGTGAGAGATCTAAGCGAGTTGAGAGAGGTTCATCTTTATTCAAGAGGGTTATTTGAGTGTTCCTTAATCAATTTGTTGAGAGTTTCTAAATCTTGGGAGAGAGATACATCTAGTTTTTCTCAAAAAGACCCTCTTCTAAACTATCAGGATCAAACAAGATCTCTTGCTGAGAATCTTTTGTGCTGACATTGAACTCTTGTCTCTTTACAACAAGCAGGATCGAAAGTGGAAACGTTTGCTGCCGAGTCTCGATTCTAGAGTCAGCTATATGTGCATGCAGTCTTTTACCGCTACGATTTTGCCGAGCGCGATGATAACACACAATCCAAGTTTATGGTGTATGAAGCCCGTCCTACATTAATTACACATTCATTCAGCTCTTGAAGTTTAATGTTAATTTCAATCAAACCATGAAAATTCTCCTCCAGATAATCCATGTAGCATCGGAATGATTACTAGGCCCTTTAAAGTATAGGTCACTTATTATAGGCCCTTTAAAGTATAGGTCACTTTAAACAAAATTTTGAATAAATATAGGTAACTTATTATAACGAGCATGATCAAACAAGATCTCTTCCTGAGAATCTTTTGTGCTGACATTGAACTCTTGTCTCTTTACAACAAGCAGGATCGAAAGTGGAAACCTTTGCTGCCGAGTCTCGATTCTAGAGTCAGCTATATGTGCATGCAGTCTTTTGCCGCTACGATCTTGCTGAGCGTGATGATAACACACAATGCAAGTCTATGGTGTATGAAGGCCGTCCTGCATTAATTACACATTCATTCAGCTCTTGAAGTTTAATGTTAATTTCAACCAAACCATGAAAATTCTCCACCAGATAATCCATGCAGCATCGGAATGATTACTAGGCCCTTTAAAGTATAGGTCACTTATTATAGGCCCTTTAAAGTGTAGGTCACTTATTATAGGTCACTTTAAACAAAATTTTGAATAAGTATAGGTCACTTATTATAACGAGCAGGATCAAACAAAATCTCTTGCTGAGAATATTTTGTGCCGACATTGAACTCTTCCCTCTTTACAACAAGCAGGATCGAAAGTGGAAACCTTTGCTGCCGAATCTCGATTCTAGAGTCAGCTATATGTGCATGCAGTCTTTTGCCCCTACGATCTTGCTGAGCGCGATGATAACACACAATGCAAGTCTATGGTGTATGAAGACTGTCCCACATTAATTACACATCCATTCATCTCTCGAAGTTTAATGTTAATTTCAGTCAAACCATGAAAATTCTCCACCAGATAATCCATGCAGCATCGGAATGACTACTAGGCCCTTTAAAGTATAGGTTACTTATTATAGGCCCTTTAAAGTATAAATCACTTATTATAGGTCACTTTAAACAAAATTTTGAATAAGTATAGGTCATTTATTATAACGAGCAGGATCAAACAAGATCTCTTGCTGAGAATCTTTTGTGCTGACATTGAACTCTTGTCTCTTTACAACAAGCAGGATCGAAAGTGGAAACGTTTGCTGCCGAGTCTCGATTCTAGAGTCAGCTATATGTGCATGCAGTCTTTTACCGCTACGATCTTGCTGAGCGCGATGATAACACACAATGCAAGTTTATGGTGTATGAAGCCCGTCCTGCATTAATTACACATTCATTCAGCTCTTGAAGTTTAATGTTAATTTCAATCAAACCATGAAAATTCTCCACTAGATAATCCATGCAGCATCGGAATGATTACTAGGCCCTTTAAAGTATAGGTCACTTATTATAGGCCCTTTAAAGTATAGGTCACTTTAAACAAAATTTTGAATAAGTATAGGTAACTTATTATAACGAGCAGGATCAAACAAGATCTCTTGCTAAGAATCTTTTGTGCTGACATTGAACTCTTGTCTCATTACAACAAGCAGGATCGAAAGTGGAAACCTTTGTTGCCGGGTCTCGATTCTAAAGTCAGCTATATGTGCATGCAGTCTTTTGCCGCTACGATCTTGCTGAGCGTGATGATAACACACAATGCAAGTCTATGGTGTATGAAGGAAGTCCCGCATTAATTACACATTCATTCAGCTCTTGAAGTTTAATGTTTATTTCAATCAAACCATGAAAGTTCTCCACCAGATAATCCATGGAGCATCAGAATGATTACTAGGCCCTTTAAAGTATAGGTCACTTATTATAGGTCAGTTATTATAGGCCCTTTGAAGTATAGGTCACTTATTATAGGTCACTTTAAGCAAAATTTTTAATAAGTATAGGTCACTTATTATAATGAGCAGGATCAAACAAGATCTCTTAATGCTGAGAATCTTTTGTGCCGACATTGAACTCTTGTCTCTTTACAACAAGCAGGATCGAAAGTGGAAACCTTTGCTACCGAGTCTCGATTCTAGAGTCAGCTATATGTGCATGCGGTCTTTTGCCGCTACGATCTTGCTGAGAGTGATGATAACACACAATGCAAGTCTATGGTGTATGAAGGCCGTCTCGCATTAATTACACATTCATTCAGCTCTTGAAGTTCAATGTTAAGTTCAGTCAAACCATGAGAATTCTCCACCAGATAATCCATGCAGCATCGGAATTATTACTAGGCCCTTTAAAGTATAGGTCACTTATTATAGGTCACTTATTATAGGCCCTTTAAAGTGTAGGTCACTTTAAACAAAATTTTAAATAAGTATAGGTCACTTATTATAACGAGCAGCATCAAACAAGATCTCTTGCTGAGAATCTTTTGTGCCGACATTGAACTCTTGTCTCTTTACAACAAGCAGGATCGAAAGTGGAAACCTTTGCTGCCGAGTATCGATTCTAGAGTCAGCTATATGTGCATGCAGTCTTTTGCCGCTACGATCTTGCTGAGCATGATGATAACACAAAATGCAAGTCTATGGTGTATGAAGGCCGTCCCGCATTAATTACACATTCATTCAGCCTCTGAAGTTTAATGTTAATTTCAATCAAACCATGAGAATTCTCCACCAGATAATCCATGCAGCATCGGAATGATTACTAGGCCCTTTAAAGTATAGGTCACTTATTATAGGCCCTTTAAAGTATATGTCACTTATTATAGGTCACTTTAAACAAACTTTTGAATAAGTATAGGTCACTTATTATAACGAGCAGGATCAAACAAGATCTCTTGCTGAGAATCTTTTGTGCCGACATTGAACTCTTGTCTCTTTACAACAAGCAGGATGGAAAGTGGAAACCTTTGCTGCCGAGTCTCGATTCTAGAGTGAGCTATATGTGCATGCAGTCTTTTGCCGCTATGATCTTGGTGAGCGCGATGATAACACACAATGCAAGTCTATGGTGTATGAAGGCCGTCCCGCATTAATTACACATTCATTCAGCTCTTGAAGTTTAATGTTAATTTAAGTCAAACCATACTCCACCAGATAATCCATGCAGCATCGGAATGATTACTAAGCCCTTTAAAGTATAGGTCACTTATTATAGGTCACTTATTATAGGCCCATTAAAGTATAGCTCACTTTAAACAGAATTTTAATAAGTATAGGTCACTTATTATAACGAGCAGGATCAAACAAGATCTCTTGCTGAGAATCTTTTGTGCCGACATTGAACTCTTGTCTCTTTACAACAAGCAGGATCGAAAGTGGAAACCTTTGCTGCCAAGTCTCGATTCTAGAGTCAGCTATATGTACATGCAGTCTTTTGCCGCTACGATCTTGCTGAGCATGATGATAACACACAATGCAAGTCTATGGTGTATGAAGGCCGTCCTCCATTAATTACACATTCATTCAGCTCTTGAAGTTTAATATTAATTTCAATCAAATCATGAAAATTCTCCACCAAATAATCCATGCAGCATCGGAATGATTACTAGGCCCTTTAAAGTATAGGTCTTTTATTATAGGTCACTTATTATAGGCCCTTTAAAGTATAGGTCACTTATTATAGGTCACTTTAAACAAAATTTTGAATAAGTATAGGTAACTTATTATAACGAGCAGGATCAAACAAGATCTCTTGCTGAGAATCTTTTGTGCGGACATTGAACTCTTGTCTCTTTACAACAAGCAGGATCGAAAGTGGAAACCTTTGCTGGCGAGTATCGATTATAGAGTCAGCTATATGTGCATGGGGTCTTTTGCCGCTACGATCTTGCTGAGCGTGATGATAACACACAATGCAAGTCTATGGTGTATGAAGGCCGTCCCGCATTAATTACACATTCATTCAGCTCTTGAATTTTAACGTTAATTTCAACCAAACCATGAAAATTCTCCACCAGATAATCCATGCAGCATCGGAATGATTACTAGGCCCTTTAAAGTATAGGTCACTTATTATAGGCCCTTTAAAGTGTAGGTCACTTATTATAGGTCACTTTAAACAAAATTTTGAATAAGTATAGGTCACTTATTATAACGAGCAGGATCAAACAAAATCTCTTGCTGAGAATATTTTGTGCCAACATTGAACTCTTGTCTCTTTACAACAAGCAGGATCAAAAGTGGAAACCTTTGCTACCGAGTCTCGATTCTAGAGTCAGGTATATGTGCATGCAGTCTTTTGCCCCTATGATCTTGCTGAGCGCGATGATAACACACAATGCAAGTCTATGGTGTATGAAGACTGTCCCACATTAATTACACATTCATTCATCTCTCGAAGTTTAATGTTAATTTCAGTCAAACCATGAAAATTCTCCACCAGATAATTCATGCAGCATCGGAATGACTACTAGGCCCTTTAAAGTATAGGTCACTTATTATAGGCCCTTTAAAGTATAAATCACTTATTATAGGTCACTTTAAACAAAATTTTGAATAAGTATAGGTCATTTATTATAACGAGCAGGATCAAACAAGATCTCTTGCTGAGAATCTTTTGTGCTGACATTGAACTCTTGTCTCTTTACAACAAGCAGGATCGAAAGTGGAAACCTTTGCTGCTGAGTCTCGATTCTAGAGTCAGCTATATGTGCATGCAGTCTTTTGCCGCTACGATCTTGCTGAGCACGATGATAACACACAATGCAAGTCTATGGTGTATGAAGCCCGTCCTGCATTAATTACGCATTCATTCAGCTCTTGAAGTTTAATGTTAATTTCAATCAAACCATGAAAATTCTCCACTAGATAATCCATGTAGCATCGGAATGATTACTAGGCCCTTTAAAGTATAGGTCACTTATTATAGGCCCTTTAAAGTATATGTCACTTGAAACAAAATTTTGAATAAGTATAGGTAACTTATTATAACGAGCAGGATCAAACAAGATCTCTTGCTAAGAATGTTTTGTGCTGACATTGAACTCTTGTCTCTTTACAACAAGCAGGATCGAAAGTGGAAACCTTTGCTGCCGAGTCTCGATTCTAGAGTCAGCTATATGTGCATGTAGTCTTTTGCCGCTACGATCTTGCTGAGCGTGATGATAACACACAATGCAAGTCTATGGTGTATGAAGGCCGTCCCGCATTAATTACACATTCATTCAGCTCTTGAAGTTTAATGTTAATTTCAATCAAACCATGAAAATTCTCCACCAGATAATCCATGCAGCATCAGAATGATTACTAGGCCCTTTAAAGTATAGGTCACTTACTATAGGTCAGTTATTATAAGCCCTTTTAAGTATAGGTCACTTATTATAGGTCACTTTAAGCAAAATTTTGAATAAGTATAGGTCACTTATTATAACGAGCACGATCAAACAAGATCTCTTGCTGAGAATCTTTTGTGCCGACATTGAACTCTTGTCTCTTTACAACAAGCAGGATCGAAAGTGGAAACCTTTGCTGCCGAGTCTCGATTGTAGAGTCAACTATATGTGCATGCGGTCTTTTGCCGCTACGATCTTGCTGAGCGTGATGATAACACACAATGCAAGTCTATGGTGTATGCAGGCCGTCCCGCATTAATTACACATTCATTCAGCTCTTGAAGTTCAATGTTAATTTCAGTCAAACCATGAGAATTCTCCACCAGATAATCCATGCAGCATCGGAATGATTACTAGGCCCTTTAAAGTATAGGTGACTTATTATAGGTCACTTGTTATAGGCCCTTTAAAGTATAGGTCACTTTAAACAAAATCTTAAATAAGTATAGGTCACTTATTATAACGAGCAGCATCAAACAAGATCTCTTGCTGAGAATCTTTTGTGCCGACATTGAACTCTTGTCTCTTTACAACAAGCAGGATCGAAAGTGGAAACCTTTGCTCCCGAGTCTCGATTCTAGAGTCAGCTATATGTGCATGCAGTCTTTTGCCGCTACGATCTTGCTGAGCACGATGATAACACACAATGAAAGTCTATGGTGTATGAAGGCCGTCCCGCATTAATTACACATTCATTCAGCTCTTGAAGTTTAATGTTAATTTCAATCAAACCATGAAAATTCTCCACTAGATAATCCATGCAGCATCGGAATGATTACTAGGTCCTTTAAAGTATAGGTCACTTATTATAGGCCCTTTAAAGTATAGGTCACTTATTATAGGTCACTTTCAACAAACTTTTGAATAAGTATAGGTCACTTATTATAACGAGCAGGATCAAACAAGATCTCTTGCTGAGAATCTTTTGTGCCGACATTGAACTCTTGTCTCTTTACAACAAGAAGGATGGAAAGTGGAAACCTTTGCTGCCGAGTCTCGATTCTAGAGTGAGCTATATGTGCATGCAGTCTTTTGCCGCTATGATCTTGCTGAGTGCGATGATAACACACAATGCAAGTCTATGGTGTATGAAGGCTGTCCCGCATTAATTACACATTCATTCAGCTCTTGAAGTTTAATGTTAATTTAAGTCAAACCATTCTCCACCAGATAATCCATGCAGCATCGGAATGATTACTAAGCCCTTTAAAGTATTAGTCACTTATTATAGGTCACTTATTATAGGCCCATTAAAGTATAGCTCACTTTAAACAAAATTTTGAATAAGTATAGGTCACTTATTATAACGAGCAGGATGAAACAAGATCTCTTGCTGAGAATCTTTTCTGCCGACATTGAACTCTTGTCTTTTTACAACAAGCAGGATCGAAAGTGGAAACCTTTGCTGCCGAGTCTCGATTCTAGAGTCGGCTATATGTACATGCACTCTTTTGCCGCTACGATCTTGCTGAGCATGATGATAACACACAATGCAAGTCTATGGTGTATGAAGGCCGTCCCGCATTAATTACACATTCATTCAGCTCTTGAAGTTTAATATTAATTTCAATCAAACCATGAAAATTCTCCACCAAATAATTCATGCAGCATCGGAATGATTACTAGGCCCTTTAAAGTATAGGTCACTTATTATAGGTCACTTTAAACAAAATTTTGAATAAGTATAGGTCACTTATTATAACGAGCAGGATCAAACAAGATCTGTTGCTGAGAATCTTTTGTGCCGACATTGAATTCTTGTCTCTTTACAACAAGCAAGATCGAAAGTGGAAACCTTTGCTGCCGAGTCTCAATTATAGAGTCAGCTATATGTGCATGCAGTCTTTTGCCGCTACGATCTTGCTGAGGGTGATGATAACACACAATGCAAGTCTATGGTGTATGAACGCCGTCCCGCATTAATTACACATTCATTCAGCTCTTGAAGTTTAATGTTAATTTCAGTCAAACCATGAAAATTCTCCACCAGATAATCCATGCAGCATTGGAATGATTACTAGGCCCTTTAAAGTATAGGTCACTTATTATAGGCCCATTAAAGTATAGGTCACTTTAAACAAAATTTTGAATAAGTATAGGTCACTTATTATAACGAGCAGCATCAAACAAGATCTCTTGCTGAGAATGTTTTGTGCCGACAATGAACTCTTGTCTCTTTACAACAAGCAGGATCGAAGGTGGAAACCTTTACTGCTGAGTCTCGATTCTAGAGTCAGCTATATGTGTATGCAGTCTTTTGCCGCTACGATCTTGCTAAGCGCGATGATAACACACAATGCAAGTCTATGGTGTATGACGACCGTCCCGCATTAATTACACATTCATTCAGCTCTTGAAGTTTAATGTTAATTTCAGCCAAACCATGAAAATTCTCCACCAGATAATCCATGCAGCATCGGAATGATTACTAGGCCCTTTAAAGTATAGGTCACTTATTATAAAGAGCAGGATCAAACAAGATCTCTTGCTGAGAATCTTTTGTGCTGACAATAAACTCTTGTCTCTTTACAACAAGCAGGATCGAAAGTGGAAACCTTTGTTGTCGAGTCTCAATTCTAGAGTCAGCTATATGTGCACGGAGTCTTTTGCTGCTATGATCTTACTGAGCGTGATGATAACACACAATGCAAGTCTATGATGTATGAACGCCGTCCTGCATTAATTACACATTCATTCAGCTCTTGAAGTTTAATGTTAATTTCAGTCATACCATGAAAATTCTCCACCAGATAATCCATGCAGCATCAGAATGATTACTAGGCCCTTTAAAGTATAGGTCACTTATTAAAGGTCACTTATTATAGGCCCTTTAAAGTATAGGTCACTTATTAAAGGTCACTTTAAGCAAAATTTTGAATAAGTATAGGTCACTTATTATAAAGAGCAGGATCAAACAAGATCTCTTGCTGAGAATCTTTTTTGCTGACATTAAACTCTTGTCTCTTAACAAAAAGCAGGATCGAAAGTGGAAACCTTTGCTGTCGAGTGTCGATTCTAGAGTCAACTGTATGTGCACGGAGTCTTTTGCCGCTATGATCTTACTGAGCGCGATGATAACGCACAATGCAAGTCTATGGTGTATGAAGGCCGTCCCGCATTAATTACACATTCATTCAGCTCTTGAAGTTTAATGTTAATTTCAGTCAAACCATGAAGATTCTTCACCAGATAATCCATGCAGCATCGGAATGATTACTAGGCCCTTTAAAGTATAGGTCACTTATTATAGGTCACTTATTATAGGCCCTTTAAAGTATAGGTTGCTTATTATAGGTCACTTTAAACAAAATTTTGAATAAGTATAGGTTACTTATTATAACGAGCAGGATCAAACAAGATCTCTTCCTGAGAATCTTTTGTGCTGACATTGAACTCTTGTCTCTTTAAAACAAGCAGGATCGAAAGTGGAAACCTTTGCTGCCGAGTCTCGATTCTAGAGTCAGCTATATGCGCATGCAGTCTTTTGTCGCTACGATCTTGCTGAGCGTGATGATAACACACAATGCAAGTCTATGGTGTATGAAGGCCGTCCCGCATTAATTACACATTCATTCAGCTCTTGAAGTTTAATGTTAATTTCAATCAAACCATGAAAATTCTCCACCAGATAATCCATGCAGCATCGGAATGATTACTAAGCCCTTTAAAGTATAGGTCACTTATTATAGGCCCATTAAAGTATAGCTCACTTTAAAAAATTTTTTGAATAAGTATAGGTCACTTATTATAACGAGCAGGAGCAAACAAGATCTCTTGCTGAGAATCTTTTGTGCTGACATTGAACTCTTGTCTCTTTGCACAACAAGCAGGATCGAAAGTGGAAACCTTTGCTGCCGAGTCTCGATTCTAGAGTCAGCTATATGTGCATGCAGTCTTTTGCTGCTACGATCTTGCTGAGCGCGATGATAACACACGATGCAAGTCTATGGTGTATGACGGCCGTCCCGCATTAATTCAACATTCATTCAGCTCTTGAAGTTTAATGTTAATTTCAGTCAAACCATGAAAATTCTCCACCAGATAATCCATGAAGCATCGGAATGATTACTAGGCCCTTTAAAGTATAGGTCACTTTAAACAAAATTTTGAATAAGTATAGGTCACTTATTATAACGAGCAGGATCAAGCAAGATCTCTTGCTGAGAATCTTTTGTGCCGACATTGAACTCTTGTCTCTTTACAACAAGCAGGATCGAAAGTGAAAACCTTTGTTGCCGAGTCTTGATTCTAGAATCAGCTATATGTGCATGCAGTCTTTTGCCACTACGATCTTGCTGAGCGCGATGATAACACACAATGCAAGTCTATGGTGTATGAAGGCTGTCCCGCATTAATTATACATTCATTCAGCTCTTGAAGTTTAATGTTAATTTTAATCAAACCATGAAAATTCTCCACCAGATAATCCATGCAGCATCGGAATGATTACTAGGCCCTTTAAAGTATAGGTCACTTATTATAGGCCCTTTAAAGTATAGGTCACTTATTATAGGTCACTTTAAACAAAATTTTGAATAAGTATAGGTCACTTATTATAACGAGCACGATCAAACAAGATCTCTTGCTGAGAATCTTTTGTGCCGACATTGAACTCTTGTCTCTTTACAACAAGCAGGGAGCAAGCAGGATCGAAAGTGGAAACCTTTGCTGCCGAGTCTCGATTCTAGAGTCAGCTATATGTGCATGTAGTCTTTTGCCCCTACGATCTTGCTAAGTGCAATGATAACACACAATGCAAGTCTATGGTGTATGAAGGCTATCCCACATTAATTACACATTCATTCAGCTCTCGAAGTTTGATGTTAAGTTCAGTCAAACCATGAAAATTCTCCACTAGATAATCCATGCAGCATCGGAATGATTATCTG
Organism: Dipteris shenzhenensis; assembly: GCF_047967505.1. Classification (NCBI taxonomy): domain Eukaryota; kingdom Viridiplantae; phylum Streptophyta; class Polypodiopsida; order Gleicheniales; family Dipteridaceae; genus Dipteris; species Dipteris shenzhenensis. Next base: position 31,426,703 of record NC_141614.1, on the reverse strand, counting down.
GTGGAGAATTTTTATGGTTTGACTGAAATTAACATTAAACTTCAAGAGCTGAATGAATGTTGAATTAATGCAAGACGGCCTTTTGTGAATCTTTTGTGCCGACATTGAACTCTTGTCTCTTTACAATAAGCAGGATCAAAAGTGGAAACCTTTGCTGCCGAGTCTCGATTCTAGAGTCAGCTATATGTGCATGCAGTCTTTTGCTGCTACGATCTTGCTGAGCATGATGATAACACACAATGCAAGTCTATGGTGTATAAAGGCCATCCTGCATTAATTACACATTCATTCAGCTCTTGAAGTTTGATGTTAATTTCAGTCAAACCATGAAAATTCTCCACCAGATAATCCATGCAGCATCGGAATGATTACTAGGCCCTTTAAGGTATAGGTAACTTGTTATAGGTCACTTTAAACAAACTTTTGAATAAGTATAGGTCACTTATTATAACGAGCAGGATCAAGCAAGATCTCTTGCTGAGAATCATTTGTGCCGACATTGAACTCTTGTCTCTTTACAACAAGCAGGATCAAAAGTGGAAACCTTTGCTGCCGAGTCTCGATTCAAGAGTTAGCTATATGTGCATGCAGTCTTTTGCCGCTATGATCTTGCTGAGCACGATGATAACACACAATGCAAGTCTATGGTGTATGAAGGCTGTCCCGCATTAATTACACATCCATTCAACTCTTAAAGTTTATTATTAATTTCAATCAAACCATGAAAATTCTCCACCAGATAATCCATGCAGCATCGGAATGATTACTAGGCGCTTTAAAGTATAGGTCATTTATTATAGGCCCATTAAAGTATAGGTCACTTTAAAAAAAACTTTGAATAAGTATAGGGCACTTATTATAACGAGCAGGATCAAACAAGATCTCTTGCTGAGAATCTTTTGTGCCGACATTGAACTCTTGTCTCTCTACAACAAGCAGGATCAAAAGTGGAAACATTTGCTGCCGAGTCTCGATTCTAGAGTCAGCTATATGTGCATGTAGTTTTTTGCCGCTACGATCTTGCTGAGCGCGATGATAACACACAATGCAAGTCTATGGTGTATGACGGCCGTCCCGCATTAATTACACATTCATTCAGCTCTTGAAGTGTAATGTTAATTTCAATCAAACCATGAAAATTCTCCACCAGATAATCCATGCAGCATCAGAATGATTACTAGGCCCTTTAAAGTATAGGTCACTTATTATAGGCCCTTTAAAGTATAGGTCACTTTAAACAAAATTTTGAATAAGTATAAGTCACTTATTATAACGAGCAGGATTAAACAAGATCTCTTGCTGAGAATCTTTTGCGCTGACATTGAACTCTTGTCTCTTTACAACAAGCAGGATCGAAAGTGGAAACCTTTGCTGTCGAGTCTCGATTCTAGAGTCAGCTATATGTGGATGCAGTCTTTTGCCGCTACGATCTTGCTGAGCACGATGTTAACACACAATGCAAGTCGATGGTGTGTGAAGGCCGTCCTGCATTAATTCAACATTCATTAAGCTCTTGAAGTTTAATGCTAATTTCAGTCAAACCATGAAAATTCTCCACCAGATAATCAATGCAGCATCGGAATGATTACTAGGCCCTTTAAAGTATAGGTCACTTATTATAGGCCCTTTCAAGTATAGGTCACTTATTATAGGTCACTTTAAACAAAATTTTGAATAAGTATAGGTCACTAATTATAACGAGCACGATCAAACAAGATCTCTTGCTGAGAATCTTTTGTGCCGACATTGAACTCTTGTCTCTTTACAACAAGCAGGATCGAAAGTGGAAACCTTTGCTGCCGAGTCTCGATTCTAGAGTCAGCTATATTTGCATGTAGTCTTTTGCCGCTACGATCTTGCTAAGTGCAATGATAACACACAGTGCAAGTCTATGGTGTATGAAGGCCATCCCGCATTAATTACACATTCATTCAGCTCTTGAAGTTTGATGTTAACTTCAGTCAAACCATGAAAACTCTCCACCAGATAATCCATGCAGCATCGGAATGATTACTAGGCCCTTTAAAGTATAGGTCACTTATTATAGGTCACTTTAAACAAACTTTTGAATAAGTATAGGTCACTTATTATAACGAGCAGGATCAAACAAGATCTCTTGCTGAGAATCTTTTGTGCCGACATTGAACTCTTGTCTCTTTACAACAAGCAGGATCGAAAGTGGAAACCTTTGCTGCCGAGTCTCGATTCTAGAGTCAGCTATATGTGCATGCAGTCTTTTGCCTCTATGATCTTGTTGAGCACGATGCTAACACACAATGCAAGTCTATGGTGTATGAAGGCCGTCCCGCATTAATTACACATTCATTCAGCTCTTGAAGTTTAATATTAATTTCAATCAAACCATGAAAATTCTCTACCAGATAATCCATGCAGCATCGGAATGATTACTAGGCCCTTTAAAGTATAGGTCACTTATTATAGGCCCTTTAAAGTGTAGGTAACTTATTATAGGTCACTTTAAACAAAATTTTGAATAAGTATAGTCACTTATTATAACGAGCAGGATCAAACAAGATCTCTTGCTGAGAATCTTTTGTGCTGACATTGAACTCTTGTCTCTTTACAACAAGCAGGATCGAAAGTGGAAACCTTTGCTGCCGAGTCTTGATTCTAGAGTCAGCTATATGTGGATGCAGTCTTTTGCCGCTACGATCTTGCTGAGCACGATGATAACACACAATGCAAGTCGATGGTGTGTGAAGGCCGTCCTGCATTAATTCAACATTCATTCAGCTCTTGAAGTTTAATGTTAATTTCAATCAAACCATGAAAATTCTCCACCAGATAATCCATGCAGCATCGGAATGATTACTAGGCCCTTTAAAGTATAGGTCACTTATTATAGGCCCTTTAAAGTATAGGTCACTTATTATAGGTCACTTTAAACAAACTTTTGAATAAGTATAGGTCACTTATTATAACGAGCAGGATCAAACAAGATCTCTTGCTGAGAATCTTTTGTGCCGACATTGAACTCTTGTCTCTTTACAACAAGTAGGATCGAAAGTGGAAACCTTTGCTGCCGAGTCTTGATTCTAGAATCATCTATATGTGCATGCAGTCTTTTGCCACTACGATCTTGCTGAGCGCGATGATAACACACAATGCAAGTCTATGGTGTATGAAGGCCGTCCCGCATTAATTACACATTTATTCAGCTCTTGAAGTTTAATGTTAATTTTAATCAGACCATGAGTATAAGGAGCAGGATCAGGCAAGATCTCTTGCTGAGAATCTTTTGTGCCGACATTGAACTCTTGTCTCTTTACAACAAGTAGGATCGAAAGTGGAAACCTTTGCTGCCGAGTCTGGATTCTAGAATCAACACACAATGCAAGTCTATGGTGTATGAAGGTCGTCCCGCATTAATTACACATTTATTCAGCTCTTGAAGTTTAATGTTAATTTTAATCAAACCATGAAAATTCTCCACCAAATAATCCATGCAACATCGGAATGATTACTAGGCCCTTTAAAGTATAGGTCACTTATTATAGGCCCCTTAAAGTATAGGTCACTTATTATAGGTCACTTTAAATAAAATTTTGAATAAGTATAGGTCACTTATTATAACGAGCAGGATCAAACAAGATCTCTTGCTGAGAATCTTTTGTGCCGACATTGAACTCTTGTCTCTTTACAACAACCAGGATCGAAAGTGGAAACATTTGCTGCCGAGTCTCGATTCTAGAGTCAGCTATATGTGCATGCAGTCTTTTGCCGCTACGATCTTGCTAAGTGCAATGATAACACACAATGCAAGTCTATGGTGTATGAAGGCCATCCCGCCTTAATTACACATTCATTCAGCTTTTGAAGTTTGATGTTAACTTCAGTCAAACCATGAAAATTCTCCATCAAATAATCCATGCAGCATCGGAATGATTACTAGGCCCTTTAAAGTATAGGTCACTTATTATAGGTCACTTTAAACAAACTTTTGAATAAGTATAGGTCACTTATTATAATGAGCAGGATCAAACAAGATCTCTTGCTGAGAATCTTTTGTGCCAACATTGAACTCTTGTCTCTTTACAACAAGCAGGATCGAAAGTGGAAAACTTTGCTGCCGAGTCTCGATTCTAGAGTCAGCTATATGTGGATGCAGTCTTTTGCTGCTACAATCTTGCTGAGCATTGCTGAGCACGATGATAACACACAATGAAAGTATATGGTGTGTGAAGGCCGTCCTGCATTAATTCAACATTCATTCAGCTCTTGAAGTTTAATGTTAATTTCAGTCAAACCATAAAAATTCTCCACCAGATAATCCATGCAGCATCGGATTGATTACTAGGCCCTTTAAAGTATAGGTCACTTATTATAGGCCCTTTAAAGTATAGGTCACTTATTATAGGTCACTTTAAAAAAAATTTTGAATAAGTATAGGTCACTTATTATAAGGAGCAGGATCAAACAAGATCTCTTGCTGAGAATCTTTTGTGCCGACATTGAACTCTTGTCTCTTTACAACAAGTAGGATCGAAAGTGGAAACCTTTGCTGCCGAGTCTTGATTCTAGAATCAACTATATGTGCATGCAGTCTTTTGCCGCTACGATCTTGCTGAGCGCGATGATAACACACAATGCAAGTCTATGGTGTTTGACGGCCGTCCTGCATTAATTACACATTCATTCAGCTCTTGAAGTTTAATGTTAATTTCAATCAAACCATGAAAATTCTCCACCAGATAATCCATGCAGCATCGGAATGATTACTAGGCCCTTTAAAGTATAGGTCACTTATTATAGGCCCTTTAAAGTATAGGTAGTGAAACAAAATTTTGAATAAGTATAGGTCACTTATTATAATGAGCAGGATCAAACAAGATCTCGTGTTGACAATCTTTTGTGCCGACATTGAACTCTTGTCTCTTTACAACAAGCAGGATCGAAAGTGGAAACCTTTGCTACCGAGTCTCGATTCTAGAGTCAGCTATATGTGGATGCAGTCTTTTGCCGCTACGATCTTGCTGAGCACAATGATAACACACAATGCAAGTCGATGGTGTGTGAAGGCCGTCCTGCATTAATTCAACATTCATTCAGCTCTTGAAGTTTAATGTTAATTTCAGTCAAACCATGAAAATTCTCCACCAGATAATCCATGCAGCATCGGAATGATTACTAGGCCCTTTAAAGTATAGGTCACTTATTATAGGCCCTTTAAAGTATAGGTCACTTTAAACAATATTTTGAATAAGTATAGGTCACTTATTATAACGAGCAGGATCAAACGAGATCTCTTGCTGAGAATCTTTTGTGCCGACATGGAACTCTTGTCTCTTTACAACAAGTAGGATCGAAAGTGGAAACCTTTGCTGCCGAGTCTTGATTCTAGAATCAACTATATGTGCATGCAGTCTTTTGCCGCTACGATCTTGCTGAGCACGATGATAGCACACAATGCAAGTCTATGGTGTATGAAGGCCGTCCCGCATTAATTACACATTTATTCAGCTCTTGAAGTTTAATGTTAATTTTAATCAAACCATGAAAATTCCCCACCAACTAATCCATGCAGCATCGGAATGATTACTAGGCCCTTTAAAGCATAGGTCACTTATTATAGGCCCCTTAAAGTATAGGTCACTTATTATAGGTCACTTTAAACAAAATTTTGAATAAGTATAGGTCACCTATTATAACGAGCAGGATCAAACAAGATCTCTTGCTGAGAATCTTTTGTGCCGACATTGAACTCTTGTCTCTTTACAACAAGCAGGATCGAAAGTGGAAACCTTTGCTGCCGAGTCTTGATTCTAGAGTCAGCTTTATGTGCATGCAGTCTTTTGCCGCTACGATCTTGCTAAGTGCAATGATAACACACAATGCAAGTCTATGGTGTATGAAGGCCATGCCGCATTAATTACACAGTCATTTAGCTATTGAAGTTTGATGTTAACTTCAGTCAAACCATGAAAATTCTCCACTAGATAATCCATGCAGCATCGGAATGATTACTAGGCCCTTTAAAGTATAGGTCACTTATTATAGGTCACTTTAAACAAACTTTTGAATAAGTATAGGTCACTTATTATAACGAGCAGGATCAAACAAGATCTCTTGCTGAGAATCTTTTGTGCCGACATTGAACTCTTGTCTCTTTACAACAAGCAGGATTGAAAGTGGAAACCTTTGCTGCCAAGTCTCGATTCTAGAGTCAGCTATATGTGGATGCAGTCTTTTGTCGCTACGATCTTGCTGAGCACGATGATAACACACAATGCAAGTCTATGGTGTGTGAAGGCCGTGCTGCATTAATTCAACATTCATTCATCTCTTGAAGTTTAATATTAATTTCAGTCAAACCATGAAAATTCTCCACCAGATAATCAATGCAGCATCGGAATGATTACTAGGCCCTTTAAAGTATAGGTCACTTATTATAGGCCCTTTAAAGTATAGGTCACGTATTATAGGTCACTTTAAACAAAATTTTGAATAAGTATAGGTCACTTATTATAAGGAGCAGGATCAGACAAGATCTCTTGCTGAGAATCTTTTGTGCCGACATTGAACTCTTGTCTCTTTACAACAAGTAGGATCGAAAGTGGAAACCTTTGCTGTCGAGTCTGGATTCTAGAATCAACACACAATGCAAGTCTATGGTGTATGAAGGTCGTCCCGCATTAATTACACATTTATTCAGCTCTTGAAGTTTAATGTTAATTTTAATCAAACCATGAAAATTCTCCACCAAATAATCCATGCAACATCGGAATGATTACTAGGCCCTTTAAAGTATAGGTCACTTATTATAGGCCCCTTAAAGTATAGGTCACTTATTATAGGTCACTTTAAATAAAATTTTGAATAAGTATAGGTCACTTATTATAACGAGCAGGATCAAACAAGATCTCTTGCTGAGAATCTTTTGTGCCGACATTGAACTCTTGTCTCTTTACAACAACCAGGATCGAAAGTGGAAACATTTGCTGCCGAGTCTCGATTCTAGAGTCAGCTATATGTGCATGCAGTCTTTTGCCGCTACGATCTTGCTAAGTGCAATGATAACACACAATGCAAGTCTATGGTGTATGAAGGCCATCCCGCCTTAATTACACATTCATTCAGCTTTTGAAGTTTGATGTTAACTTCAGTCAAACCATGAAAATTCTCCATCAAATAATCCATGCAGCATCGGAATGATTACTAGGCCCTTTAAAGTATAGGTCACTTTAAACAAACTTTTGAATAAGTATAGGTCACTTATTATAATGAGCAGGATCAAACAAGATCTCTTGCTGAGAATCTTTTGTGCCAACATTGAACTCTTGTCTCTTTACAACAAGCAGGATCGAAAGTGGAAAACTTTGCTGCCGAGTCTCGATTCTAGAGTCAGCTATATGTGGATGCAGTCTTTTGCTGCTACAATCTTGCTGAGCATTGCTGAGCACGATGATAACACACAATGAAAGTATATGGTGTGTGAAGGCCGTCCTGCATTAATTCAACATTCATTCAGCTCTTGAAGTTTAATGTTAATTTCAGTCAAACCATAAAAATTCTCCACCAGATAATCCATGCAGCATCGGATTGATTACTAGGCCCTTTAAAGTATAGGTCACTTATTATAGGCCCTTTAAAGTATAGGTCACTTATTATAGGTCACTTTAAAAAAAATTTTGAATAAGTATAGGTCACTTATTATAAGGAGCATGATCAAACAAGATCTCTTGCTGAGAATCTTTTGTGCCGACATTGAACTCTTGTCTCTTTACAACAAGTAGGATCGAAAGTGGAAACCTTTGCTGCCGAGTCTTGATTCTAGAATCAACTATATGTGCATGCAGTCTTTTGCCGCTACGATCTTGCTGAGCGTGATGATAACACACAATGCAAGTCTATGGTGTATGAAGGCCGTCCCGCATTAATTACACATTCATTCAGCTCTTGAAGTTCAATGTTAATTTCAGTCAAACCATGAGAATTCTCCACCAGATAATCCATGCAGCATCGGAATGATTACTAGGCCCTTTAAAGTATAGGTGACTTATTATAGGTCACTTGTTATAGGCCCTTTAAAGTATAGGTCACTTTAAACAAAATCTTAAATAAGTATAGGTCACTTATTATAACGAGCAGCATCAAACAAGATCTCTTGCTGAGAATCTTTTGTGCCGACATTGAACTCTTGTCTCTTTACAACAAGCAGGATCGAAAGTGGAAACCTTTGCTCCCAAGTCTCGATTCTAGAGTCAGCTATATGTGCATGCAGTCTTTTGCCGCTACGATCTTGCTGAGCACGATGATAACACACAATGCAAGTCTATGGTGTATGAAGGCCGTCCCGCATTAATTACACATTCATTCAGCTCTTGAAGTTTAATGTTAATTTCAATCAAACCATGAAAATTCTCCACTAGATAATCCATGCAGCATCGGAATGATTACTAGTCCTTTAAAGTATAGGTCACTTATTATAGGCCCTTTAAAGTATAGGTCACTTATTATAGGTCACTTTCAACAAACTTTTGAATAAGTATAGGTCACTTATTATAACGAGCAGGATCAAACAAGATCTCTTGCTGAGAATCTTTTGTGCCGACATTGAACTCTTGTCTCTTTACAACAAGAAGGATGGAAAGTGGAAACCTTTGCTACCGAGTCTCGATTCTAGAGTGAGCTATATGTGCATGCAGTCTTTTGCCGCTATGATCTTGCTGAGCGCGATGATAACACACAATGCAAGTCTATGGTGTATGAAGGCCGTCCCGCATTAATTACACATTCATTCAGCTCTTGAAGTTTAATGTTAATTTAAGTCAAACCATTCTCCACCAGATAATCCATGCAGCATCGGAATGATTACTAAGCCCTTTAAAGTATAGGTCACTTATTTTAGGTCACTTATTATAGGCCCATTAAAGTATAGCTCACTTTAAACAAAATTTTGAATAAGTATAGGTCACTTATTATAACGAGCAGGATCAAACAAGATCTCTTGCTGAGAATCTTTTCTGCCGACATTGAACTCTTGTCTCTTTACAACAAGCAGGATCGAAAGTGGAAACCTTTGCTGCCGAGTCTCGATTCTAGAGTCGGCTATATGTACATGCACTCTTTTGCCGCTACGATCTTGCTGAGCATGATGATAACACACAATGCAAGTCTATGGTGTATGAAGGCCGTCCCGCATAAATTACACATTCATTCAGCTCTTGAAGTTTAATATTAATTTCAATCAAACCATGAAAATTCTCCACCAAATAATCCATGCAGCATCGGAATGATTACTAGGCCCTTTAAAGTATAGGTCACTTATTATAGGTCACTTTAAACAAAATTTTGAATAAGTATAGGTCACTTATTATAACGAGCAGGATCAAACAAGATCTCTTGCTGAGAATCTTTTGTGCCGACATTGAATTCTTGTCTCTTTACAACAAGCAGGATCGAAAGTGGAAACCTTTGCTGCCGAGTCTCAATTATAGAGTCAGCTATATGTGCATGCAGTCTTTTGCCGCTACGATCTTGCTGAGGGTGATGATAACACACAATGCAAGTCTATGGTGTATGAAGGCCGTCCCGCATTAATTACACATTCATTCAGCTCTTGAAGTTTAATGTTAATTTCAGTCAAACCATGAAAATTCTCCACCAGATAATCCATGCAGCATTGGAATGATTACTAGGCCCTTTAAAGTATAGGTCACTTATTATAGGCCCATTAAAGTATAGGTCACTTTAAACAAAATTTTGAATAAGTATAGGTCACTTATTATAATGAGCAGGATCAAACAAGATCTCTTGCTGAGAATGTTTTGTGCTGACAATGAACTCTTGTCTCTTTACAACAAGCAGGATCGAAGGTGGAAAACTTTACTGCTGAGTCTCGATTCTAGAGTCAGCTATATGTGTATGCAGTCTTTTGCTGCTACGATCTTGCTAAGCGCGATGATAACACACAATGCAAGTCTATGGTGTATGACGACCGTCCCGCATTAATTACACATTCATTCAGCTCTTGAAGTTTAATGTTAATTTCAGTCAAACCATGAAAATTCTCCACCAGATAATCCATGCAGCATCGGAATGATTACTAGGCCCTTTAAAGTATAGGTCACTTTAAGCAAAATTTTGAATAAGTATAGGTCACTTATTATAAAGAGCAGGATCAAACAAGATCTCTTGCTGAGAATCTTTTGTGCTGACAATAAACTCTTGTCTCTTTACAACAAGCAGGATCGAAAGTGGAAACCTTTGCTGTCGAGTCTCAATTCTAGAGTCAGCTATATGTGCACGGAGTCTTTTGCTGCTATGATCTTACTGAGCGCGATGATAACACACAATGCAAGTCTATGATGTATGAACGCCGTCCTGCATTAATTACACATTCATTCAGCTCTTGAAGTTTAATGTTAATTTCAGTCATACCATGAAAATTCTCTACCAGATAATCCATGCAGCATCGGAATGATTACTAGGCCCTTTAAAGTATAGGTCACTTATTAAAGGTCGCTTATTATAGGCCCTTTAAAGTATAGGTCACTTATTAAAGGTCACTTTAAGCAAAATTTTGAATAAGTATAGGTCACTTATTATAAAGAGCAGGATCAAACAAGATCTCTTGCTGAGAATCTTTTTTGCTGACATTAAACTCTTGCCTCTTAACAAAAAGCAGGATCAAAAGTGGAAACCTTTGCTGCCGAGTGTCGATTCTAGAGTCAACTATATGTGCACGGAGTCTTTTGCCGCTATGATCTTACTGAGCACGATGATAACGCACAATGCAAGTCTATGGTGTATGAAGGCCGTCCCGCATTAATTACACATTCATTCAGCTCTTGAAGTTTAATGTTAATTTCAGTCAAACCATGAAGATTCTTCACCAGATAATCCATGCAGCATCGGAATGATTACTAGGCCCTTTAAAGTATAGGTCACTTATTATAGGTCACTTATTATAGGCCCTTTAAAGTATAGGTTACTTATTATAGGTCACTTATTATAGGCCCTTTAAAGTTGCTATTTAGTAAATTCCCTTATGCATGTAAGAGGCATGTAAGTATGCCTATTAAAAAAACATCCCCCCATGCACAAACGTGCTATGTTACATGTTTATGAGTGACCCCTTGGGGTTGCAATTGACAAATTTGACATCAGTACGGGATTTCCATGACCCACTTGTAGGCATATGGGCAGTTTCCAGGAGAGGCTTTTCAAATTCTAGATGTTAATAATGCTAGATCATTGTCAAGTCTATGACGTTTAAGTCAAGATTGCATGTATATTGCACATACTAACATTATTTATATGAAATCATTATACAAGATGAGGAGGGTAAGCGGGGGGACGTATATGTCCTAGTGGTACCCCACTTGGCCATGCACTTGAGAAGATTTGAGAGAGCTTCAAGGAGAGTGGGAGAGATTATGGAGCACGCTCAAGCCTGAGCATAGTCTCTCATATGTGTGAGATGATGACACCCTCCCTGATGTGCGAGATGATGATGACGAGGGTATGGTCGACATGATGAATGCAATTTTTAGAGGCATGACAACACATGCCCACGTGATGTCCAAGTGCATCATGCGAGAGTTGCAATAAACACCCTTGGATAATGGTGCTCAGATGTCGAAACTACGAGCTTGCCTATCAATAGTGCAAGCAACGTATGGTTGGTCAAACACGAGTGTCTTGGACTTTTTAAGGTTAGTGCATTCATATCACACGAATGTTTTGATCTTATTTTAATAATTATTGGTATCATGTCCTTAATGTTCAATGCATATGTGAGTTGCAAAAGGTTGCTTCAAAATATGTTGCCTAAAACAAATACCATGCTTGCATCAAGGAATGAGGTGAAAAAGACGTTGACAAGTTGTTGGGTTGGATTATAACACTATCCATGCTTGTTCTACTGATTTTATTCTCTTTAATTATGAGCATGAAGATTGAATTAATGGTCCAGAGTGAGGGCACAACATTATAAGGTAGGTCTTGCAAAGTCAGACCATCCCAGTAAAGGTCTTGAGAATACAACATATGTTCCGAATGCAAGTCCATAGTAGAGTTGATGATGTGGCATGCTACATATCGATCCATTGAAGATACTTTTTTGATTCCTCAAGACTCTACTGCTTGGAATCACATAGGTAACATGTGGCTAGATTTTGTAGTGGAGCCATGTAACTTACATCTTGGGCTTGTGATGGACGGCATGAGTCCTTTTGGATTACGCCAACATCTTGGTTAACATCTCGTTAACATGGTCCATAGTTTAGGTGAATTACAACATCTCACCATGGCTAACAATAAAGGAGGGACACCTCATGCTTTTCCTCCTTATGCTAGGGAAGTACAAGGCAAAGAAGATGGACATGTACATGGACCATACCTTTGATAGAGGAGCTCTAGACCCTACATAGAGGCATTCATGCCTTTGATATTTGTAGATCTCCAAGGTATACCAATGGCATTTTGATTAGGGGAATTTTGATGTGGATAATGCATGACTTTCTAGCATGCGTGATGAGATTTTTACGCATGTAGGTCTTCAAACAAGTGCACCCTATTTATGGTGATCATTTGGATGCACAAAAATCCATATATCTAAGGAAAGTGGTCATATATGATACCTTCCACTTGATCATCTTGTGCGTGAAGGTCAACTTGGTCATAAACCACCTTCTTTGAAGGCAAGAGATTGGCACAATTATGTAATTAATGCGGGACGGCCTTCATACACCATAGACTTGCATTGTGTGTTATCATCGCGCTCAGCAAGATCGTAGCGGCAAAAGACTGCATGCACATATAGCTGACTCTAGAATCGAGACTCGGTAGCAAAGGTTTCCACTTTCGATCCTGCTTGTTGTAAAGAGACAAGAGTTCAATGTCGGCACAAAAGATTCTCAACAAGAGATCTTGTTTGATCCTGCTCGTTATAATAAGTGACCTATACTATTCAAAATTTTGCTTAAATGACCTATAATAAGTGACCTATACTTCAAAGGGCCTATAATATGCGACCTATAATAAGTGACCTATACTTTAAAGGGCCTAGAAATCATTCCGATGCTGCATGGATTATCTGGTGGAGAATTTTCATGGTTTGACTGAAATTAACATTAAACTTCAAGAGCTGAATGAATGTGTAATTAATGCTACTTATTAAAAATTTTGTTTAAAGTGACCTATGCTTTAATGGGCCTATAATAAGTGACCTATACTTTAAAGGGCCTAGTAATCATTCCGATGCTGCATGGATTATCTGGTGGAGAATATTCATGGTTTGACTGAAATTAACATTAAACTTCAAGAGCTCAATGAATGTGTAATTAATGTGGGACGGCCTGCATACACCATAGACTTGCATTCTGTGTTATCATCGTGCTCAGCAAGATCGTAGCGGAAAAAGACTGCATGCACATATAGCTGACTCTAGAATCGAGACTCGGCAGCAAAGGTTTCCACTTTCGATCCTGCTTGTTGTAAAGAGACAAGAGTTCAATGTCGGCACAAAAGATTCTCAGCAAGAGATCTTGTTTGATCTTCCTCGTTATAATAAGTGACCTATACTTATTCAAAAGTTTGTTTAAAGTGACCTATAATAAGTGACCTATACTTTCAAGGGCCTATAATAAGTGACCTATACTTTAAAGGGCCTAGTAAATCATTCTGATGGTGCATGGATTATCTGGTGGAGAATTTTCATGGTTTGATTGAAATTAACATTACACTTCAAGAATGAATGAATGTGTAATTAATGCGGGACGGCCTTCATACACCATAGAATTGCATTATGTGTTATCATCGTGCTCAGCAAGACCATAGCGGCAAAAGACTACATGCACATATAGCGGACTCTAGAATCGAGACTTGGCAGCAAAGGTTTCCACTTTCGATCCTGCTTGTTGTAAAGAGACAAGAGTTCAATGTTGGCACAAAAGATTCTCATCAAGAGATTTTGTTTGATCCTGCTCGTTATAATAAGTGACCTATACTTATTTAAAATTTGTTTTAAAGTGACCTATAATAAGTGACCTATACTTTAAAGGGCCTATAATAAGTGACCTTTAATAAATGACCTATACTCTAAAGGGCCTAGTAATCATTCCAATGCTGCATGGATTATCTGGTGGAGAATTTTCATGGTTTGACTGAAATTAACATTACACTTCAAGAGCTGAATGACTGTGTAATTAATGCGAGACGGCCGTCATACACCATAGACATGCATTGTGTGTTATCATCGCGCTCAGCAAGATCGTAGCGGCAAAAGACTGCATGAACATATAGTTGACTCTAGAATCGAGACTCGGCAGCAAAGGTTTCAACTTTCAATCCTGCTTGTTGTAAAGAGACAAGAGTTCAATGTCGGCATAAAAGATTCTCAACAAGAGACCTTGCTTGATCCTACTCATTATAATAAGTGACCTATACTTATTCAAAATTTTGGTTAAAGTGACCTATACTTTAATGGGCCTATAATAAGTGACCTATACTTGAAAGGGCCTTGTAAAATCATTCCGATGCTGCATGGATTATGTGGTGGAGAATTTTCATGGTTTGACCTAAATTAACATCAAACTTCAAGAGCTGAATGAATGTGTAATTAATGCGGGATGGCCTTCATACACCATAGACTTGCATTGTGTGTTATCATCGCGCTCAGCAAGATCGTAGCAGCAAAAGACTGCATGCACATATAGCTGACTCTAGAATCGAGACTCGGCAGCAAAGGTTTCCACTTTCGATCCTGCTTGTTGTAAAGAGACAAGAGTTGAATGTCGGCACAAAAGAATCTCAGCAAGAGATCTTGTTTGATCCTGCTCGTTATAATAAGTGACCTATACTTATTCAAAATTTTGTTTAAAGTGACCTATACTTTAAAGGGCCTATAATAAGTGAACTATACTTTAAAGGGCCTAGTAATCATTCCGATGCTGCATGGATTATCTGGTGGAGAATTTTCATGGTTTGATTGAAATTAATATTAAACTTCAAGAGCTGAATGAATGTGTAATTAATGCGGGACGGCCTTCATACACCATAGACTTGCATTGTGTGTTACCATCGTGCTCAGCAAGATCATAGCGGCAAAAGACTACATGCACATATAGCTCACTCTAGAATCGAGACTCGGTAGCAAAGGTTTCCACTTTCCATCCTGCTAGTTGTAAAGAGACAAGAGTTCAATGTTGGCACAAAAGATTCTCAGCAAGAGATCTTGTTTGATCCTGCTCGTTATAATAAGTGACCTATAGTTATTCAAGAGTCTGTTTAAAGTGACCTATAATAAGTGACCTATAATTTAAAGGGCCTATAATAAGTGACCTATACTTTAAAGGGCCTAGTAATCATTCCGATGCTGCATGGATTATCTGGTGGAGAATTTTTATGGTTTGACTGAAATTAACATTAAACTTCAAGAGCTGAATGAATGTTGAATTAATGCAGGACGGCCTTCACACACCATATACTTTCATTGTGTGTTATCATCGTGCTCAGCAATGCTCAGCAAGATTGTAGCAGCAAAAGACTGCATCCACATATAGCTGACTCTAGAATCGAGACTCGGCAGCAAAGTTTTCCACTTTCGATCCTGCTTGTTGTAAAGAGACAAGAGTTCAATGTTGGCACAAAAGATTCTCAGCAAGAGATCTTGTTTGATCCTGCTCATTATAATAAGTGACCTATACTTATTCAAAAGTTTGTTTAAAGTGACCTATAATAAGTGACCTATACTTTAAAGGGTCTAGTAATCATTCCGATGCTGCATGGATTATTTGATGGAGAATTTTCATGGTTTGACTGAAGTTAACATCAAACTTCAAAAGCTGAATGAATGTGTAATTAAGGCGGGATGGCCTTCATACACCATAGACTTGCATTGTGTGTTATCATTGCACTTAGCAAGATCGTAGCGGCAAAAGACTGCATGCACATATAGCTGACTCTAGAATCGAGACTTGGCAGCAAAGGTTTCCACTTTCAATCCTGCTTGTTGTAAAGAGACAAGAGTTCAATGTCGGCACAAAAGATTCTCAGCAAGAGATCTTGTTTGATCCTGCTCGTTATAATAAGTGACCTATACTTATTCAAAAGTTTGTTTAAAGTGACCTATAATAAGTGACCTATACTTTAAAGGGCCTAGTAATCATTCCGATGCTGCATGGATTATCTAGTGGAGAATTTTCATGGTTTGACTGAAGTTAACATCAAACTTCAATAGCTAAATGACTGTGTAATTAATGCGGCATGGCCTTCATACACCATAGACTTGCATTGTGTGTTATCATTGCACTTAGCAAGATCGTAGCGGCAAAAGACTGCATGCACATAAAGCTGACTCTAGAATCAAGACTCGGCAGCAAAGGTTTCCACTTTCGATCCTGCTTGTTGTAAAGAGACAAGAGTTCAATGTCGGCACAAAAGATTCTCAGCAAGAGATCTTGTTTGATCCTGCTCGTTATAATAGGTGACCTATACTTATTCAAAATTTTGTTTAAAGTGACCTATAATAAGTGACCTATACTTTAAGGGGCCTATAATAAGTGACCTATACTTTAAAGGGCCTAGTAATCATTCCGATGCTGCATGGATTAGTTGGTGGGGAATTTTCATGGTTTGATTAAAATTAACATTAAACTTCAAGAGCTGAATAAATGTGTAATTAATGCGGGACGGCCTTCATACACCATAGACTTGCATTGTGTGCTATCATCGTGCTCAGCAAGATCGTAGCGGCAAAAGACTGCATGCACATATAGTTGATTCTAGAATCAAGACTCGGCAGCAAAGGTTTCCACTTTCGATCCTACTTGTTGTAAAGAGACAAGAGTTCCATGTCGGCACAAAAGATTCTCAGCAAGAGATCTCGTTTGATCCTGCTCGTTATAATAAGTGACCTATACTTATTCAAAATATTGTTTAAAGTGACCTATACTTTAAAGGGCCTATAATAAGTGACCTATACTTTAAAGGGCCTAGTAATCATTCCGATGCTGCATGGATTATCTGGTGGAGAATTTTCATGGTTTGACTGAAATTAACATTAAACTTCAAGAGCTGAATGAATGTTGAATGGACGGCCTTCACACACCATCGACTTGCATTGTGTGTTATCATTGTGCTCAGCAAGATCGTAGCGGCAAAAGACTGCATCCACATATAGCTGACTCTAGAATCGAGACTCGGTAGCAAAGGTTTCCACTTTCGATCCTGCTTGTTGTAAAGAGACAAGAGTTCAATGTCGGCACAAAAGATTGTCAACACGAGATCTTGTTTGATCCTGCTCATTATAATAAGTGACCTATACTTATTCAAAATTTTGTTTCATTACCTATACTTTAAAGGGCCTATAATAAGTGACCTATACTTTAAAGGGCCTAGTAATCATTCCGATGCTGCATGGATTATCTGGTGGAGAATTTTCATGGTTTGATTGAAATTAACATTAAACTTCAAGAGCTGAATGAATGTGTAATTAATGCAGGACGGCCGTCAAACACCATAGACTTGCATTGTGTGTTATCATCGCGCTCAGCAAGATCGTAGCGGCAAAAGACTGCATGCACATATAGTTGATTCTAGAATCAAGACTCGGCAGCAAAGGTTTCCACTTTCGATCCTACTTGTTGTAAAGAGACAAGAGTTCAATGTCGGCACAAAAGATTCTCAGCAAGAGATCTTGTTTGATCCTGCTCCTTATAATAAGTGACCTATACTTATTCAAAATTTTTTTTAAAGTGACCTATAATAAGTGACCTATACTTTAAAGGGCCTATAATAAGTGACCTATACTTTAAAGGGCCTAGTAATCAATCCGATGCTGCATGGATTATCTGGTGGAGAATTTTTATGGTTTGACTGAAATTAACATTAAACTTCAAGAGCTGAATGAATGTTGAATTAATGCAGGACGGCCTTCACACACCATATACTTTCATTGTGTGTTATCATCGTGCTCAGCAATGCTCAGCAAGATTGTAGCAGCAAAAGACTGCATCCACATATAGCTGACTCTAGAATCGAGACTCGGCAGCAAAGTTTTCCACTTTCGATCCTGCTTGTTGTAAAGAGACAAGAGTTCAATGTTGGCACAAAAGATTCTCAGCAAGAGATCTTGTTTGATCCTGCTCATTATAATAAGTGACCTATACTTATTCAAAAGTTTGTTTAAAGTGACCTATAATAAGTGACCTATACTTTAAAGGGCCTAGTAATCATTCCGATGCTGCATGGATTATTTGATGGAGAATTTTCATGGTTTGACTGAAGTTAACATCAAACTTCAAAAGCTGAATGAATGTGTAATTAAGGCGGGATGGCCTTCATACACCATAGACTTGCATTGTGTGTTATCATTGCACTTAGCAAGATCGTAGCGGCAAAAGACTGCATGCACATATAGCTGACTCTAGAATCGAGACTCGGCAGCAAATGTTTCCACTTTCGATCCTGGTTGTTGTAAAGAGACAAGAGTTCAATGTCGGCACAAAAGATTCTCAGCAAGAGATCTTGTTTGATCCTGCTCGTTATAATAAGTGACCTATACTTATTCAAAATTTTATTTAAAGTGACCTATAATAAGTGACCTATACTTTAAGGGGCCTATAATAAGTGACCTATACTTTAAAGGGCCTAGTAATCATTCCGATGTTGCATGGATTATTTGGTGGAGAATTTTCATGGTTTGATTAAAATTAACATTAAACTTCAAGAGCTGAATAAATGTGTAATTAATGCGGGACGACCTTCATACACCATAGACTTGCATTGTGTGTTGATTCTAGAATCCAGACTCGGCAGCAAAGGTTTCCACTTTCGATCCTACTTGTTGTAAAGAGACAAGAGTTCAATGTCGGCACAAAAGATTCTCAGCAAGAGATCTTGTCTGATCCTGCTCCTTATAATAAGTGACCTATACTTATTCAAAATTTTGTTTAAAGTGACCTATAATACGTGACCTATACTTTAAAGGGCCTATAATAAGTGACCTATACTTTAAAGGGTCTAGTAATCATTCCGATGCTGCATTGATTATCTGGTGGAGAATTTTCATGGTTTGACTGAAATTAATATTAAACTTCAAGAGATGAATGAATGTTGAATTAATGCAGCACGGCCTTCAGACACCATAGACTTGCATTGTGTGTTATCATCGTGCTCAGCAAGATCGTAGCGACAAAAGACTGCATCCACATATAGCTGACTCTAGAATCGAGACTTGGCAGCAAAGGTTTCCACTTTCAATCCTGCTTGTTGTAAAGAGACAAGAGTTCAATGTCGGCACAAAAGATCCTCAGCAAGAGATCTTGTTTGATCCTGCTCGTTATAATAAGTGACCTATACTTATTCAAAAGTTTGTTTAAAGTGACCTATAATAAGTGACCTATACTTTAAAGGGCCTAGTAATCATTCCGATGCTGCATGGATTATCTAGTGGAGAATTTTCATGGTTTGACTGAAGTTAACATCAAACTTCAATAGCTAAATGACTGTGTAATTAATGCGGCATGGCCTTCATACACCATAGACTTGCATTGTGTGTTATCATTGCACTTAGCAAGATCGTAGCGGCAAAAGACTGCATGCACATAAAGCTGACTCTAGAATCAAGACTCGGCAGCAAAGGTTTCCACTTTCGATCCTGCTTGTTGTAAAGAGACAAGAGTTCAATGTCGGCACAAAAGATTCTCAGCAAGAGATCTTGTTTGATCCTGCTCGTTATAATAGGTGACCTATACTTATTCAAAATTTTGTTTAAAGTGACCTATAATAAGTGACCTATACTTTAAGGGGCCTATAATAAGTGACCTATACTTTAAAGGGCCTAGTAATCATTCCGATGCTGCATGGATTAGTTGGTGGGGAATTTTCATGGTTTGATTAAAATTAACATTAAACTTCAAGAGCTGAATAAATGTGTAATTAATGCGGGACGGCCTTCATACACCATAGACTTGCATTGTGTGCTATCATCGTGCTCAGCAAGATCGTAGCGGCAAAAGACTGCATGCACATATAGTTGATTCTAGAATCAAGACTCGGCAGCAAAGGTTTCCACTTTCGATCCTACTTGTTGTAAAGAGACAAGAGTTCCATGTCGGCACAAAAGATTCTCAGCAAGAGATCTCGTTTGATCCTGCTCGTTATAATAAGTGACCTATACTTATTCAAAATATTGTTTAAAGTGACCTATACTTTAAAGGGCCTATAATAAGTGACCTATACTTTAAAGGGCCTAGTAATCATTCCGATGCTGCATGGATTATCTGGTGGAGAATTTTCATGGTTTGACTGAAATTAACATTAAACTTCAAGAGCTGAATGAATGTTGAATTAATGCAGGACGGCCTTCACACACCATCGACTTGCATTGTGTGTTATCATTGTGCTCAGCAAGATCGTAGCGGCAAAAGACTGCATCCACATATAGCTGACTCTAGAATCGAGACTCGGTAGCAAAGGTTTCCACTTTCGATCCTGCTTGTTGTAAAGAGACAAGAGTTCAATGTCGGCACAAAAGATTGTCAACACGAGATCTTGTTTGATCCTGCTCATTATAATAAGTGACCTATACTTATTCAAAATTTTGTTTCACTACCTATACTTTAAAGGGCCTATAATAAGTGACCTATACTTTAAAGGGCCTAGTAATCATTCCGATGCTGCATGGATTATCTGGTGGAGAATTTTCATGGTTTGATTGAAATTAACATTAAACTTCAAGAGCTGAATGAATGTGTAATTAATGCAGGACGGCCTTCAAACACCATAGACTTGCATTGTGTGTTATCATCGCGCTCAGCAAGATCGTAGCGGCAAAAGACTGCATGCACATATAGTTGATTCTAGAATCAAGACTCGGCAGCAAAGGTTTCCACTTTCGATCCTACTTGTTGTAAAGAGACAAGAGTTCAATGTCGGCACAAAAGATTCTCAGCAAGAGATCTTGTTTGATCCTGCTCCTTATAATAAGTGACCTATACTTATTCAAAATTTTTTTTAAAGTGACCTATAATAAGTGACCTATACTTTAAAGGGCCTATAATAAGTGACCTATACTTTAAAGGGCCTAGTAATCAATCCGATGCTGCATGGATTATCTGGTGGAGAATTTTTATGGTTTGACTGAAATTAACATTAAACTTCAAGAGCTGAATGAATGTTGAATTAATGCAGGACGGCCTTCACACACCATATACTTTCATTGTGTGTTATCATCGTGCTCAGCAATGCTCAGCAAGATTGTAGCAGCAAGAGACTGCATCCACATATAGCTGACTCTAGAATCGAGACTCGGCAGCAAAGTTTTCCACTTTCGATCCTGCTTGTTGTAAAGAGACAAGAGTTCAATGTTGGCACAAAAGATTCTCAGCAAGAGATCTTGTTTGATCCTGCTCATTATAATAAGTGACCTATACTTATTCAAAAGTTTGTTTAAAGTGACCTATAATAAGTGACCTATACTTTAAAGGGTCTAGTAATCATTCCGATGCTGCATGGATTATTTGATGGAGAATTTTCATGGTTTGACTGAAGTTAACATCAAACTTCAAAAGCTGAATGAATGTGTAATTAAGGCGGGATGGCCTTCATACACCATAGACTTGCATTGTGTGTTATCATTGCACTTAGCAAGATCGTAGCGGCAAAAGACTGCATGCACATATAGCTGACTCTAGAATCGAGACTCGGCAGCAAATGTTTCCACTTTCGATCCTGGTTGTTGTAAAGAGACAAGAGTTCAATGTCGGCACAAAAGATTCTCAGCAAGAGATCTTGTTTGATCCTGCTCGTTATAATAAGTGACCTATACTTATTCAAAATTTTATTTAAAGTGACCTATAATAAGTGACCTATACTTTAAGGGGCCTATAATAAGTGACCTATACTTTAAAGGGCCTAGTAATCATTCCGATGTTGCATGGATTATTTGGTGGAGAATTTTCATGGTTTGATTAAAATTAACATTAAACTTCAAGAGCTGAATAAATGTGTAATTAATGCGGGACGACCTTCATACACCATAGACTTGCATTGTGTGTTGATTCTAGAATCCAGACTCGGCAGCAAAGGTTTCCACTTTCGATCCTACTTGTTGTAAAGAGACAAGAGTTCAATGTCGGCACAAAAGATTCTCAGCAAGAGATCTTGTCTGATCCTGCTCCTTATAATAAGTGACCTATACTTATTCAAAATTTTGTTTAAAGTGACCTATAATACGTGACCTATACTTTAAAGGGCCTATAATAAGTGACCTATACTTTAAAGGGCCTAGTAATCATTCGGATGCTGCATTGATTATCTGGTGGAGAATTTTCATGGTTTGACTGAAATTAATATTAAACTTCAAGAGATGAATGAATGTTGAATTAATGCAGCACGGCCTTCACACACCATAGACTTGCATTGTGTGTTATCATCGTGCTCAGCAAGATCGTAGCGACAAAAGACTGCATCCACATATAGCTGACTCTAGAATCGAGACTTGGCAGCAAAGGTTTCCACTTTCAATCCTGCTTGTTGTAAAGAGACAAGAGTTCAATGTCGGCACAAAAGATTCTCAGCAAGAGATCTTGTTTGATCCTGCTCGTTATAATAAGTGACCTATACTTATTCAAAATTTTGTTTAAAGTTACCTATACTTTAAACGGCCAATAATAAGTGACCTATACTTTAAAGGGCCTAGTAATCATTCCGATGCTGCATGGATTATCTGGTGGAGAATTTTCATGGTTTAATTGAAATTAACATTAAACTTCAAGAGGTGAATGAATGTGTAATTAATGCGGGACGGCCGTCATACACCATAGACTTGCATTGTGTGTTATCATCGCGCTCAGCAAGATCGTAGCTGCAAAAGACTGCATGCACATATAGCTGACTCTAGAATCGAGACTCAGCAGCAAAGGTTTCCACTTTTGATCCTGCTTGTTGTAGAGAGACAAGAGTTCAATGTGGGCACAAAAGATTCTCAGCAAGAGATCTTGTTTGATCCTGCTCGTTATAATAAGTGACCTATACTTATTCAAATTTTTTTTTAAAGTGACCTATACTTTAATGGGCCTATAATAAGTGACCTATACTTTAGAGGGCCTAGTAATCATTCCGATGCTGCATGGATTATCTGGTGGAGAATTTTCATGGTTTGACTGAAATTAACATTAAACTTCAAGAGCTGAATGAATGTGTAATTAATGCGGGACGGCCTTCATACACCATAGACTTGCATTGTGTGTTATCATCGCGCTCAGTAAGATCATAGCGGCAAAAGACTCCATGGACATTAAGCTAACTCTAGAATCGAGAGTCGGCAGCAAAGGTTTCCACTTTCGATCCTACTTGTTGTAAAGAGACAAGAGTTTAATGTCAGCACAAAAGATTCTCAGCAAGAGATTTTTTTCGATCCTGCTCGTTATAATAAGTGACCTATACTTATTCAAAAGTTTGTTTAAAGTGACCTATAATAAGTGACCTATACTTTAAAGGGCCTATAATAAGTGACCTATACTTTAAAGGGCCTAGTAATCATTCCGATGCTGCATGGATTATCTGGTGGAGAATTTTCATGGTTTGACTCAAATTAACATTAAACTTCAAGAGCTGAATTTATGTGTAATTAATGCGGGATGACCTTCATACACCATAGACTTGCATTGTGTGTTATCATCGTGCTCAGCAAGATCATAGTGGCAGAAGACTGCATGCACATATAACTGAATCTAGAATCGAGACTTGGCAGCAAAGGTTTCCACTTTCGATCCTGCTTGTTGTAAAGAGACAAGAGTTCAATGTCGGCACAAACGATTCTCAGCAAGAGATCTTGTTTGATCCTGGTCGTTATAATAAGTGACCTATACTTATTCAAAATTTTGTTTAAAGTGACCTATACTTTAAAGGGCCTATACTTTAAAGGGCCTAGTAATCATTCCGATGCTGCATGGATTATCTGGTGGAGAATTTTCATGGTTTGACTGAAATTAACATTAAACTTCAAGAGCTGAATGAATGTGTAATTAATGCGGGACGGCCGTCATACACCATAGACATGCATTGTGTGTTATCATCGTGCTCAACAAGATCGTAGCGGCAAAAGACTGCATGAACATGTAGCTGACTCTAGAATCGAGACTCGGCAGCAAAGGGAGAGCAAAGGTTTCCACTTTCGATCCTGCTTGTTGGAAAGAGACAAGAGTTCAATGTCGGTACAAAAGATTCTCAGCAAGAGATCTTGTTTGATCCTGCTCGTTATAATAAGTGACCTATACTTATTCAAAATTTTGCTTAAAGTGACCTATACTTTAATGGGCCTATATTAAGTTACCTATACTTTAAAGGGCCTAGTAATCATTCCGATGCTGCATGGATTATCTGGTGGAGAATATTCATGGTTTGACTGAAATTAACATTAAACTTCAAGAGCTGAATGAATGTGTAATTAATGCGGGACGGCCTTCATACACCATAGACTTGCATTGTGTGTTATCATCGCACTTAGCAAGATCGTAGCTGCAAAAGACTGCATGCACATATAGCTGACTCTAGAATCGAGAGTCGGTAGCAAAGGTTTGCACTTTCGATCCTGCTTGTTGTAAAGAGACAAGAGTTCAATGTCGGCACAAAAGATTCTCAGCAAGAGATCTTGTTTCATCCTACTCGTTATAATAAGTGATCTATACTTATTCAAAAGTTTGTTTAAAGTGATCTTTAATAAGTGACCTAAACTTTAAAGGGCCTATAATAAGTGACCTATACTTGAAAGGGCCTAGTAATCATTCCGATGCTGCATGGATTATCTGGTGGAGAATTTTCATGGTTTGACTGAAATTAACATTAAACTTCAAGAGCTGAATGAATGTGTAATTAATGCGGGATGGCCTTCATACACCATAGACTTGCATTGTGTGTTATCATCGTGCTCAGTAAGATCATAGTGGCAAAAGACTCTGTGCACATATAGCTGACTCTAGAACCGAGACTCGGGAGCAAAGGTTTCCACTTTCGATCCTGCTTGTTGTAAAGAGACAAGAGTTCAATGTCGGCACAAAAGATTCTCAGCAAGAGATCTTGTTTGATCCTGCTCGTTATAATAAGTGACCTATACTTATTCAAAATTTTGTTTAAAGTGACCTATAATAAGTGACCTATACTTTAAAGGGCCTATAATAAGTGACCTATACTTTAAAGGGCCTATAATAAGTGACCTATACTTTAAAGGGCCTATAATAAGCGACCTATAATAAGTGACCTATACTTTAAAGGGCCTAGTAATGACTTCGATGCTGCATCGATTATCTAGTGGAGAATTTTCATGGTATGACTGAAATTAACATTAAATTTCAAGAGCTGAATGAATGTGTAATTAATGCGGGATGGCCTTCATACACCATAGACTTGCATTCTGTGTTATCATCGTGCTCAGCAAGATCGTAGTGGCAAAAGACTGCATGCACATATAGCTGACTCTAGAATCGAGACTCGGCAGCAAAGGTATCCACTTTCGATCCTGCTTGTTGTAAAGAGACAAGAGTTCAATGTCGGCACAAAAGATTCTCAGCAAAAGATCTTGTTTGATCTTGCTCGTTATAATAAGTGACCTATACTTATTCAAAAGTTTGTTTAAAGTGACCTATAATAAGTGACCTATACTTTAAAGGGCCTATAATAAGTGACCTATAATAAGTGACCTATACTCTAAAGGGCCTAGTAATCATTCCGATGCTGCATGGATTATCTGGTGGAGAATTTTCATGGTTTGACTGAAATTAACATTACACTTCAAGAGCTGAATGAATGTGTAATTAATGCGGGACAGTCGTCATACACCATAGACATGCATTGTGTGTTATCATCGCGCTCAGCAAGATCGTAGCGGCAAAAGACTGCATGAACATATAGTTGACTCTAGAATCGAGACTCGGCAGCAAAGGTTTCCACTTTCGATCCTGCTTGTTGTAAAGAGACAAGAGTTCAATGTTGGCACAAAAGATTCTTAGCAAGAGATCTTGCTTGATCCTTGTCGTTATAATAAGTGACCTATACTTATTCAAAATTTTGGTTAAAGTGACCTATACTTTAATGGGCCTATAATAAGTGACCTATACTTTAAAGGGCCTAGTAATCATTTCGATGCTGCATGGATTATGTGGTGGAGAATTTTCATGGTTTGACCTAAATTAACATCAAACTTCAAGAGCTGAATGAATGTGTAATTAATGCAGGATAGCCTTCATACACCATAGACTTACATTGTGTGTTATCATCGCGCTCAGCAAGATCGTAGCAGCAAAAGACTGCATGCATATATCGCTGACTCTAGAATCGAGACTCGGCAGCAAAGGTTTGCACTTTCGATCCTGCTTGTTGTAAAGAGACAAGAGTTCAATGTCGGCACAAAAGATTCTCAGCAAGAGATCTTGTTTGATCCTGCTCGTTATAATAAGTGACCTATACTTATTCAAAAGTCTGTTTAAAGTGACCTATACTTTAAAGGGCCTAGTAATCATTCCGATGCTGCATGGATTACCTGGTGGAGAATTTTCATGGTTTGATTGAAATTAATATTAAACTTCAAGAGCTGAATGAATGTGTAATTAATGCGGGACGGCCTTCATACACCATAGACTTACATTGTGTGTTACCATCATGCTCAGCAAGATCATAGCGGCAAAAGACTACATGCACATACAGCTCACTCTAGAATCGAGACTCGGCAGCAAAGGTTTCCACTTTCCATCCTGCTAGTTGTAAAGAGACAAGAGTTCAATGTTGGCACAAAAGATTCTCAGCAAGAGATCTTGTTTGATCCTGCTCGTTATAATAAGTGACCTATACTTATTCAAAAGTTTGTTTAAAGTGACCTATAATAAGTGACCTATACTTTAAAGGGCCTATAATAAGTGACCTATACTTTAAAGGGCCTAGTAATCATTCCGATGCTGCATGGATTATCTGGTGGAGAATTTTCATGGTTTGACTCAAATTAACATTAAACTTCAAGAGCTGAAGTAATGTGTAATTAATGCGGGACGACCTTCATACACCATAGACTTGCATTGTGTGTTATCATCGTGCTCAGCAAGATCGTAGCGGCAAAAGACTGCATGCACATATAACTGACTCTAGAATCGAGACTCGGCGGCAAAGGTTTCCACTTTCAATCCTGCTTGTTGTAAAGAGACAAGAGTTCAATGTCGGCACAAAAGATTCTCAGCAAGAGATCTTGTTTGATCCTGCTCGTTATAATAAGTGACCTATACTTATTCAAAAGTTTGTTTAAAGTGACCTATAATAAGTTACCTATACTTTAAAGGGCCTAGTAATCATTCTGATGCTACATGGATTATCTGGTGGAGAATTTTCATGGTTTGACTGAAATTAACATCAAACTTCAAGAGCTAAATTAATGTGTAATTAATGCGGGACGACCTTCATACACCATAGACTTGCATTGTGTGTTATCATCCTAGTCAGCAAGATCGTAGCAGCAAAAGACTGCATGCACATATAGCTGACTCTAGAATCGAGACTCAGCAGCAAAGGTTTCCACTTTCGATCCTCCTAGTTGTAAAGAGACAAGAGTTCAATGTCGGCACAAAAGATTCTCAGCAAGAGATCTTGTTTGATCCTGCTCGTTATAATAAGTGACCTATACTTATTCAAAAGTTTGTTTAAAGTGACCTATAATAAGTTACCTATACTTTAAAGGGCCTAGTAATGATTCAGATGCTGCATGGATTATCTGGTGGAGAATTCTCATGGTTTGACTCAAATTAACATTAAACTTCAAGAGCTAAAGTAATGTGTAATTAATGCGGGACGACCTTCATACACCATAGACTTGCAATCCTGCTCGTTATAATAAGTGACCTATACTTATTCAAAATTTTGTTTAAAGTGACCTATACTTTAAAGGGCCTATAATAAGTGACCTATACTTTAAAGGGCCTAGTAATCATTCCGATGCTGCATAGATTATTTATTGGAGAATTTTCATGGTTTGACCTAAATTAACATCAAACTTCAAGAGCTGAATAAATGTGTAATTAATGCGGGACGGCCTTCATACACCATAGACTTGCATTGTGTGTTATCATCGTGCTCAGCAAGATCGTAGCAGCAAAAGACTGCATGCACATATAGCTGACTCTAGAATCGAGACTCGGCAGCAAAGGTTTCCACTTTCCATCCTGCTAGTTGTAAAGAGACAAGAGTTCAATGTCGGCACAAAAGATTCTCAGCAAGAGATCTTGTTTGATCCTGCTCGTTATAATAAGTGACCTATACTTATTCAAAAGTTTGTTTAAAGTGACCTATACTTTAAAGGGCCTATAATAAGTGACCTATACTTTAAAGGGCCTAGTAATCATTCCGATGCTGCATGGATTATCTGGTGGAGAATTTTCATGGTTTGACTCAAATTAACATTAAACTTCAAGAGCTGAAGTAATGTGTAATTAATGCGGGACGACCTTCATACACCATAGACTTGCATTGTGTGTTATCTTCGTGCTCAGCAAGATCGTAGCGGCAAAAGACTGCATGCACATATAACTGACTCTAGAATCGAGACTCGGCAGCAAAGGTTTCCACTTTCGATCCTGCTTGTTCTAAAGCGACAAGAGTTCAATGTCGCCGCAAAAGATTCTCAGCAAGAGATCTTGTTTGATCCTGCTCGTTATAATAAGTGACCTATACTTATTCAAAAGTTTGTTTAAAGTGACCTATAATAAGTTACCTATACTTTAAAGGGCCTAGTAATCATTCCGATGCTACATGGATTATCTGGTGGAGAATTTTCATGGTTTGACTGAAATTAACATCAAACTTCAACAGCTGAATTAATGTGTAATTAATGCGGGACGACCTTCATACACCATAGACTTGCATTGTGTGTTATCATCCTGCTCAGCAAGATCGTAGCAGCAAAAGACTGCATGCACATATAGCTGACTCTAGAATCGAGACTCGGCAGCAAAGGTTTCCACTTTCGATCCTGCTAGTTGTAAAGAGACAGGAGTTCAATGTCGGCACAAAAGATTCTCAGCAAGAGATCTTGTTTGATCCTGCTCGTTATAATAAGTGACCTATACTTATTTAAAAATTTGTTTAAAGTGACCTATAATAAGTTACCTATACTTTAAAGGGCCTAGTAATGATTCCGATGCTGCATGGATTATCTGGTGGAGAATTTTCATGGTTTGACTCAAATTAACATTAAACTTCAAGAGCTGAAGTAATGTGTAATTAATGCGGGACGACCTTCATACACCATAGACTTGCAATCCTGCTCGTTATAATAAGTGACCTATACTTATTCAACATTTTGTTTAAAGTGACCTATAATAAGTGACCTATACTTTAAAGGGCCTATAATAAGTGACCTATACTTTAAAGGGCCTAGTAATCATTCCGATGCTGCATAGATTATTCGGTGGAGAATTTTCATGGTTTGACCTAAATTAACATCAAACTTCAAGAGCTGAATAAATGTGTAATTAATGCAGGACGGCCTTCATACACCATAGACTTGCATTGTGTGTTATCATCGTGCTCAGCAAGATCGTAGCGGCAAAAGACTGCATGCACATATAGTTGATTCTAGAATCAAGACTCGGCAGCAAAGGTTTCCACTTTCAATCCTACTTGTTGTAAAGAGACAAGAGTTCAATGTCGGCACAAAAGATTCTCAGCAAGAGATCTTGTTTGATCCTGCTCGTTATAATAAGTGACCTATACTTATTCAAAATTTTGTTTAAAGTGACCTATACTTTAAAGGGCCTATAATAAGTGAGCTATACTTTAAAGGGCCTAGTAATCATTCCGATGCTGCATGGATTATCTGGTGGAGAATTTTCATGGTTTGACTGAAATTAACATTAAACTTCAAGAGCTGAATGAATGTTGAATTAATGCAGGACAGCCTTCACACACCATCGACTTGCATTGTGTGTTATCATCATGCTCAGCAAGATCGTAGCGGCAAAAGACTGCATCCACATATAGCTGACTCTAGAATCGAGACTCGGCAGCAAAGGTTTCCACTTTCGATCCTGCTTGTTGTAAAGAGACAAGGATTCAATGTCGGCACAAAAGATTCTCAGCAAGAGATCTTGTTTGATCCTGCTCATTATAATAAGTGACCTATACTTATTCAAAATTTTGTTTCACTACCTATACTTTAAAGGGCCTATAATAAGTGAGCTATACTTTAAAGGGCCTAGTAATCATTCCGATGCTGCATGGATTATCTGGTGGAGAATTTTCATGGTTAGATTGAAATTAACATTAAACTTCAAGAGCTGAATGAATGTGTAATTAATGCGGGACGGCCGTCATACACCATAGACTTGCATTGTGTGTTATCATCGCGCTCAGCAAGATCGTAGCGGCAAAAGACTTCATGCACATATAGTTGATTCTAGAATCAAGACTCGGCAGTAAAGGTTTCCACTTTCGATCCTACTTGTTGTGAAGAGACAAGAGTTCACTGTCGGCACAAAAGATTCTCAGCAAGAGATCTTGTTTGATCCTGCTCTTTATAATAAGTGACCTATACTTATTCAAAATTTTGTTTAAAGTGACCTATAATAAGTGACCTATACTTTCAAGGGTCTATAATAAGTGACCTATACTTTAAAGGGCCTAGTAATCATTTCGATGCTGCATGGATTATCTGGTGGAGAATTTTCATGGTTTGACTGAAATTAACATTAAACTTCAAGAGATGAATGAATGTTGAATTAATGCAGGACGGCCTTCACACACCATAGACTTGCATTGTGTGTTATCATCATGCTCAGCAAGATCGTAGCGGCAAAAGACTGCATCCACATATAGCTGACTCTAGAATCGAGACTCGGCAGCAAAGGTTTCCACTTTCGATCCTGCTTGTTGTAAAGAGACAGGAGTTCAATGTCGGCACAAAATATTCTCAGCAAGAGATCTTGTTTGATCCTGCTCATTATAATAAGTGACCTATACTTATTCAGAATTTTGTTTAAAGTGACCTCAGCAAGATCGTAGCGGCAAAAGACTACATGCACATATAGTTGATTCTAGAATCAAGACTCAGCAGCAAAGGTTTCCACTTTCGATCCTGCTTGTTGTAAAGAGACAAGAGTTCAATGTCGGCACAAAAGATTCTCAGCAAGAGATCATGTTTGATCCTGCTCGTTATAATAAGTGACCTATACTTATTCAAAAGTTTGTTGAAAGTGACCTATAATAAGTGACCTATACTTTAAAGGGCCTAGTAATCATTCCGATGCTGCATGGATTATCTGGTGGAGAATTTTCATGGTTTGACTGAAATTAACATTAAACTTCAAGAGCTGAATGAATGTTGAATTAATGCAGGACGGCCTTCACACAGCATCGACTTGCATTGTGTGTTATCATCGTGCTCAACAAGATCGATAGAGACTCGGCAGCAAAGGTTTCCACTTTCGATCCTGCTTGTTGTAAAGAGACAAGAGTTCGATGTCGGCACAAAAGATTCTCAGCAAGAGATCTTGTTTGATCCTGCTCGTTATAATAAGTGACCTATATTTATTCAAAATTTTGTTTCACTACCTATACTTTAAAGGGCCTATAATAAGTGACCTATACTTTAAAGGGCCTAGTAATCATTCCGATGCTGCATGGATTATCTGGTGGAGAATTTTCATGGCTTGATTGAAATTAACATTAAACTTCAAGAGCTGAATGAATGTGTAATTAATGCGGGACGGCCGTCATACACCATAGACTTGCATTGTGTGTTATCATCGCACTCAGCAAGATCGTAGCGGCAAAAGACTGCATGCACATATAGTTGATTCTGTTGGTATATCTCAAGGTGTATGCCTCAGGCTTACCTTATGTTTCTATGTGTGAGTGCTAGAGGCACAGTTAGGTGCCCACAAGCACAGTTAGGTGGTGGAGAGCCACATAGGATGATTGAGAGAATCTAGGAGCAGATTGAGGAGAATGTGGAGCTTTGAGGTCATCAGTGATGTCAGTGACCTTGTATGAGGTGCCTACTTAAGGACCTCTTTCTTCTTCATTCTATAAGCAAGTATTCTGATTTTGTGTCCACTCTACTCTTTCCTTTCAGTATTCCAACATGGTATCAGAGCCATTTGATCCCCCTTGAGCCCATTTTTGCCACATCATCATCATCATCTTCTTCTTCTTCTTCACCATCTCTCCCTCTTCTTCCAAAAACTTGCTTAAGCTTGTTCTCCTCCAATTCTCACTCATTTCTAACGCCCTTCTAGTTGAAGATCCACCTAGTTGGGGCGAACTCCTGGCTGCAAGGAATCGACGAATCATCGCGTCTGCTCGTCGCCATTACAGGAAGATCGTCGAAGTTCTCTGCTACAAGTTCTCTGCGCCTGCTTTGTCTTTGTCTAATTCCTTCCAGGGCAAGCTTCTCCATACCTAGAGCTACCTTGTGCTGAAATCTGAGCAGCAATGGCTGCATATTGAAGGAGAAAACAGAGAAAAACCAGTCGACTTTGTTCAAGAAGGTGAAGGCGACCTGATGCATATTTTCGCCTCTTCTTCCCAAAGGATCTACTGTGGTATACCAGCTTTCTTTTGCCTCAGAAAGCCCCCTTTCTTTTGCTTTGAAGAGTGTGATATGAGCCCTCCAAGTTCAGCTCTCTAGTTTTGACAGTTTTGACATACTTTTGAAAATGATGCTACATAAAATGCTACTCTAGCATTTCTGGTCTTTTGAAGCTTTCAATAACTTCACTACAAGTGTTGCTTCAGTTTTGTTTTGACTTGCTAGACCTGGTTGTGATTGGAAAGTGTTTATTTCATCCACTTCTATGAAGCATGCAAAAGGTAGCATCATTGTTTGAAAACTAGTCACTACTATTTGCTACATCAAGTGCCTATACTTTGGAAGTATTTTAGTTCTTTTTGCCTTGTAAGAGAGATAGACATTGCCCAATATCTGGGTTAGACCCTCTCATGGCTACCTTATATAATCTTGAGAAGTTCAATGGAAAGGGCTTCCATACATGGCAAATGAAGGTAAAATTTGCATTGATGTGGGAGAACTTATGGGGACTTGTCAAACCTACTCCTACCGCTTCTTCTATGGCCTCAAATGCTGGAGAATCTTCAGCTCCGACACGACCGGCAAGGGATCCAGCAAGAGAAGAAAAAGCATATGGTATAATTGCTTTAGCTTTGGGTGATGATTACATACATCATATATCTGACTTGGAGTCTCCATCGGAAGCATGGCAGAAGCTAGATTTCATTTTTGGTGCAAGCTCTCACATATCTAAACTATCACTTAAAATCTCTTTCTTTGAATTAAAGATGGCAAGTGATACTACTTTAGCTGCTCATGTCAACTATATGTGGAGTCTTATGACTCAGTTAGCTTCTATCAACTCTCCTATCACCCCTGATGATGCTATGGCAGTACTACTTAAGAGTATGCCTGAAAGTTTTGATCACATTGTTAGCACTTTGAAGAATCTTCCCAATCCAAACCTTGAAGGCATTATCTCAGCTCTCCAAGAAGAAGAAAGACACATGGAGCTAAGGAAAGGCAATGACACTGCTTATGTTATGAAATTCCAGAAGGGCAAGTATTCTCCTTGCAATCACTATGGAAAGACAAATCACCTTTCAAAGGACTACTTCAAAGTTAATCCATGCAAGCACTGTGGCACAAACAACCATAGTGAGAAGTTTTGCAAAGCCAAAGCAAAGACAGAAAATGCAAATCTACTTACAGTGAATGAGCCTCCACAAGATGAGGCATCCTTTGAAGATTATGCATTTTAAATCATCTCTATGTATGCTCCAGATCTCTCTTTTTATGTCAAGGTACTCAGCCTGGATAGTCCTCCAAAATGAATGAAAATAAACTATTGTGTTTTTGTGTGTTTTGTAAACACCTCTGGTCACCTTATGATGTAGGCCATGTGTATGTTTTGTTCCATGGTACCTCTTGCAGACATTGTGTGCATGTACATGCAAGGGAGATAACCATTGGAAGGTCTGTTTGTATCCCTTTCTGTTTACCTTACACCCAAGGGAACCCTTGCTAGCATGAGAACCTAGCCATAGATTTATCCTTGACCACCATGAGATGGCATGAGAAACTATGAGACTAGATGTATCCTTGACATAGCCTGAGGCATTTCCTTGAGGGGGGGTTTGTTGGAATATCTCAAGGTGTATGCCTCAGGCACACCTTATGTTTCTATGTGTGAGTGCTAGAGGCACAGTTAGGTGCCCACAAGCACACTTAGGTGGTGGAGAGCCACATAGGATGATTGAGAGAATCTAGGAGCAGATTGAGGAGATGATTGTGGAGCTTTGAGGTCATCAGTGATGTCAATGACCTTGTATGAGGTGCCTACTTAAGGACCTCTTTCTTCCTCATTCTATAAGCAAGTATTCTGATTTTGTGTCCACTCTACTCTTTCCTTTCAGTATTCCAACAGATTCTAGAATCAAGACTCGGCAGCAAACGTTTCCCCTTTCGATCCTACTTGTTGTAAAGAGACAAGAGTTCAATGTCGGCACAAAAGATTCTTAGCAAGAGATCTTGTTTGATCCTGCTCTTTATAATAAGTGACCTATACTTATTCAAAATTTTGTTTAAAGTGACCTATAATAAGTGACCTATACTTTAAAGGGCCTATAATAAGTGACCTATACTTTAAAGGGCCTAGTAATCATTCCGATGCTGCATGGATTATCTGGTGGAGAATTTTCATGGTTTGACTGAAATTAACATTAAACTTCAAGAGCTGAATGAATGTGTAATTAATGCGGGACGGCCTTCATACACCATAGACTTCCATTGTGTGTTATCATCGTGCTCAGCAAGATCGTAGCGACAAAAGACTGCATCCAAAAGATTCTCAGCAAGAGATCTCGTTTGATCCTGCTCGTTATAATAAGTGACCTATACTTATTCAAATTTTTTTTTAAAGTGACCTATACTTTAATGGGCCTATAATAAGTGACCTATACTTTAAAGGGCCTAGTAATCATTCCGATGTTGCATGGATTATCTGGTCGAGAATTTTCATGGTTTGACTGAAATTAACATCAAACTTCAAGAGGTGAATGAACGTGTAATTAATGCGGGATGGCCTTCATACACCATAGACTTGCATTGTGTGTTATCATCGCGCTCAGCAAGATCGTAGCGGCAAAAGACTGCATGCACATATAGTTGACTCTACAATCGAGACTCGGCAGCAAAGGTTTCCACTTTCGATCCTGCTTGTTGTAAAGAGACAAGAGTTCAATGTCGGCACAAAAGATTCTCAGCAAGAGATCTTGTTCGATCCTGCTCGTTATAATAAGTGGCCTATACTTATTCAAAATTTTGTTTAAAGTGACCTATAATAAGTGACCTATACTTTAAAGGGCCTATAATAAGTGACATGTACTTTAAAGGGCCTAGTAATCATTCCGATGCTGCATGGATTATCTGGTGGAGAATTTTCATGGTTTGATTGAAATTAACATTATACTTCAAGAGCTGAATGAATGTGTAATTAATGCGGGATGGCCGTCATACACCATAGACTTGCATTGTGTGTTATCATCGCGCTCAGCAAGATCGTAGCAGCAAAAGACTGCATGCACATATAGTTGATTCTAGAATCAAGACTCCGCAGCAAAGGTTTCCACTTTCAATCCTACTTGTTGTAAAGAGAAGAGTTCAATGTCGGCACAAAAGATTCTCAGCAAGAGATCTTGTTTGATCTTGCTCCTTATAATAAGTGACCTATACTTATTCAAAATTTTGTTTAAAGTGACCTATAATAAGTGACCTATACTTTAAAGGGCCTAGTAATCATTCCGATGCTGCATGGATTATCTGGTGGAGAATTTTCATGGTTTGACTGAAATTAACATTAAAATTCAAGAGATGAATGAATATTGAATTAATGCAGGACAGCCTTCACACACCATAGACTTGCATTGTGTGTTATCATCGTGCTCAGCAAGATCGTAGCGGCAAAAGACTGCATCCACATATAGCTGACTCTAGAATCGAGACTCGGCAGCAAAAGTTTCAACTTTCAATCCTACTTGTTGTAAAGAGACAAGAGTTCAATGTCGGCACAAAAGATTCTCAGCAAGAGATCTTGTTTGATCCTGCTCGTTATAATATGTAACCTATACTTATTCAAAATTTTGTTTAAAGTGACCTATACTTTAAAGGGCCTATAATAAGTGACCTATACTTTAAAGGGCCTAGTAATCATTCCGATGCTGCATGGATTATCTGGTGGAGAATTTTCATGGTTTGATTGAAATTAACATTAAACTTCAAGAGCTGAATGAATGTGTAATTAATGCGGGACGGCCGTCATACACCATAGACTTGCATTGTGTGTTATCATTGCGCTCAGCAAGATCGTAGCGGCAAAAGACTGCATGCACATATAGCTGACTCTAGAATTGAGACTTGGCAGCAAAGGTTTCCACTTTCGATCCTGCTTGTTGTAGAGAGACAAGAGTTCAATGTCGGCACAAAAGATTCTCAGCAAGAGATCTTGTTTGATCCTGCTCGTTATAATAAGTGACCTATACTTATTCAAAATTCCTTTTAAAGTGACCTATAATAAGTGACCTATACTTTAAAGGGCCTAGTAATCATTCCGATGCTGCATGGATTATCTGGTGGAGAATTTTCATGGTTTGACTGAAATTAACATTAAAATTCAAGAGATGAATGAATGTTGAATTAATGCAGGATGGCCTTCACACACCATAGACTTGCATTGTGTGTTATCGTCATGCTCAGCAAGATCGTAGCGGCAAAAGACTGCATCCACATATAGCTGACTCTAGAATCGAGACTCGGCAGCAAAAGTTTCAACTTTCAATCCTGCTTGTTGTAAAGAGACAAGAGTTCAATGTCGGCACAAAAGATTCTCAGCAAGAGATCTTGTTTGATCCTACTCGTTATAATAAGTAACCTATACTTATTCAAAATTTTGTTTAAAGTGACCTATACTTTAAAGGGCCTATAATAAGTGACCTATACTTTAAAGGGCCTAGTAATCATTCCGATGCTGCATGGATTATCTGGTGGAGAATTTTCATGGTTTGATTGAAATTAACATTAAACTTCAAGAGCTGAATGAATGTGTAATTAATGCGGGACGGCCGTCATACACCATAGACTTGCATTGTGTGTTATCATCGCGCTCAGCAAGATCGTAGCGGCAAAAGACTGCATGCACATATAGCTGACTCTAGAATTGAGACTTGGCAGCAAAGGTTTCCACTTTCGATCCTGCTTGTTGTAGAGAGACAAGAGTTCAATGTCGGCACAAAAGATTCTCAGCAAGAGATCTTGTTTGATCGTGCTCGTTATAATAAGTGACCTATACTTATTCAAAATTCTTTTTAAAGTGACCTATACTTTAATGGGCCTATAATAAGTGACCTATACTTTAAAGGGCCTAGTAATCATTCCGATGCTGCATGGATTATCTGGTCGAGAATTTTCATGGTTTGACTGAAATTAACATCCAACTTCAAGAGGTGAATGAATGTGTAATTAATGCGGGATGGCCTTCATACACCATAGACTTGCATTGTGTGTTATCATCGCGCTCAGCAAGATCGTAGTGGCAAAAGACTGCATGCACATATAGCTGACTCTAGAATCGAGACTCGGTAGCAAAGGTTTCCACTTTCGATCCTGCTTGTTGTAAAGAGACAAGAGTTCAATGTCGGTACAAAAGATTCTCAGCAAGAGATCTTGTTTGATCCTGCTCGTTATAATAAGTGGCCTATACTTATTCAAAATTTTGTTTAAAGTGACCTATAATAAGTGACCTATACTTTAAAGGGCCTATAATAAGTGACCTATACTTTAAAGGGCCTAGTAATCATTCCGATGCTGCATGGTTTATCTAGTGGAGAATTTTCATGGTCTGATTATTATTAACATTAAACTTCAAGAGCTGAATAAATGTGTAATTAATGCGGGATGGCCTTCATACACCATAGACTTGCATTGTGTGTTATCATCGCGCTCAGCAAGATCGTAGTGGCAAAAGACTGCATGCACATATAGATGATTCTAGAATCAAGACTCGGCAGTAAAGGTTTCCACTTTCGATCCTACTTGTTGTAAAGAGACAAGAGTTCAATGTCGGCACAAAAGATTCTCAGCAAGAGATCTTGTTTGATCCTGCTCGTTATAATAAGTGACCTATACTTATTCAAAAGTTTGTTTAAAGTGACCTATAATAAGTGACCTATACTTTAAAGGGCCTATAATAAGTGACCTATACTTTAAAGGGCCTAGTAATCATTCCGATGCTGCATGGATTATCTGGTGGAGAATTTTCATGGTTTGACTGAAATTAACATTAAACTTCAAGAGCTGAATGAATGTTGAATTAATGCAGGACAGCCTTCACACACCATCGACTTGCATTGTGTGTTATCATCATGCTCAGCAAGATCGTAGCGGCAAAAGACTGCATCCACATATAGCTGACTCTAGAATCAAGACTCGGCAGCAAAGGTTTCCACTTTCGATCCTGCTTGTTGTAAAGAGACAAGAGTTCAATGTCAGCACAAAAGATTCTCAGCAAGAGATCTTGTTTGATCCTGCTCGTTATAATAAGTGACCTATACTTATTCAAAATTTTGTTTAAAGTGACCTATAATAAGTTACCTACACTTTAAAGGGCCTATAATAAGTGACCTATACTTTAAAGGGCCTAGTAATCATTCCGATGCTGCATGGATTATCTGGTAGAGAATTTTCATCGTTTGATTGAAATTAATATTAAACTTCAAGAGCTGAATGAATGTGTAATTAATGCGGGACGACCTTCATACACCATAGACTTGCATTGTGTGTTAGCATCGTGCTCAACAAGATCATAGCGGCAAAAGACTACATGCACATATAGCTGACTCTAGAATCGAGACTCGGCAGCAAAGGTTTCCACTTTCGATCCTGCTTGTTGTAAAGAGACAAGAGTTCAATGTCGGCACAAAAGATTCTCAGCAAGAGATCTTGTTTGATCCTGCTCGTTATAATAAGTGACCTATACTTATTCAAAAGTTTGTTTAAAGTGACCTATACTTTAAAGGGCCTAGTAATCATTCCGATGCTGCATGGATTATCTGGTGGAGAATTTTCATGGTTTGACTGAAGTTAACATCAAACTTCAAGAGCTGAATGAATGTGTAATTAATGCGGGATGGCCTTCATACACCATAGACTTGCACTGTGTGTTATCATTGCACTTAGCAAGATCGTAGCGGCAAAAGACTACATGCAAATATAGCTGACTCTAGAATCGAGACTCGGCAGCAAAGGTTTCCACTTTCGATCCTGCTTGTTGTAAAGAGACAAGAGTTCAATGTCGGCACAAAAGATTCTCAGCAAGAGATCTTGTTTGATCGTGCTCGTTATAATAAGTGACCTATACTTATTCAAGATTTTGTTTAAAGTGACCTATAATAAGTGACCTATACTTCAAAGGGCCTATAGTAAGTGACCTATACTTTAAAGGGCCTAGTAATCATTCCGATGCTGCATGGATTATCTGGTGGAGAATTTTCATGGTTTGACTGAAATTAGCATTAAACTTCAAGAGCTGAATGAATGTTGAATTAATGCAGGACGGCCTTCACACACCATCGACTTGCATTGTGTGTTATCATCGTGCTCAGCAAGATCGTAGCGGCAAAAGACTGCATCCACATATAGCTAACTCTAGAATCGAGACTCGGCAGCAAAGGTTTCCACTTTCGATCCTGCT
The DNA here is from genome assembly GCF_047967505.1 of Dipteris shenzhenensis. NCBI lineage: Eukaryota > Viridiplantae > Streptophyta > Polypodiopsida > Gleicheniales > Dipteridaceae > Dipteris > Dipteris shenzhenensis. Next base: position 31,386,945 of record NC_141614.1, on the reverse strand, counting down.
TGTTATAAAGAGACAAGAGTTCAATGTCAGCGCAAAAGATTCTCAGCAAGAGATCTTGTTTAATCCTGCTCGTTATAATAAGTGACTTATACTTATTCAAAATTTTGTTTAAAGTGACCTATAATAAGTGACCTATACTTTAAAGGGCCTATAATAAGTGACCTATACTTTAAAGGGCCTAGTAATCATTCTGATGCTGCACGGATTATCTGGTGGAGAATTTTCATGGTTTGATTGAAATTAACATTAAACTTCAAGAGCTGAATGAATGTGTAATTAATGCGGGACGGCCGTCATACACCATAGACTTGCATTGTGTGTTATCATCGCGCTCAGCAAGATCGTAGCGGCAAAAAACTACATGCACATATAGCTGACTCTAGAATCGAGACTCGGCAGCAAATGTTTCCACTTTCGATCCTGCTTGTTGTAGAGAGACAAGAGTTCAATGTCGGCACAAAAGATTCTCAGCAAGAGATCTTGTTTGATCCTGCTCGTTATAATAAGTGACCTATACTTATTCAAAGTTTTTTTTAAAGTGACCTATACTTTAATGGGCCTATAATAAAAGACCTATACTTTAAAGGGCCTAGTAATCATTCCGATGCTGCATGGATTATCTAATCGAGAATTTTCATGGTTTGACTGAAATTAACATCAAACTTCAAGAGCTGAATGAATGTGTAATTAATGCGGGATGGCCTTCATACACCATAGACTTGCATTGTGTGTTATCATCGCGCTCAGGAAGATCGTAGCGGCAAAAGATTGCATGCACATATAGTTGACTTTAGAATCGAGACCCGGCAGCAAAGGTTTCCACTTTCGATCCTGCTTGTTGTAAAGAGACAAGAGTTCAATGTCGGCATAAAAGATTCTCAGCAAGAGATCTTGTTTGATCCCGCTCATTATAATAAGTGACCTATATTTATTCAAAATTTTGTTTAAAGTAACCTATACTTTAAAGGGCCTATAATAAATGACCTATACTTTAAAGCGCCTAGTAATCATTCCGATGCTGCATGGATTATCTGGTGGAGAATTTTCATGGTTTGATTGAAATTAATAATAAACTTCAAGAGTTGAATGGATGTGTAATTAATGCGGGACAGCCTTCATACACCATAGACTTGCATTGTGTGTTATCATCGCGCTCAGCAAGATCATAGCGGCAAAAGACTGCATGCACATATAGCTAACTCTTGAATCGAGACTCGGCAGCAAAGGTTTCCACTTTTGATCCTGCTTGTTGTAAAGAGACAAGAGACAAGAATTTTCATGGTTTGACTGAAATTAACATCAAACTTCAAGAGCTGAATGAATGTGTAATTAATGCAGGATGGCCTTTATACACCATAGACTTGCATTGTGTGTTATCATCACGCTCAGCAAGATCGTAGCAGCAAAAGACTGCATGCACATATAGCTGACTCTAGAATCGAGACTCGGCAGCAAAGGTTTCCAGTTTCGATCCTGCTTATTGTAAAGAGACAAGAGTTCAATGTCGGCACAAAAGATTCACAAAAGGCCGTCCTGCATTAATTCAACATTCATTCAGCTCTTGAAGTTTAATGTTAATTTCAGTCAAACCATAAAAATTCTCCACCAGATAATCATTCCGATGCTGCATGGATTATCTGGTGGAGAATTTTCATGGTTTGACTGAAGTTAACATCAAACTTCGAGAGCTGAATGAATGTGTAATTAATGTGGGATAGCCTTCATACACCATAGACTTGCATTGTGTGTTATCATTGCACTTAGCAAGATCGTAGCGGCAAAAGACTACATGCACATATAGCTGACTCTAGAATCGAGACTCGGCAGCAAAGGTTTCCACTTTCGATCCTGCTTGCTCGGGGGGGTCACTATGTATAAACCCTCTATATCACGTGCGTTCAAGGCCGATATTTAAAGTCCCTTATCTATAAAAATTATCATTAATAAAATTTACCCCTTTTCTATACAAATCTGTAAATTTTTTCCAAAACTATTTTAAATAGTCCCTTATGTATATATATTTCTGTAAAATCCTTCTGTTGAACTCACGTGATAGGGTTACATATGATGAGTGACCCCCCCGAGCCTGCTTGTTGTAAAGAGACAAGAGTTCAATGTCGGCACAAAAGATTCTCAGCAAGAGATCTTGTTTGATCGTGCTCGTTATAATAAGTGACCTATACTTATTCAAAATTTTGTTTAAAGTGACCTATAATAAGTGACCTATACTTTAAAGGGCCTATAATAAGTGACCTATACTTTAAAGGGCCTAGTAATCATTCCGATGCTGCATGGATTATCTGGTGGAGAATTTTCATGGATTGATTAAAATTAACATTAAACTTCAAGAGCTGAATGAATGTGTAATTAATGCGGGACAGCCTTCATACACCATCGACTTGCATTGTATGTTATCATCGCGCTCAGCAAGATCGTAGTGGCAAAAGACTGCATGCACATATAGCTGATTCTAGAATCAAGACTCGGCAGCAAAGGTTTTCACTTTCGATCCTGCTTGTTGTAAAGAGACAAGAGTTCAATGTCGGCACAAAAGATTCTCAGCAAGAGATCTTGTTTGATCCTGCTCGTTATAATAAGTGACCTATACTTATTCAAAATTTTGTTTAAAGTGACCTATACTTTAAAGGGCCTATAATAAGTGACCTATACTTTAAAGGGCCTAGTAATCATTCCGATGCTTCATGGATTATCTGGTGGAGAATTTTCATGGTTTAACTGAAATTAACATTAAACTTCAAGAGCTGAATGAATGTTGAATTAATGCGGGACGGCCGTAATACACCATAGACTTGCATCGTGTGTTATCATCGCGCTCAGCAAGATCGTAGCGGCAAAAGACTGCATGCACATATAGCTGACTCTAGAATCGAGACTCGGCAGCAAAGGTTTCCACTTTCGATCCTGCTTGTTGTGTGCAAAGAGACAAGAGTTCAATGTCAGCACAAAAGATTCTCAGCAAGAGATCTTGTTTGCTCCTGCTCGTTATAATAAGTGACCTATACTTATTCAAAATTTTTTTTAAAGTGAGCTATACTTTAATGGGCCTATAATAAATGACCTATACTTTAAAGGGCTTAGTAATCATTCCGATGCTGCATGGATTATTTGGTGGAGAATTTTCATGGTTTGACTGAAATTAACATTAAACTTCAAGAGCTGAATGAATGTGTAATTAATGCGGGACGGCCTTCATACACCATAGACTTGCATTGTGTGTTATCATCACGCTCAGCAAGATCGTAGCGACAAAAGACTGCATGCACATATAGCTGACTCTAGAATCGAGACTCGGCAGCAAAGGTTTCCACTTTCGATCCTGCTTGTTTTAAAGAGACAAGAGTTCAATGTCGGCACAAAAGATTCTCAGCAAGAGATCTTGTTTGATCCTGCTCGTTATAATAAGTAACCTATACTTATTCAAAAGTTTGTTTAAAGTGACCTATAATAAGTAACCTATACTTTAAAGGGCCTATAATAAGTGACCTATAATAAGTGACCTATACTTTAAAGGGCCTAGTAATCATTCCGATGCTGCATGGATTATCTGGTGAAGAATCTTCATGGTTTGACTGAAATTAACATTAAACTTCAAGAGCTGAATGAATGTGTAATTAATGCGGGACGGCCTTCATACACCAAAGACTTGCATTGTGCGTTATCATCGCGCTCAGTAAGATCATAGCGGCAAAAGACTCCGTGCACATATAGTTGACTCTAGAATCGACACTCGGCAGCAAAGGTTTCCACTTTCGATCCTGCTTTTTGTTAAGAGACAAGAGTTTAATGTCAGCAAAAAAGATTCTCAGCAAGAGATCTTGTTTGATCCTGCTCTTTATAATAAGTGACCTATACTTATTCAAAATTTTGCTTAAAGTGACCTTTAATAAGTGACCTATACTTTAAAGGGCCTATAATAAGCGACCTTTAATAAGTGACCTATACTTTAAAGGGCCTAGTAATCATTCCGATGTTGCATGGATTATCTGGTGGAGAATTTTCATGGTATGACTGAAATTAACATTAAACTTCAAGAGCTGAATGAATGTGTAATTAATGCAGGACGGCGTTCATACATCATAGACTTGCATTGTGTGTTATCATCGCGCTCAGTAAGATCATAGCAGCAAAAGACTCCGTGCACATATAGCTGACTCTAGAATTGAGACTCGACAGCAAAGGTTTCCACTTTCGATCCTGCTTGTTGTAAAGAGACAAGAGTTTATTGTCAGCACAAAAGATTCTCAGCAAGAGATCTTGTTTGATCCTGCTCTTTATAATAAGTGACCTATACTTATTCAAAATTTTGCTTAAAGTGACCTATACTTTAAAGGGCCTAGTAATCATTCCGATGCTGCATGGATTATCTGGTGGAGAATTTTCATGGTTTGACTGAAATTAACATTAAACTTCAAGAGCTGAATGAATGTGTAATTAATGCGGGACGGTCGTCATACACCATAGACTTGCATTGTGTGTTATCATCGCGCTTAGCAAGATCGTAGCGGCAAAAGACTGCATACACATATAGCTGACTCTAGAATCGAGACTCAGCAGTAAAGGTTTCCACCTTCGATCCTGCTTGTTGTAAAGAGACAAGAGTTCATTGTCGGCACAAAACATTCTCAGCAAGAGATCTTGTTTGATCCTGCTCATTATAATAAGTGACCTATACTTATTCAAAATTTTGTTTAAAGTGACCTATAATAAGTTACCTACACTTTAAAGGGCCTATAATAAGTGACCTATACTTTAAAGGGCCTAGTAATCATTCCGATGCTGCATGGATTATCTGGTAGAGAATTTTCATGGTTTGATTGAAATTAATATTAAACTTCAAGAGCTGAATGAATGTGTAATTAATGCAGGACGGCCTTCATACACCATAGACTTGCATTGTGTGTTAGCATCGTGCTCAACAAGATCATAGCGGCAAAAGACTGCATGCACATATAGCTGACTCTAGAATCGAGACTCGGCAGCAAAGGTTTCCACTTTCGATCCTGCTTGTTGTAAAGAGACAAGAATTCAATGTCGGCACAAAAGATTCTCAGCAAGAGATCTTGTTTGATCCTGCTCGTTATAATAAGTGACCTATACTTATTCAAAATTTTGTTTAAAGTGACCTATAATAAGTGACCTATACTTTAAAGGGCCTAGTAATCATTCCGATGCTGCATGGATTATTTGGTGGAGAATTTTCATGGTTTGATTGAAATTAATATTAAACTTCAAGAGCTGAATGAATGTGTAATTTATGCGGGACGGCCTTCATACACCATAGACTTGCATTGTGTGTTATCATCATGCTCAGCAAGATCGTAGCGGCAAAAGAGTGCATGTACATATAGCCGACTCTAGAATCGAGACTCGGCAGCAAAGGTTTCCACTTTCGATCTTGCTTGTTGTAAAGAGACAAGAGTTCAATGTCGGCAGAAAAGATTCTCAGCAAGAGATCTTGTTTGATCCTGCTCATTATAATAAGTGACCTATACTTATTCAAAATTTTGTTTAAAGTGAGCTATACTTTAATGGGCCTATAATAAGTGACCTAAAATAAGTGACCTATACTTTAAAGGGCTTAGTAATCATTCCGATGCTGCATGGATTATCTGGTGGAGAATGGTTTGACTTAAATTAACATTAAACTTCAAGAACTGAATGAATGTGTAATTAATGCGGGACGGCCTTCATACACCATAGACTTGCATTGTGTGTTATCATCGCGCTCAGCAAGATCATAGCGGCAAAAGACTGCATGCACATATAGCTCACTCTAGAATCGAGACTCGGCAGCAAAGGTTTCCACTTTCCATCCTTCTTGTTGTAAAGAGACAAGAGTTCAATGTCGGCACAAAAGATTCTCAGCAAGAGATCTTGTTTGATCCTGCTCGTTATAATAAGTGACCTATACTTATTCAAAAGTTTGTTGAAAGTGACCTATAATAAGTGACCTATACTTTAAAGGGCCTATAATAAGTGACCTATACCTTAAAGGACCTAGTAATCATTCCGATGCTGCATGGATTATCTAGTGGAGAATTTTCATGGTTTGATTGAAATTAACATTAAAATTCAAGAGCTGAATGAATGTGTAATTAATGCGGGACGGCCTTCATACACCATAGACTTGCATTGTGTGTTATCATCGTGCTTAGCAAGATCGTAGCGGCAAAAGACTGCATGCACATATAGCTGACTCTAGAATCGAGACTCGGGAGCAAAGGTTTCCACTTTCGATCCTGCTTGTTGTAAAGAGACAAGAGTTCAATGTCGGCACAAAAGATTCTCAGCAAGAGATCTTGTTTGATGCTGCTCGTTATAATAAGTGACCTATACTTATTTAAGATTTTGTTTAAAGTGACCTATACTTTAAAGGGCCTATAACAAGTGACCTATAATAAGTCACCTATACTTTAAAGGGCCTAGTAATCATTCCGATGCTGCATGGATTATCTGGTGGAGAATTCTCATGGTTTGACTGAAATTAACATTGAACTTCAAGAGCTGAATGAATGTGTAATTAATGCGGGACGGCCGTCATACACCATAGACTTGCATTGTGTGTTATCATCGCGCTCAGCAAGATCGTAGCGGCAAAAAACTACATGCACATATAGCTGACTCTAGAATCGAGACTCGGCAGCAAATGTTTCCACTTTCGATCCTGCTTGTTGTAGAGAGACAAGAGTTCAATGTCGGCACAAAAGATTCTCAGCAAGAGATCTTCTTTGATCCTGCTCGTTATAATAAGTGACCTATACTTATTCAAAATTCTTTTTAAAGTGACCTATACTTTAATGGGCCTATAATAAGTGACCTATACTTTAAAGGGCCTAGTAATCATTCCGATGCTGCATGGATTATCTGGTCGAGAATTTTCATGGTTTGACTGAAATTAACATCCAACTTCAAGAGGTGAATGAATGTGTAATTAATGCGGAATAGCCTTCATACACCATAGACTTGCATTGTGTGTTATCATCGCGCTCAGCAAGATCGTAGCGGCAAAAGACTGCATGCACATATAGCTGACTCTAGAATCGAGACTCGGTAGCAAAGGTTTCCACTTTCGATCCTGCTTGTTGTAAAGAGACAAGAGTTCAATGTCGGCACAAAAGATTCTTAGCAAGAGATCTTGTTTGATCCTGCTCGTTATAATAAGTGGCCTATACTTATTCAAAATTTTGTTTAAAGTGACCTATAATAAGTGACCTATACTTTAAAGGGCCTATAATAAGTGACCTATACTTTAAAGGGCCTAGTAATCATTCCGATGCTGCATGGATTATTTGGTCGAGAATTTTCATGGTTTGACTGAAATTAACATCCAACTTCAAGAGGTGAATGAATGTGTAATTAATGCGGGATGGCCTTCATACACTATAGACTTGCATTGTGTGTTATCATCGCGCTCAGCAAGATCGTAGCGGCAAAAGACTGCATGCACATATAGCTGACTCTAGAATCGAGACTCGGTAGCAAAGGTTTCCACTTTCGATCCTGCTTGTTGTAAAGAGACAAGAGTTCAATGTCGGCACAAAAGATTCTTAGCAAGAGATCTTGTTTGATCCTGCTCGTTATAATAAGTGGCCTATACTTATTCAAAATTTTGTTTAAAGTGACCTATAATAAGTGACCTATACTTTAAAGGGCCTATAATAAGTGACCTATACTTTAAAGGGCCTAGTAATCATTCCGATGCTGCATGGTTTATCTAGTGGAGAATTTTCATGGTCTGATTAAAATTAACATTAAACTTCAAGAGCTGAATAAATGTGTAATTAATGCGGGACGGCCTTCATACACCATAGACTTGCATTGTGTGTTATCATCGCGCTCAGCAAGATCGTAGGCAAAAGACTGCATGCACATATAGATGATTCTAGAATCAAGACTCGGCAGCAAAGGTTTCCACTTTCGATCCTACTTGTTGTAAAGAGACAAGAGTTCAATGTCAGCACAAAAGATTCTCAGCAAGAGATCTTGTTTGATCCTGCTCGTTATAATAAGTGACCTATACTTATTCAAAAGTTTGTTTAAAGTGACCTATAATAAGTGACCTATACTTTAAAGGGCCTATAATAAGTGACCTATACTTTAAAGGGCCTAGTAATCATTCCGATGCTGCATGGATTATCTGGTGGAGAATTTTCATGGTTTGACTGAAATTAACATTAAACTTCAAGAGCTGAATGAATGTTGAATTAATGCAGGACGGCCTTCACACACCATCGACTTGCATTGTGTGTTATCATCATGCTCAGCAAGATCGTAGCGGCAAAAGACTGCATCCACATATAGCTGACTCTAGAATCAAGACTCGGCAGCAAAGGTTTCCACTTTCGATCCTGCTTGTTGTAAAGAGACAAGAGTTCAATGTCAGCACAAAAGATTCTCAGCAAGAGATCTTGTTTGATCCTGCTCGTTATAATAAGTGACCTATACTTATTCAAAATTTTGTTTAAAGTGACCTATAATAAGTTACCTACACTTTAAAGGGCCTATAATAAGTGACCTATACTTTAAAGGGCCTAGTAATCATTCCGATGCTGCATGGATTATCTGGTAGAGAATTTTCATCGTTTGATTGAAATTAATATTAAACTTCAAGAGCTGAATGAATGTGTAATTAATGCGGGACGGCCTTCATACACCATAGACTTGCATTGTGTGTTAGCATCGTGCTCAACAAGATCATAGCGGCAAAAGACTGCATGCACATATAGCTGACTCTAGAATCGAGACTCGGCAGCAAAGGTTTCCACTTTCGATCCTGCTTGTTGTAAAGAGACAAGAGTTCAATGTCGGCACAAAAGATTCTCAGCAAGAGATCTTGTTTGATCCTGCTCGTTATAATAAGTGACCTATACTTATTCAAAAGCTTGTTTAAAGTGACCTATAATAAGTGACCTATACTTTAAAGGGCCTAGTAATCATTCCGATGCTGCATGGATTATCTGGTGGAGAATTTTCATGGTTTGACTGAAGTTAACATCAAACTTCAAGAGCTGAATGAATCTGTAATTAATGCGGGATGGCCTTCATACACCATAGACTTGCACTGTGTGTTATCATTGCACTTAGCAAGATCGTAGCGGCAAAAGACTACATGCAAATATAGCTGACTCTAGAATCGAGACTCGGCAGCAAAGGTTTCCACTTTCGATCCTGCTTGTTGTAAAGAGACAAGAGTTCAATGTCGGCACAAAAGATTCTCAGCAAGAGACCTTGTTTGATCGTGCTCGTTATAATAAGTGACCTATACTTATTCAAAATTTTGTTTAAAGTGACCTATAATAAGTGACCTATACTTCAAAGGGCCTATAATAAGTGACCTATACTTTAAAGGGCCTAGTAATCATTCCGATGCTGCATGGATTATCTGGTGGAGAATTTTCATGGTTTGACTGAAATTAGCATTAAACTTCAAGAGCTGAATGAATGTTGAATTAATGCAGGACGGCCTTCACACACCATCGACTTGCATTGTGTGTTATCATCGTGCTCAGCAAGATCGTAGCGGCAAAAGACTGCATCCACATATAGCTGACTCTAGAATCAAGACTCGGCAGCAAAGGTTTCCACTTTCGATCCTGCTTGTTGTAAAGAGACAAGAGTTCAATGTCAGCGCAAAAGATTCTCAGCAAGAGATCTTGTTTAATCCTGCTCGTTATAATAAGTGACTTATACTTATTCAAAATTTTGTTTAAAGTGACCTATACTTTAAAGGGCCTATAATAAGTGACCTATACTTTAAAGGGCCTAGTAATCATTTTGATGCTGCATGGATTATCTGGTGGAGAATTTTCATGGTTTGATTGAAATTAACATTAAACTTCAAGAGCTGAATGAATGTGTAATTAATGCGGGACGGCCGTCATACACCATAGACTTGCATTGTGTGTTATCATCGCGCTCAGCAAGATCGTAGCGGCAAGAAACTACATGCACATATAGCTGACTCTAGAATCGAGACTCGGCAGCAAATGTTTCCACTTTTGATCCTGCTTGTTGTAGAGAGACAAGAGTTCAATGTCGGCACAAAAGATTCTCAGCAAGAGATCTTGTTTGATCCTGCTCGTTATAATAAGTGACCTATACTTATTCAAAGTTTTTTTTAAAGTGACCTATACTTTAATGGGCCTATAATAAGTGACCTATACTTTAAAGGGCCTAGTAATCATTCCGATGCTGCATGGATTATCTAATCGAGAATTTTCATGGTTTGACTGAAATTAACATCAAACTTCAAGAGCTGAATGAATGTGTAATTAATGCGGGATGGCCTTCATACACCATAGACTTGCATTGTGTGTTATCATCGCGCTCAGGAAGATCGTAGCAGCAAAAGACTGCATGCACATATAGCTGACTCTAGAATCGAGACCCGGCAGCAAAGGTTTCCACTTTCGATCCTGCTTGTTGTAAAGAGACAAGAGTTCAATGTCGGCACAAAAGATTCTCAGCAAGAGATCTTGTTTGATCCCGCTCATTATAATAAGTGACCTATACTTATTCAGAATTTTGTTTAAAGTAACCTATACTTTAAAGGGCCTATAATAAATGACCTATACTTTAAAGCGCCTAGTAATCATTACGATGCTGCATGGATTATCTGGTGGAGAATTTTCATGGTTTGATTGAAATTAATAATAAACTTCAAGAGTTGAATGGATGTGTAATTAATGCGGGACAGCCTTCATACACCATAGACTTGCATTGTGTGTTATCATCGCGCTCAGCAAGATCATAGCGGCAAAAGACTGCATGCACATATAGCTAACTCTTGAATCGAGACTCGGCAGCAAAGGTTTCCACTTTTGATCCTGCTTGTTGTAAAGAGACAAGAGTTCAATGTCGGCACAAATGATTCTCAGCAAGAGATCTTGCTTGATCCTGCTCGTTATAATAAGTGACCTATACTTATTCAAAAGTTTGTTTAAAGTGACCTATAACAAGTTACCTATACTTTAAAGGGCCTAGTAATCATTCCGATGCTGCATGGATTATCTGGTGGAGAATTCTCATGGTTTGACTGAAATTAACATCAAACTTCAAGAGCTGAATGAATGTGTAATTAATGCAGGATGGCCTTTATACACCATAGACTTGCATTGTGTGTTATCATCACGCTCAGCAAGATCGTAGCAGCAAAAGACTGCATGCACATATAGCTGACTCTAGAATCGAGACTCGGCAGCAAAGGTCTCCACTTTCGATCCTGGTTATTGTAAAGAGACAAGAGTTCAATGTCGGCACAAAAGATTCACAAAAGGCCATCCTGCATTAATTCAACATTCATTCAGCTCTTGAAGTTTAATGTTAATTTCAGTCAAACCATAAAAATTCTCCACCATATAATCATTCCGATGCTGCATGGATTATCTGGTGGAGAATTTTCATGGTTTGACTGAAGTTAACATCAAACTTCGAGAGCTGAATGAATGTGTAATTAATGTGGGATAGCCTTCATACACCATAGACTTGCATTGTGTGTTATCATTGCACTTAGCAAGATCGTAGCGGCAAACGACTACATGCACATATAGCTGACTCTAGAATCGAGACTCGGCAGCAAAGGTTTCCACTTTCGATCCTGCTTGCTCCCTGCTTGTTGTAAAGAGACAAGAGTTCAATGTCGGCATAAAAGATTCTCAGCAAGAGATCTTGTTTGATCGTGCTCGTTATAATAAGTGACCTATACTTATTCAAAATTTTGTTTAAAGTGACCTATAATAAGTGACCTATACTTTAAAGGGCCTATAATAAGTCACCTATACTTTAAAGGGCCTAGTAATCATTCCGATGCTGCATGGATTATCTGGTGGAGAATTTTCATGGATTGATTAAAATTAACATTAAACTTCAAGAGCTGAATGAATGTGTAATTATGGCAGGACAGCCTTCATACACCATAGACTTGCATTGTGTGTTATCATCGCGCTCAGCAAGATCGTAGTGGCAAAAGACTACATGCACATATAGCTGATTCTAGAATCAAGACTCGGCAGCAAAGGTTTTCACTTTCGATCCTGCTTGTTGTAAAGAGACAAGAATTCAATGTCGGCACAAAAGATTCTCAGCAAGAGATCTTGTTTGATCCTGCTCGTTATAATAAGTGACCTATACTTATTCAAAATTTTGTTTAAAGTGACCTATACTTTAAAGGGCCTAGTAATCATTCCGATGCTTCATGGATTATCTGGTGGAGAATTTTCATGGTTTGACTGAAATTAACATTAAACTTCAAGAGCTGAATGAATGTTGAATTAATGCGGGACGGCCGTCATACACCATAGACTTGCATCGTGTGTTATCATCGCGCTCAGCAAGATCGTAGCGGCAAAAGACTGCATGCACATATAGCTGACTCTAGAATCGAGACTCGGCAGCAAAGGTTTCCACTTTCGATCCTGCTTGTTGTGCAAAGAGACAAGAGTTCAATGTCAGCACAAAAGATTCTCAGCAAGAGATCTTGTTTGCTCCTGCTCGTTATAATAAGTGACCTATACTTATTCAAAATTTTTTTTAAAGTGAGCTATACTTTAATGGGCCTATAATAAGTGACCTATACTTTAAAGGGCTTAGTAATCATTCCGATGCTGAATGGATTATCTGGTGGAGAATTTTCATGGTTTGACTGAAATTAACATTAAACTTCAAGAGCTGAATGAATGTGTAATTAATGCGGGACGGCCTTCATACACCATAGACTTGCATTGTGTGTTATCATCACGCTCAGCAAGATCGTAGCGACAAAAGACTGCATGCACATATAGCTGACTCTAGAATCGAGACTCGGCAGCAAAGGTTTCCACTTTCGATCCTGCTTGTTTTAAAGAGACAAGAGTTCAATGTCGGCACAAAAGATTCTCAGCAAGAGATCTTGTTTGATCCTGCTCGTTATAATAAGTAACCTATACTTATTCAAAATTTTGTTTAAAGTGACCTATAATAAGTAACCTATACTTTAAAGGGCCTATAATAAGTGACCTATAATAAGTGACCTATACTTTAAAGGGCCTAGTAATCATTCCGATGCTGCATGGATTATCTGGTGAAGAATCTTCATGGTTTGACTGAAATTAACATTAATTTTCAAGAGCTGAATGAATGTGTAATTAATGCGGGACGGCCTTCATACACCATAGACTTGCATTGTGCGTTATCATCGCGCTCAGTAAGATCATAGCAGCAAAAGACTCCGTGCACATACAGTTGACTCTAGAATCGACACTCGGCAGCAAAGGTTTCCACTTTCCATCCTGCTTTTTGATAAGAGACAAGAGTTTAATGTCAGCAAGAAAGATTCTCAGCAAGAGATCTTGTTTGATCCTGCTCTTTATAATAAGTGACCTATATTTATTCAAAATTTTGCTTAAAGTGACCTTTAATAAGTGACCTATACTTTAAAGGGCCTATAATAAGCGACCTTTAATAAGTGACCTATACTTTAAAGGGCCTAGTAATCATTCCGATGCTGCATAGATTATCTGGTGGAGAATTTTCATGGTATGACTGAAATTAACATTAAACTTCAAGAGCTGAATGAATGTGTAATTAATGCAGGACGGCGTTCATACATCATAGACTTGCATTGTGTGTTATCATCACGCTCAGTAAGATCATAGCAGCAAAAGACTCCGTGCACATATAGCTGACTCTAGAATTGAGACTCGACAACAAAGGTTTCCACTTTCGATCCTGCTTGTTGTAAAGAGACAAGAGTTTATTGTCAGCACAAAAGATTCTCAGCAAGAGATCTTGTTTGATCCTGCTCTTTATAATAAGTGACCTATACTTTAAAGGGCCTAGTAATCATTCCGATGCTGCATGGATTATTTGGTGGAGAATTTTCATGGTTTGACTGAAATGAACATTAAACTTCAAGAGCTGAATGAATGTGTAATTAATGCGGGACGGTCGTCATACACCATAGACTTGCATTGTGTGTTATCATCGCGCTTAGCAAGATCGTAGCGGCAAAAGACTGCATACACATATAGCTGACTCTAGAATCGAGACTCAGCAGTAAAGGTTTCCACCTTCGATCCTGCTTGTTGTAAAGAGACAAGAGTTCATTGTCGGCACAAAACATTCTCAGCAAGAGATCTTGTTTGATCCTGCTCGTTATAATAAGTGACCTATACTTATTCAAAATTTTGTTTAAAGTGACCTATACTTTAATGGGCCTATAATAAGTGACCTATACTTTAAAGGGCCTAGTAATCATTCCAATGCTACATGGATTATCTGGTGGAGAATTTTCATGGTTTGACTGAAATTAACATTAAACTTCAAGAGCTGAATGAATGTGTAATTAATGCGGGACGGCCTTCATACACCATAGACTTGCATTGTGTGTTATCATCACCCTCAGCAAGATCGTAGCAGCAAAAGACTGCATGCACATATAGCTGACTCTATAATTGAGACTCGGCAGCAAAGGTTTCCACTTTCGATCCTGCTTGTTGTAAAGAGACAAGAATTCAATGTCGGCACAAAAGATTCTCAGCAAGAGATCTTGTTTGATCCTGCTCGTTATAATAAGTGACCTATACTTATTCAAAATTTTGTTTAAAGTGACCTATAATAAGTGACCTATACTTTAAAGGGCCTAGTAATCATTCCGATGCTGCATGGATTATGTGGTGTAGAATTTTCATGGTTTGATTTAAATTAATATTAAACTTCAAGAGCTGAATGAATGTGTAATTAATGCGGGACAGCCTTCATACACCATAGACTTGCATTGTGTGTTATCATCTTGCTCAGCAAGATCGTAGCGGCAAAAGAGTGCATGTACATATAGCCGACTCTAGAATCGAGACTCGGCAGCAAAGGTTTCCACTTTCGATCCTGCTTGTTGTAAAGAGACAAGAGTTCAATGTCGGCAGAAAAGATTCTCAGCAAAAGATCTTGTTTCATCCTGCTCGTTATAATAAGTGACCTATACTTATTCAAAATTTTGTTTAAAGTGAGCTATACTTTAATGGGCCTATAATAAGTGACCTATAATAAGTGACCTATACTTTAAAGGGCTTAGTAATCATTCCGATGCTGCATGGATTATCTGGTGGAGAATGGTTTGACTTAAATTAACATTAAACTTCAAGAGCTGAATGAATGTGTAATTAATGCGGGACAGCCTTCATACACCATAGACTTGCATTGTGTGTTATCATCGCACTCAGCAAGATCATAGCGGCAAAAGACTGCATGCACATGTAGCTCACTCTAGAATTGAGACTCGGCAGCAAAGGTTTCCACTTTCCATCCTTCTTGTTGTAAAGAGACAAGAGTTCAATGTCGGCACAAAAGATTCTCAGCAAGAGATCTTGTTTGATCCTGCTCGTTATAATAAGTGACCTATACTTATTTCAAAGTTTGTTGAAAGTGACCTATAATAAGTGACTTATACTTTAAAGGGCCTATAATAAGTGACCTATACTTTAAAGGACCTAGTAATCATTCCGATGTTACATGGATTATCTGGTGGAGAATTCTCATGGTTTGACTGAAATTAACATTGAACTTCAAGAGCTGAATGAATGTGTAATTAATGCGGGACGGCCTTCATACACCATAGACTTGCATTGTGTGTTATCATCACGCTCAGCAAGATCGTAGCGGCAAAAGACCGCATGCACATATAGCTGACTCTAGAATCGAGACTCGGCAGCAAAGGTTTCCACTTTCGATCCTGCTTGTTGTAAAGAGACAAGAGTTCAATGTCGGCACAAAAGATTCTCAACAAGAGATCTTGTTTGATGCTGCTCGTTATAATAAGTGACCTATACTTATTTAAAATTTTGTGTTAAGTGACCTATACTTTAAAGGGCCTATAATAAGTGACCTATACTTTAAAGGGCCTAGTAATCATTCCGATGCTGCATGGATTATCTGGTGGCGAATTTTCATGGTTTGACTGAAATTAACATTGAACTTCAAGAGCTGAATGAATGTGTAATTAATGCAGGACGGCCTTCATACACCATAGACTTGCATTGTGTGTTATCATCACGCTCAGCAAGATCGTAGCGGCAAAAGACCGCATGCACATATAGTTGACTCTACAATCGAGACTCGGGAGCAAAGGTTTCCACTTTCGATCCTGCTTGTTGTAAAGAGACAAGAGTTCAATGTCGGCACAAAAGATTCTCAGCAAGAGATCTTGTTTGATCGTGCTCGTTATAATAAGTGACCTATACTTATTCAAAATTTTGCTTAAAGTGACCTATAATAAGTGACCTATACTTAAAAGGGCTTATAATAACTGACCTATAGTAAGTGACCTATACTTTAAAGGGCCTAGTAATCATTCTGATGCTGCATGGATTATCTGGTGGAGAATTTTCATGGTTTGATTGAAATTAACATTAAACTTCAAGAGCTGAATGAATGTGTAATTAATGCGGGACGGCCTTCATACACCATAGACTTGCATTGTGTGTTATCATCACGCTCAGCAAGATCGTAGCGGCAAAAGACTGCATGCACATATAGCTGACTCTAGAATCAAGACTCACCAGCAAAGGTTTCCACTTTCGATCCTGCTTGTTGTAAAGAGACAAGAGTTCAATGTCAGCACAAAACATTCTTAGCAAGAGATCTTGTTTGATCCTGCTCGTTATAATAAGTTACCTATACTTATTCAAAATTTTGTTTCAAGTGACATATACTTTATAGGGCCTATAATAAGTGACCTATACTTTAAAGGGCCTAGTAATCATTCCGATGCTACATGGATTATCTAGTGGAGAATTTTCATGGTTTGATTGAAATTAACATTAAACTTCAAGAGCTGAATGAATGCGTAATTAATGCAGGACGGGCTTCATACACCATAGACTTGCATTGTGTGTTATCATCGCGCTCAGCAAGATCGTAGCGGCAAAAGACTGCATGCACATATAGCTGACTCTATAATTGAGACTCGGCAGCAAAGGTTTCCACTTTCGATCCTGCTTGTTGTAAAGAGACAAGAATTCAATGTCGGCACAAAAGATTCTCAGCAAGAGATCTTGTTTGATCCTGCTGGTTATAATAAATGACCTATACTTATTCAAAATTTTGTTTAAAGTGACCTATAATAAGTGATTTATACTTTAAAGGGCCTATAATAAGTGACCTATACTTTAAAGGGCCTAGTAGTCATTCCGATGCTGCATGAATTATCTGGTGGAGAATTTTCATGGTTTGACTGAAATTAACATTAAACTTCGAGAGATGAATGAATGTGTAATTAATGTGGGACAGTCTTCATACACCATAGACTTGCATTGTGTGTTATCATTGCGCTCAGCAAGATCATAGGGGCAAAAGACTGCATGCACATATACCTGACTCTAGAATCGAGACTCGGTAGCAAAGGTTTCCACTTTCGATCCTGCTTGTTGTAAAGAGACAAGAGTTCAATGTTGGCACAAAATATTCTCAGCAAGAGATTTTGTTTGATCCTGCTCGTTATAATAAGTGACTATACTTATTCAAAATTTTGTTTAAAGTGACCTATAATAAGTGACCTACACTTTAAAGGGCCTATAATAAGTGACCTATACTTTAAAGGGCCTAGTAATCATTCCGATGCTGCATGGATTATCTGGTGGAGAATTTTCATGGTTTGATTGAAATTAACGTTAAAATTCAAGAGCTGAATGAATGTGTAATTAATGCGGGACGGCCTTCATACACCATAGACTTGCATTGTGTGTTATCATCACCCTCAGCAAGATCGTAGCGGCAAAAGACTCCATGCACATATAGCTGACTCTATAATCGATACTCGCCAGCAAAGGTTTCCACTTTCGATCCTGCTTGTTGTAAAGAGACAAGAGTTCAATGTCGGCACAAAAGATTCTCAGCAAGAGATCTTGTTTGATCCTGCTCGTTATAATAAGTTACCTATACTTATTCAAAATTCTGTTTAAAGTGACCTATACTTTAAAGGGCCTATAATAAGTGACCTATAATAAGTGACCTATACTTTAAAGGGCCTAGTAATCATTCCGATGCTGCATGGATTATTTGGTGGAGAATTTTCATGATTTGATTGAAATTAATATTAAACTTCAAGAGCTGAATGAATGTGTAATTAATGCGGGACGGCCTTCATACACCATAGACTTGCATTGTGTGTTATCATCATGCTCAGCAAGATCGTAGCGGCAAAAGACTGCATGTACATATAGCTGACTCTAGAATCGAGACTCGGCAGCAAAGGTTTCCACTTTCAATCCTGCTTGTTGTAAAGAGACAAGAGTTCAATGTCGGCACAAAAGATTCTCAGCAAGAGATCTTGTTTGATCCTGCTCGTTATAATAAGTGACCTATACTTATTTAAAATTTTGTTTAAAGTGAGCTATACTTTAATGGGCCTATAATAAGTGACCTATAATAAGTGACCTATACTTTAAAGGGCTTAGTAATCATTCCGATGCTGCATGGATTATCTGGTGGAGTATGGTTTGACTTAAATTAACATTAAACTTCAAGAGCTGAATGAATGTGTAATTAATGCGGGACGGCCTTCATACACCATAGACTTGCATTGTGTGTTATCATCGCGCTCACCAAGATCATAGCGGCAAAAGACTGCATGCACATATAGCTCACTCTAGAATCGAGACTCGGCAGCAAAGGTTCCCACTTTCCATCCTGCTTGTTGTAAAGAGACAAGAGTTCAATGTCGGCACAAAAGATTCTCAGCAAGAGATCTTGTTTGATCCTGCTCGTTATAATAAGTGACCTATACTTATTCAAAAGTTTGTTTAAAGTGACCTAAAATAAGTGACATATACTTTAAAGGGCCTATAATAAGTGACCTATACTTTAAAGGGCCTAGTAATCATTCCGATGCTGCATGGATTATCTGGTGGAGAATTCTCATGGTTTGATTGAAATTAACATTAAACTTCAGAGGCTGAATGAATGTGTAATTAATGCGGGACGGCCTTCATACACCATAGACTTGCATTGTGTGTTATCATCCTGCTCAGCAAGATCGTAGCGGCAAAAGACTGCATGCACATATAGCTGACTCTAGAATCCCAGCAAAGGTTTCCACTTTCGATCCTGCTTGTTGTAAAGAGACAAGAGTTCAATGTCGGCACAAAAGATTCTCAGCAAGAGATCTTGTTTGATGCTGCTCGTTATAATAAGTGACCTATACTTATTTAAAATTTTGTTTAAAGTGACCTATACTTTAAAGGGCCTATAATAAGTGACCTATAATAAGTGACCTATACTTTAAAGGGCCTAGTAATAATTCCGATGCTGCATGGATTATCTGGTGGAGAATTCTCATGGTTTGACTGAAATTAACATTGAACTTCAAGAGCTGAATGAATGTGTAATTAATGCGAGACGGCCTTCATACACCATAGACTTGCATTGTGTGTTATCATCACTCTCAGCAAGATCGTAGCGGCAAAAGTCCGCATGCACATATAGCTGACTCTAGAATCGAGACTCGGTAGCAAAGGTTTCCACTTTCGATCCTGCTTGTTGTAAGGAGACAAGAGTTCAATGTCGGCACAAAAGATTCTCAGCATTAAGAGATCTTGTTTGATCGTGCTCATTATAATAAGTGACCTATACTTATTAAAAATTTTGCTTAAAGTGACCTATAATAAGTGACCTATACTTCAAAGGGCCTATAATAACTGACCTATAATAAGTGACCTATACTTTAAAGGGCCTAGTAATCATTCTGATGCTCCATGGATTATCTGGTGGAGAACTTTCATGGTTTGATTGAAATAAACATTAAACTTCAAGAGCTGAATGAATGTGTAATTAATGCGGGACGGCCTTCATACACCATAGACTTGCATTGTGTGTTATCATCACGCTCAGCAAGATCGTAGCGGCAAAAGACTGCATGCACATATAGCTGACTTTAGAATTGAGACCCGGCAACAAAGGTTTCCACTTTCAATCCTGCTTGTTGTAAAGAGACAAGAGTTCAATGTCAGCACAAAAGATTCTTAGCAAAAGATCTTGTTTGATCCTGCTCATTATAATAAGTTACCTATACTTATTCAAAATTTTGTTTAAAGTGACCTATACTTTAAAGGGCCTATAATAAGTGACCTATACTTTAAAGGGCCTAGTAATCATTCCGATGCTGCATGGATTATCTAGTGGAGAATTTTCATGGTTTGATTGAAATTAACATTAAACTTCAAGAGCTGAATGAATGTGTAATTAATGCAGGACGGGCTTCATACACCATAAACTTGCATTGTGTGTTATCATCGCGCTCAGCAAGATCGTAGCGGTAAAAGACTGCATGCACATATAGCTGACTCTAGAATCGAGACTCGGCAGCAAACGTTTCCACTTTCGATCCTGCTTGTTGTAAAGAGACAAGAGTTCAATGTCAGCACAAAAGATTCTCAGCAAGAGATCTTGTTTGATCCTGCTCGTTATAATAAATGACGTATACTTATTCAAAATTTTGTTTAAAGTGACCTATAATAAGTGACCTACACTTTAAAGGGCCTATAATAAGTGACCTATACTTTAAAGGGCCTAGTAATCATTCCGATCCTGCTTGTTGTAAAGAGACAAGAGTTCAATGTCAGCACAAAAGATTCTCAGCAAGAGATCTTGTTTGATCCTACTGGTTATAATAAATGACCTATACTTATTCAAAATTTTGTTTAAAGTGACCTATAATAAGTGATTTATACTTTAAAGGGCCTATAATAAGTGACCTATACTTTAAAGGGCCTAGTAGTCATTCCGATGCTGCATGAATTATCTGGTGGAGAATTTTCATGGTTTGACTGAAATTAACATTAAACTTCGAGAGATGAATGAATGTGTAATTAATGTGGGACAGTCTTCATACACCATAGACTTGCATTGTGTGTTATCATCGCGCTCAGCAAGATCATAGGGGCAAAATACTGCATGCACATATACCTGACTCTAGAATCGAGACTCGGTAGCAAAGGTTTCCACTTTCGATCCTGCTTGTTGTAAAGAGACAAGAGTTCAATGTTGGCACAAAATATTCTCAGCAAGAGATTTTGTTTGATCCTGCTCGTTATAATAAGTGACCTATACTTATTCAAAATTTTGTTTAAAGTGACCTATAATAAGTGACCTACACTTTAAAGGGCCTATAATAAGTGACCTATACTTTAAAGGGCCTAGTAATCATTCCGATGCTGCATGGATTATCTGGTGGAGAATTTTCATGGTTTGACTGAAATTAACGTTAAAATTCAAGAGCTGAATGAATGTGTAATTAATGCGGGACGGCCTTCATACACCATAGACTTGCATTGTGTGTTATCATCACGCTCAGCAAGATCGTAGCGGCAAAAGACTCCATGCACATATAGCTGACTCTATAATCGATACTCGCCAGCAAAGGTTTCCACTTTCGATCCTGCTTGTTGTAAAGAGACAAGAGTTCAATGTCGGCACAAAAGATTCTCAGCAAGAGATCTTGTTTGATCCTGCTCGTTATAATAAGTTACCTATACTTATTCAAAATTTTGTTTAAAGTGACCTATAATAAGTGACCTATACTTTAAAGGGCCTATAATAAGTGACCTATAATAAGTGACCTATACTTTAAAGGGCCTAGTAATCATTCCGATGCTGCATGGATTATTTGGTGGAGAATTTTCATGATTTGATTGAAATTAATATTAAACTTCAAGAGCTGAATGAATGTGTAATTAATGCGGGACGGCCTTCATACACCATAGACTTGCATTGTGTGTTATCACCATGCTCAGCAAGATCGTAGCGGCAAAAGACTGCATGTACATATAGCTGACTCTAGAATCGAGACTCGGCAGCAAAGGTTTCCACTTTCGATCCTGCTTGTTGTAAAGAGACAAGAGTTCAATGTCGGCACAAAAGATTCTCAGCAAGAGATCTTGTTTGATCCTGCTCGTTATAATAAGTGACCTATACTTATTTAAAATTTTGTTTAAAGTGAGCTATACTTTAATGGGCCTATAATAAGTGACCTATAATAAGTGACCTATACTTTAAAGGGCTTAGTAATCATTCCGATGCTGCATGGATTATCTGGTGGAGTATGGTTTGACTTAAATTAACATTAAACTTCAAGAGCTGAATGAATGTGTAATTAATGCGGGACGGCCTTCATACACCATAGACTTGCATTGTGTGTTATCATCGCGCTCACCAAGATCATAGCGGCAAAAGACGGCATGCACATATAGCTCACTCTAGAATCGAGACTCGGCAGCAAAGGTTTCCACTTTCCATCCTGCTTGTTGTAAAGAGACAAGAGTTCAATGTCGGCACAAAAGATTCTCAGCAAGAGATCTTGTTTGATCCTGCTCGTTATAATAAGTGACCTATACTTATTCAAAAGTTTGTTTAAAGTGACCTAAAATAAGTGACATATACTTTAAAGGGCCTATAATAAGTGACCTATACTTTAAAGGGCCTAGTAATCATTCCGATGCTGCATGGATTATCTGGTGGAGAATTCTCATGGTTTGATTGAAATTAACATTAAACTTCAGAGGCTGAATGAATGTGTAATTAATGCGGGACGGCCTTCATACACCATAGACTTGCATTGTGTGTTATCATCGTGCTCAGCAAGATCGTAGCGGCAAAAGACTGCATGCACATATAGCTGACTCTAGAATCGATACTCGGCAGCAAAGGTTTCCACTTTCGATCCTGCTTGTTGTAAAGAGACAAGAGTTCAATGTCGGCACAAAAGATTCTCAGCAAGAGATCTTGTTTGATGCTGCTCGTTATAATAAGTGACCTATACTTATTTAAAATTTTGTTTAAAGTGACCTATACTTTAAAGGGCCTATAATAAGTGACCTATAATAAGTGACCTATACTTTAAAGGGCCTAGTAATAATTCCGATGCTGCATGGATTATCTGGTGGAGAATTCTCATGGTTTGACTGAAATTAACATTGAACTTCAAGAGCTGAATGAATGTGTAATTAATGCGAGACGGCCTTCATACACCATAGACTTGCATTGTGTGTTATCATCACTCTCAGCAAGATCGTAGCGGCAAAAGACCGCATGCACATATAGCTGACTCTAGAATCGAGACTCGGTAGCAAAGGTTTCCACTTTCGATCCTGCTTGTTGTAAAGAGACAAGAGTTCAATGTCGGCACAAAAGATTCTCAGCATTAAGAGATCTTGTTTGATCCTGCTCATTATAATAAGTGACCTATACTTATTAAAAATTTTGCTTAAAGTGACCTATAATAAGTGACCTATACTTGAAAGGGCCTATAATAACTGACCTATAATAAGTGACCTATACTTTAAAGGGCCTAGTAATCATTCTGATGCTCCATGGATTATCTGGTGGAGAACTTTCATGGTTTGATTGAAATAAACATTAAACTTCAAGAGCTGAATGAATGTGTAATTAATGCGGGTCGGCCTTCATACACCATAGACTTGCATTGTGTGTTATCATCACGCTCAGCAAGATCGTAGCGGCAAAAGACTCCGTGCACATATAGCTGACTCTAGAATCGAGACTCGGCAGCAAATGTTTCCACTTTTGATCCTGCTTGTTGTAGAGAGACAAGAGTTCAATGTCGGCACAAAAGATTCTCAGCAAGAGATCTTGTTTGATCCTGCTCGTTATAATAAGTGACCTATACTTATTCAAAGTTTTTTTTAAAGTGACCTATACTTTAATGGGCCTATAATAAGTGACCTATACTTTAAAGGGCCTAGTAATCATTCTGATGCTGCATGGATTATCTGGTGGAGAATTTTCATGGTTTGATTGAAATTAACATTAAACTTCAAGAGCTGAATGAATGTGTAATTAATGCGGGACGGCCGTCATACACCATAGACTTGCATTGTGTGTTATCATCGTGCTCAGCAAGATCGTAGCGGCAAAAAACTACATGCACATATAGATGACTCTAGAATCGAGACTCGGCAGCAAATGTTTCCACTTTTGATCTTGCTTGTTGTAGAGAGACAAGAGTTCAATGTCGGCACAAAAGATTCTCAGCAAGAGATCTTGTTTGATCCTGCTCGTTATAATAAGTGACCTATACTTATTCAAAGTTTTTTTTAAAGTGACCTATACTTTAATGGGCCTATAATAAGTGACCTATACTTTAAAGGGCCTAGTAATCATTCCGATGCTGCATGGATTATCTAATCGAGAATTTTCATGGTTTGACTGAAATTAACATCAAACTTCAAGAGCTGAATGAATGTGTAATTAATGCGGGATGGCCTTCATACACCATAGACTTGCATTGTGTGTTATCATCGCGCTCAGGAAGATCGTAGCGGCAAAAGACTGCATGCACATATAGCTGACTCTAGAATCGAGACCCGGCAGCAAAGGTTTCCACTTTCGATCCTGCTTGTTGTAAAGAGACAAGAGTTCAATGTCGGCACAAAAGATTCTCAGCAAGAGATCTTGTTTGATCCCGCTCATTATAATAAGTGACCTATACTTATTCAAAATTTTGTTTAAAGTAACCTATACTTTTAAGGGCCTATAATAAATGACCTATACTTTAAAGCGCCTAGTAATCATTACGATGCTGCATGGATTATCTGGTGGAGAATTTTCATGGTTTGATTGAAATTAATAATAAACTTCAAGAGTTGAATGGATGTGTAATTAATGCGGGACAGCCTTCATACACCATAGACTTGCATTGTGTGTTATCATCGCCCTCAGCAAGATCATAGCGGCAAAAGACTGCATGCACATATAGCTAACTCTTGAATCGAGACTCGGCAGCAAAGGTTTCCACTTTTGATCCTGCTTGTTGTAAAGAGACAAGAGTTCAATGTCGGCACAAATGATTCTCAGCAAGAGATCTTGCTTGATCCTGCTCGTTATAATAAGTGACCTATACTTATTCAAAAGTTTGTTTAAAGTGACCTATAACAAGTTACCTATACTTTAAAGGGCCTAGTAATCATTCCGATGCTGCATGGATTATCTGGTGGAGAATTTTCATGGTTTGACTGAAATTAACATCAAACTTCAAGAGCTGAATGAATGTGTAATTAATGCAGGATGGCCTTTATACACCATAGACTTGCATTGTGTGTTATCATCACGCTCAGCAAGATCGTAGCAGCAAAAGACTGCATGCACATATAGCTGACTCTAGAATCGAGACTCGGCAGCAAAGGTTTCCACTTTCGATCCTGCTTATTGTAAAGAGACAAGAGTTCAATGTCGGCACAAAAGATTCACAAAAGGCCGTCCTGCATTAATTCAACATTCATTCAGCTCTTGAAGTTTAATGTTAATTTCAGTCAAACCATAAAAATTCTCCACCAGATAATCATTCCGATGCTGCATGGATTATCTGGTGGAGAATTTTCATGGTTTGACTGAAGTTAACATCAAACTTCGAGAGCTGAATGAATGTGTAATTAATGTGGGATAGCCTTCATACACCATAGACTTGCATTGTGTGTTATCATTGCACTTAGCAAGATCGTAGCGGCAAAAGACTACATGCACATATAGCTGACTCTAGAATCGAGACTCGGCAGCAAAGGTTTCCACTTTCGATCCTGCTTGCTCCCTGCTTGTTGTAAAGAGACAAGAGTTCAATGTCGGCACAAAAGATTCTCAGCAAGAGATCTTGTTTGATCGTGCTCGTTATAATAAGTGACCTATACTTATTCAAAATTTTGTTTAAAGTGACCTATAATAAGTGACCTATACTTTAAAGGGCCTATAATAAGTGACCTATACTTTAAAGGGCCTAGTAATCATTCCGATGCTGCATGGATTATCTGGTGGAGAATTTTCATGGATTGATTAAAATTAACATTAAACTTCAAGAGCTGAATGAATGTGTAATTAATGCAGGACAGCCTTCATACACCATAGACTTGCATTGTGTGTTATCATCGCGCTCAGCAAGATCGTAGTGGCAAAAGACTACATGCACATATAGCTGATTCTAGAATCAAGACTCGGCAGCAAAGGTTTTCACTTTCGATCCTGCTTGTTGTAAAGAGACAAGAGTTCAATGTCGGCACAAAAGATTCTCAGCAAGAGATCTTGTTTGATCCTGCTCGTTATAATAAGTGACCTATACTTATTCAAAATTTTGTTTAAAGTGACCTATACTTTAAAGGGCCTAGTAATCATTCCGATGCTTCATGGATTATCTGGTGGAGAATTTTCATGGTTTGACTGAAATTAACATTAAACTTCAAGAGCTGAATGAATGTTGAATTAATGCGGGACGGCCGTCATACACCATAGACTTGCATCGTGTGTTATCATCGCGCTCTGCAAGATCGTAGCGGCAAAAGACTGCATGCACATATAGCTGACTCTAGAATCGAGACTCGGCAGCAAAGGTTTCCACTTTCGATCCTGCTTGTTGTGCAAAGAGACAAGAGTTCAATGTCAGCACAAAAGATTCTCAGCAAGAGATCTTGTTTGCTCCTGCTCGTTATAATAAGTGACCTATACTTATTCAAAAATTTTTTTAAAGTGAGCTATACTTTAATGGGCCTATAATAAGTGACCTATACTTTAAAGGGCTTAGTAATCATTCCGATGCTGCATGGATTATCTGGTGGAGAATTTTCATGGTTTGACTGAAATTAACATTAAACTTCAAGAGCTGAATGAATGTGTAATTAATGCGGGACGGCCTTCATACACCATAGACTTGCATTGTGTGTTATCATCACGCTCAGCAAGATCGTAGCGACAAAAGACTGCATGCACATATAGCTGACTCTAGAATCGAGACTCGGCAGCAAAGGTTTCCACTTTCGATCCTGCTTGTTTTAAAGAGACAAGAGTTCAATGTCGGCACAAAAGATTCTCAGCAAGAGATCTTGTTTGATCCTGCTCGTTATAATAAGTAACCTATACTTATTCAAAATTTTGTTTAAAGTGACCTATAATAAGTAACCTATACTTTAAAGGGCCTATAATAAGTGACCTATAATAAGTGACCTATACTTTAAAGGGCCTAGTAATCATTCCGATGCTACATGGATTATCTGGTGAAGAATCTTCATGGTTTGACTGAAATTAACATTAATTTTCAAGAGCTGAATGAATGTGTAATTAATGCGGGACGGCCTTCATACACCATAGACTTGCATTGTGCGTTATCATCGCGCTCAGTAAGATCATAGCAGCAAAAGACTCCGTGCACATACAGTTGACTCTAGAATCGACACTCGGCAGCAAAGGTTTCCACTTTCGATCCTGCTTTTTGATAAGAGACAAGAGTTTAATGTCAGCAAGAAAGATTCTCAGCAAGAGATCTTGTTTGATCCTGCTCTTTATAATAAGTGACCTATACTTATTCAAAATTTTGCTTAAAGTGACCTTTAATAAGTGACCTATACTTTAAAGGGCCTATAATAAGCGACCTTTAATAAGTGACCTATACTTTAAAGGGCCTAGTAATCATTCCGATGCTGCATGGATTATCTGGTGGAGAATTTTCATGGTATGACTGAAATTAACATTAAACTTCAAGAGCTGAATGAATGTGTAATTAATGCAGGACGGCGTTCATACATCATAGACTTGCATTGTGTGTTATCATCACGCTCAGTAAGATCATAGCAGCAAAAGACTCCGTGCACATATAGCTGACTCTAGAATTGAGACTCGACAACAAAGGTTTCCACTTTCGATCCTGCTTGTTGTAAAGAGACAAGAGTTTATTGTCATCACAAAAGATTCTCAGCAAGAGATCTTGTTTGATCCTGCTCTTTATAATAAGAAACCTATACTTTAAAGGGCCTAGTAATCATTCCGATGCTGCATGGATTATCTGGTGGAGAATTTTCATGGTTTGACTGAAATGAACATTAAACTTCAAGAGCTGAATGAATGTGTAATTAATGCGGGACGGTCGTCATACACCATAGACTTGCATTGTGTGTTATCATCGCGCTTAGCAAGATCGTAGCGGCAAAAGACTGCATACACATATAGCTGACTCTAGAATCGAGACTCAGCAGTAAAGGTTTCCACCTTCGATCCTGCTTGTTGTAAAGAGACAAGAGTTCATTGTCGGCACAAAACATTCTCAGCAAGAGATCTTGTTTGATTCTGCTCGTTATAATAAGTGACCTATACTTATTCAAAATTTTGTTTAAAGTGACCTATACTTTAATGGGCCTATAATAAGTGACCTATACTTTAAAGGGCCTAGTAATCATTCCAATGCTGCATGGATTATCTGGTGGAGAATTTTCATGGTTTGACTGAAATTAACATTAAACTTCAAGAGCTGAATGAATGTGTAATTAATGCGGGACGGCCTTCATACACCATAGACTTGCATTGTGTGTTATCATCACCCTCAGCAAGATCGTAGCGGCAAAAGACTGCATGCACATATAGCTGACTCTATAATTGAGACTCGGCAGCAAAGGTTTCCACTTTCGATCCTGCTTGTTGTAAAGAGACAAGAATTCAATGTCGGCACAAAAGATTCTCAGCAAGAGATCTTGTTTGATCCTGCTCGTTATAATAAGTGACCTATACTTATTCAAAATTTTGTTTAAAGTGACCTATAATAAGTGACCTATACTTTAAAGGGCCTAGTAATCATTCCGATGCTGCATGGATTATTTGGTGTAGAATTTTCATGGTTTGATTTAAATTAATATTAAACTTCAAGAGCTGAATGAATGTGTAATTAATGCGGGACAGCCTTCATACACCATAGACTTGCATTGTGTGTTATCATCATGCTCAGCAAGATCGTAGCGGCAAAAGAGTGCATGTACATATAGCCGACTCTAGAATCGAGACTCGGCAGCAAAGGTTTCCACTTTCGATCCTGCTTGTTGTAAAGAGACAAGAGTTCAATGTCGGCAGAAAAGATTCTCAGCAAAAGATCTTGTTTGATCCTGCTCGTTATAATAAGTGACCTATACTTATTCAAAATTTTGTTTAAAGTGAGCTATACTTTAATGGGCCTATAATAAGTGACCTATAATAAGTGACCTATACTTTAAAGGGCTTAGTAATCATTCCGATGCTGCATGGATTATCTGGTGGAGAATGGTTTGACTTAAATTAACATTAAACTTCAAGAGGTGAATGAATGTGTAATTAATGCGGGACAGCCTTCATACACCATAGACTTGCATTGTGTGTTATCATCGCACTCAGCAAGATCATAGCGGCAAAAGACTGCATGCACATATAGCTCACTCTAGAATTGAGACTCGGCAGCAAAGGTTTCCACTTTCCATCCCTCTTGTTGTAAAGAGACAAGAGTTCAATGTCGGCACAAAAGATTCTCAGCAAGAGATCTTGTTTGATGCTGCTCGTTATAATAAGTGACCTATACTTATTTAAAATTTTGTTTAAAGTGACCTATACTTTAAAGGGCCTATAATAAGTGACCTATAATAAGTGACCTATACTTTAAAGGGCCTAGTAATAATTCCGATGCTGCATGGATTATCTGGTGGAGAATTCTCATGGTTTGACTGAAATTAACATTGAACTTCAAGAGCTGAATGAATGTGTAATTAATGCGAGACGGCCTTCATACACCATAGACTTGCATTGTGTGTTATCATCACTCTCAGCAAGATCGTAGCGGCAAAAGACCGCATGCACATATAGCTGACTCTAGAATCGAGACTCGGTAGCAAAGGTTTCCACTTTCGATCCTGCTTGTTGTAAAGAGACAAGAGTTCAATGTCGGCACAAAAGATTCTCAGCATTAAGAGATCTTGTTTGATCCTGCTCATTATAATAAGTGACCTATACTTATTAAAAATTTTGCTTAAAGTGACCTATAATAAGTGACCTATACTTGAAAGGGCCTATAATAACTGACCTATAATAAGTGACCTATACTTTAAAGGGCCTAGTAATCATTCTGATGCTCCATGGATTATCTGGTGGAGAACTTTCATGGTTTGATTGAAATAAACATTAAACTTCAAGAGCTGAATGAATGTGTAATTAATGCGGGACGGCCTTCATACACCATAGACTTGCATTGTGTGTTATCATCACGCTCAGCAAGATCGTAGCGGCAAAAGACTCCGTGCACATATAGCTGACTCTAGAATCGAGACTCGGCAGCAAATGTTTCCACTTTTGATCCTGCTTGTTGTAGAGAGACAAGAGTTCAATGTCGGCACAAAAGATTCTCAGCAAGAGATCTTGTTTGATCCTGCTCGTTATAATAAGTGACCTATACTTATTCAAAGTTTTTTTTAAAGTGACCTATACTTTAATGGGCCTATAATAAGTGACCTATACTTTAAAGGGCCTAGTAATCATTCTGATGCTGCATGGATTATCTGGTGGAGAATTTTCATGGTTTGATTGAAATTAACATTAAACTTCAAGAGCTGAATGAATGTGTAATTAATGCGGGACGGCCGTCATACACCATAGACTTGCATTGTGTGTTATCATCGTGCTCAGCAAGATCGTAGCGGCAAAAAACTACATGCACATATAGCTGACTCTAGAATCGAGACTCGGCAGCAAATGTTTCCACTTTTGATCTTGCTTGTTGTAGAGAGACAAGAGTTCAATGTCGGCACAAAAGATTCTCAGCAAGAGATCTTGTTTGATCCTGCTCGTTATAATAAGTGACCTATACTTATTCAAAGTTTTTTTTAAAGTGACCTATACTTTAATGGGCCTATAATAAGTGACCTATACTTTAAAGGGCCTAGTAATCATTCCGATGCTGCATGGATTATCTAATCGAGAATTTTCATGGTTTGACTGAAATTAACATCAAACTTCAAGAGCTGAATGAATGTGTAATTAATGCGGGATGGCCTTCATACACCATAGACTTGCATTGTGTGTTATCATCGCGCTCAGGAAGATCGTAGCGGCAAAAGACTGCATGCACATATAGCTGACTCTAGAATCGAGACCCGGCAGCAAAGGTTTCCACTTTCGATCCTGCTTGTTGTAAAGAGACAAGAGTTCAATGTCGGCACAAAAGATTCTCAGCAAGAGATCTTGTTTGATCCCGCTCATTATAATAAGTGACCTATACTTATTCAAAATTTTGTTTAAAGTAACCTATACTTTTAAGGGCCTATAATAAATGACCTATACTTTAAAGCGCCTAGTAATCATTACGATGCTGCATGGATTATCTGGTGGAGAATTTTCATGGTTTGATTGAAATTAATAATAAACTTCAAGAGTTGAATGGATGTGTAATTAATGCGGGACAGCCTTCATACACCATAGACTTGCATTGTGTGTTATCATCGCCCTCAGCAAGATCATAGCGGCAAAAGACTGCATGCACATATAGCTAACTCTTGAATCGAGACTCGGCAGCAAAGGTTTCCACTTTTGATCGTGCTTGTTGTAAAGAGACAAGAGTTCAATGTCGGCACAAATGATTCTCAGCAAGAGATCTTGCTTGATCCTGCTCGTTATAATAAGTGACCTATACTTATTCAAAAGTTTGTTTAAAGTGACCTATAACAAGTTACCTATACTTTAAAGGGCCTAGTAATCATTCCGATGCTGCATGGATTATCTGGTGGAGAATTTTCATGGTTTGACTGAAATTAACATCAAACTTCAAGAGCTGAATGAATGTGTAATTAATGCAGGATGGCCTTTATACACCATAGACTTGCATTGTGTGTTATCATCACGCTCAGCAAGATCGTAGCAGCAAAAGACTGCATGCACATATAGCTGACTCTAGAATCGAGACTCGGCAGCAAAGGTTTCCACTTTCGATCCTGCTTATTGTAAAGAGACAAGAGTTCAATGTCGGCACAAAAGATTCACAAAAGGCCGTCCTGCATTAATTCAACATTCATTCAGCTCTTGAAGTTTAATGTTAATTTCAGTCAAACCATAAAAATTCTCCACCAGATAATCATTCCGATGCTGCATGGATTATCTGGTGGAGAATTTTCATGGTTTGACTGAAGTTAACATCAAACTTCGAGAGCTGAATGAATGTGTAATTAATGTGGGATAGCCTTCATACACCATAGACTTGCATTGTGTGCTATCATTGCACTTAGCAAGATCGTAGCGGCAAAAGACTACATGCACATATAGCTGACTCTAGAATCGAGACTCGGCAGCAAAGGTTTCCACTTTCGATCCTGCTTGCTCCCTGCTTGTTGTAAAGAGACAAGAGTTCAATGTCGGCACAAAAGATTCTCAGCAAGAGATCTTGTTTGATCGTGCTCGTTATAATAAGTGACCTATACTTATTCAAAATTTTGTTTAAAGTGACCTATAATAAGTGACCTATACTTTAAAGGGCCTATAATAAGTGACCTATACTTTAAAGGGCCTAGTAATCATTCCGATGCTGCATGGATTATCTGGTGGAGAATTTTCATGGATTGATTAAAATTAACATTAAACTTCAAGAGCTGAATGAATGTGTAATTAATGCAGGACAGCCTTCATACACCATAGACTTGCATTGTGTGTTATCATCGCGCTCAGCAAGATCGTAGTGGCAAAAGACTACATGCACATATAGCTGATTCTAGAATCAAGACTCGGCAGCAAAGGTTTTCACTTTCGATCCTGCTTGTTGTAAAGAGACAAGAGTTCAATGTCGGCACAAAAGATTCTCAGCAAGAGATCTTGTTTGATCCTGCTCGTTATAATAAGTGACCTATACTTATTCAAAATTTTGTTTAAAGTGACCTATACTTTAAAGGGCCTAGTAATCATTCCGATGCTTCATGGATTATCTGGTGGAGAATTTTCATGGTTTGACTGAAATTAACATTAAACTTCAAGAGCTGAATGAATGTTGAATTAATGCGGGACGGCCGTCATACACCATAGACTTGCATCGTGTGTTATCATCGCGCTCTGCAAGATCGTAGCGGCAAAAGACTGCATGCACATATAGCTGACTCTAGAATCGAGACTCGGCAGCAAAGGTTTCCACTTTCGATCCTGCTTGTTGTGCAAAGAGACAAGAGTTCAATGTCAGCACAAAAGATTCTCAGCAAGAGATCTTGTTTGCTCCTGCTCGTTATAATAAGTGACCTATACTTATTCAAAAATTTTTTTAAAGTGAGCTATACTTTAATGGGCCTATAATAAGTGACCTATACTTTAAAGGGCTTAGTAATCATTCCGATGCTGCATGGATTATCTGGTGGAGAATTTTCATGGTTTGACTGAAATTAACATTAAACTTCAAGAGCTGAATGAATGTGTAATTAATGCGGGACGGCCTTCATACACCATAGACTTGCATTGTGTGTTATCATCACGCTCAGCAAGATCGTAGCGACAAAAGACTGCATGCACATATAGCTGACTCTAGAATCGAGACTCGGCAGCAAAGGTTTCCACTTTCGATCCTGCTTGTTTTAAAGAGACAAGAGTTCAATGTCGGCACAAAAGATTCTCAGCAAGAGATCTTGTTTGATCCTGCTCGTTATAATAAGTAACCTATACTTATTCAAAATTTTGTTTAAAGTGACCTATAATAAGTAACCTATACTTTAAAGGGCCTATAATAAGTGACCTATAATAAGTGACCTATACTTTAAAGGGCCTAGTAATCATTCCGATGCTACATGGATTATCTGGTGAAGAATCTTCATGGTTTGACTGAAATTAACATTAATTTTCAAGAGCTGAATGAATGTGTAATTAATGCGGGACGGCCTTCATACACCATAGACTTGCATTGTGCGTTATCATCGCGCTCAGTAAGATCATAGCAGCAAAAGACTCCGTGCACATACAGTTGACTCTAGAATCGACACTCGGCAGCAAAGGTTTCCACTTTCGATCCTGCTTTTTGATAAGAGACAAGAGTTTAATGTCAGCAAGAAAGATTCTCAGCAAGAGATCTTGTTTGATCCTGCTCTTTATAATAAGTGACCTATACTTATTCAAAATTTTGCTTAAAGTGACCTTTAATAAGTGACCTATACTTTAAAGGGCCTATAATAAGCGACCTTTAATAAGTGACCTATACTTTAAAGGGCCTAGTAATCATTCCGATGCTGCATGGATTATCTGGTGGAGAATTTTCATGGTATGACTGAAATTAACATTAAACTTCAAGAGCTGAATGAATGTGTAATTAATGCAGGACGGCGTTCATACATCATAGACTTGCATTGTGTGTTATCATCACGCTCAGTAAGATCATAGCAGCAAAAGACTCCGTGCACATATAGCTGACTCTAGAATTGAGACTCGACAACAAAGGTTTCCACTTTCGATCCTGCTTGTTGTAAAGAGACAAGAGTTTATTGTCATCACAAAAGATTCTCAGCAAGAGATCTTGTTTGATCCTGCTCTTTATAATAAGAAACCTATACTTTAAAGGGCCTAGTAATCATTCCGATGCTGCATGGATTATCTGGTGGAGAATTTTCATGGTTTGACTGAAATGAACATTAAACTTCAAGAGCTGAATGAATGTGTAATTAATGCGGGACGGTCGTCATACACCATAGACTTGCATTGTGTGTTATCATCGCGCTTAGCAAGATCGTAGCGGCAAAAGACTGCATACACATATAGCTGACTCTAGAATCGAGACTCAGCAGTAAAGGTTTCCACCTTCGATCCTGCTTGTTGTAAAGAGACAAGAGTTCATTGTCGGCACAAAACATTCTCAGCAAGAGATCTTGTTTGATTCTGCTCGTTATAATAAGTGACCTATACTTATTCAAAATTTTGTTTAAAGTGACCTATACTTTAATGGGCCTATAATAAGTGACCTATACTTTAAAGGGCCTAGTAATCATTCCAATGCTGCATGGATTATCTGGTGGAGAATTTTCATGGTTTGACTGAAATTAACATTAAACTTCAAGAGCTGAATGAATGTGTAATTAATGCGGGACGGCCTTCATACACCATAGACTTGCATTGTGTGTTATCATCACCCTCAGCAAGATCGTAGCGGCAAAAGACTGCATGCACATATAGCTGACTCTATAATTGAGACTCGGCAGCAAAGGTTTCCACTTTCGATCCTGCTTGTTGTAAAGAGACAAGAATTCAATGTCGGCACAAAAGATTCTCAGCAAGAGATCTTGTTTGATCCTGCTCGTTATAATAAGTGACCTATACTTATTCAAAATTTTGTTTAAAGTGACCTATAATAAGTGACCTATACTTTAAAGGGCCTAGTAATCATTCCGATGCTGCATGGATTATTTGGTGTAGAATTTTCATGGTTTGATTTAAATTAATATTAAACTTCAAGAGCTGAATGAATGTGTAATTAATGCGGGACAGCCTTCATACACCATAGACTTGCATTGTGTGTTATCATCATGCTCAGCAAGATCGTAGCGGCAAAAGAGTGCATGTACATATAGCCGACTCTAGAATCGAGACTCGGCAGCAAAGGTTTCCACTTTCGATCCTGCTTGTTGTAAAGAGACAAGAGTTCAATGTCGGCAGAAAAGATTCTCAGCAAAAGATCTTGTTTGATCCTGCTCGTTATAATAAGTGACCTATACTTATTCAAAATTTTGTTTAAAGTGAGCTATACTTTAATGGGCCTATAATAAGTGACCTATAATAAGTGACCTATACTTTAAAGGGCTTAGTAATCATTCCGATGCTGCATGGATTATCTGGTGGAGAATGGTTTGACTTAAATTAACATTAAACTTCAAGAGGTGAATGAATGTGTAATTAATGCGGGACAGCCTTCATACACCATAGACTTGCATTGTGTGTTATCATCGCACTCAGCAAGATCATAGCGGCAAAAGACTGCATGCACATATAGCTCACTCTAGAATTGAGACTCGGCAGCAAAGGTTTCCACTTTCCATCCCTCTTGTTGTAAAGAGACAAGAGTTCAATGTCGGCACAAAAGATTCTCAGCAAGAGATCTTGTTTGATGCTGCTCGTTATAATAAGTGACCTATACTTATTTAAAATTTTGTTTAAAGTGACCTATACTTTAAAGGGCCTATAATAAGTGACCTATAATAAGTGACCTATACTTTAAAGGGCCTAGTAATAATTCCGATGCTGCATGGATTATCTGGTGGAGAATTCTCATGGTTTGACTGAAATTAACATTGAACTTCAAGAGCTGAATGAATGTGTAATTAATGCGAGACGGCCTTCATACACCATAGACTTGCATTGTGTGTTATCATCACTCTCAGCAAGATCGTAGCGGCAAAAGACCGCATGCACATATAGCTGACTCTAGAATCGAGACTCGGTAGCAAAGGTTTCCACTTTCGATCCTGCTTGTTGTAAAGAGACAAGAGTTCAATGTCGGCACAAAAGATTCTCAGCATTAAGAGATCTTGTTTGATCCTGCTCATTATAATAAGTGACCTATACTTATTAAAAATTTTGCTTAAAGTGACCTATAATAAGTGACCTATACTTGAAAGGGCCTATAATAACTGACCTATAATAAGTGACCTATACTTTAAAGGGCCTAGTAATCATTCTGATGCTCCATGGATTATCTGGTGGAGAACTTTCATGGTTTGATTGAAATAAACATTAAACTTCAAGAGCTGAATGAATGTGTAATTAATGCGGGACGGCCTTCATACACCATAGACTTGCATTGTGTGTTATCATCACGCTCAGCAAGATCGTAGCGGCAAAAGACTCCGTGCACATATAGCTGACTCTAGAATCGAGACTCGGCAGCAAATGTTTCCACTTTTGATCCTGCTTGTTGTAGAGAGACAAGAGTTCAATGTCGGCACAAAAGATTCTCAGCAAGAGATCTTGTTTGATCCTGCTCGTTATAATAAGTGACCTATACTTATTCAAAGTTTTTTTTAAAGTGACCTATACTTTAATGGGCCTATAATAAGTGACCTATACTTTAAAGGGCCTAGTAATCATTCTGATGCTGCATGGATTATCTGGTGGAGAATTTTCATGGTTTGATTGAAATTAACATTAAACTTCAAGAGCTGAATGAATGTGTAATTAATGCGGGACGGCCGTCATACACCATAGACTTGCATTGTGTGTTATCATCGTGCTCAGCAAGATCGTAGCGGCAAAAAACTACATGCACATATAGCTGACTCTAGAATCGAGACTCGGCAGCAAATGTTTCCACTTTTGATCTTGCTTGTTGTAGAGAGACAAGAGTTCAATGTCGGCACAAAAGATTCTCAGCAAGAGATCTTGTTTGATCCTGCTCGTTATAATAAGTGACCTATACTTATTCAAAGTTTTTTTTAAAGTGACCTATACTTTAATGGGCCTATAATAAGTGACCTATACTTTAAAGGGCCTAGTAATCATTCCGATGCTGCATGGATTATCTAATCGAGAATTTTCATGGTTTGACTGAAATTAACATCAAACTTCAAGAGCTGAATGAATGTGTAATTAATGCGGGATGGCCTTCATACACCATAGACTTGCATTGTGTGTTATCATCGCGCTCAGGAAGATCGTAGCGGCAAAAGACTGCATGCACATATAGCTGACTCTAGAATCGAGACCCGGCAGCAAAGGTTTCCACTTTCGATCCTGCTTGTTGTAAAGAGACAAGAGTTCAATGGCGGCACAAAAGATTCTCAGCAAGAGATCTTGTTTGATCCCGCTCATTATAATAAGTGACCTATACTTATTCAAAATTTTGTTTAAAGTAACCTATACTTTTAAGGGCCTATAATAAATGACCTATACTTTAAAGCGCCTAGTAATCATTACGATGCTGCATGGATTATCTGGTGGAGAATTTTCATGGTTTGATTGAAATTAATAATAAACTTCAAGAGTTGAATGGATGTGTAATTAATGCGGGACAGCCTTCATACACCATAGACTTGCATTGTGTGTTATCATCGCCCTCAGCAAGATCATAGCGGCAAAAGACTGCATGCACATATAGCTAACTCTTGAATCGAGACTCGGCAGCAAAGGTTTCCACTTTTGATCCTGCTTGTTGTAAAGAGACAAGAGTTCAATGTCGGCACAAATGATTCTCAGCAAGAGATCTTGCTTGATCCTGCTCGTTATAATAAGTGACCTATACTTATTCAAAAGTTTGTTTAAAGTGACCTATAACAAGTTACCTATACTTTAAAGGGCCTAGTAATCATTCCGATGCTGCATGGATTATCTGGTGGAGAATTTTCATGGTTTGACTGAAATTAACATCAAACTTCAAGAGCTGAATGAATGTGTAATTAATGCAGGATGGCCTTTATACACCATAGACTTGCATTGTGTGTTATCATCACGCTCAGCAAGATCGTAGCAGCAAAAGACTGCATGCACATATAGCTGACTCTAGAATCGAGACTCGGCAGCAAAGGTTTCCACTTTCGATCCTGCTTATTGTAAAGAGACAAGAGTTCAATGTCGGCACAAAAGATTCACAAAAGGCCGTCCTGCATTAATTCAACATTCATTCAGCTCTTGAAGTTTAATGTTAATTTCAGTCAAACCATAAAAATTCTCCACCAGATAATCATTCCGATGCTGCATGGATTATCTGGTGGAGAATTTTCATGGTTTGACTGAAGTTAACATCAAACTTCGAGAGCTGAATGAATGTGTAATTAATGTGGGATAGCCTTCATACACCATAGACTTGCATTGTGTGTTATCATTGCACTTAGCAAGATCGTAGCGGCAAAAGACTACATGCACATATAGCTGACTCTAGAATCGAGACTCGGCAGCAAAGGTTTCCACTTTCGATCCTGCTTGCTCCCTGCTTGTTGTAAAGAGACAAGAGTTCAATGTCGGCACAAAAGATTCTCAGCAAGAGATCTTGTTTGATCGTGCTCGTTATAATAAGTGACCTATACTTATTCAAAATTTTGTTTAAAGTGACCTATAATAAGTGACCTATACTTTAAAGGGCCTATAATAAGTGACCTATACTTTAAAGGGCCTAGTAATCATTCCGATGCTGCATGGATTATCTGGTGGAGAATTTTCATGGATTGATTAAAATTAACATTAAACTTCAAGAGCTGAATGAATGTGTAATTAATGCAGGACAGCCTTCATACACCATAGACTTGCATTGTGTGTTATCATCGCGCTCAGCAAGATCGTAGTGGCAAAAGACTACATGCACATATAGCTGATTCTAGAATCAAGACTCGGCAGCAAAGGTTTTCACTTTCGATCCTGCTTGTTGTAAAGAGACAAGAGTTCAATGTCGGCACAAAAGATTCTCAGCAAGAGATCTTGTTTGATCCTGCTCGTTATAATAAGTGACCTATACTTAT
Source organism: Dipteris shenzhenensis (assembly GCF_047967505.1). Classification (NCBI taxonomy): domain Eukaryota; kingdom Viridiplantae; phylum Streptophyta; class Polypodiopsida; order Gleicheniales; family Dipteridaceae; genus Dipteris; species Dipteris shenzhenensis. Next base: position 31,347,727 of record NC_141614.1, on the reverse strand, counting down.
TCAAAATTTTGTTTAAAGTGACCTATACTTTAAAGGGCCTAGTAATCATTCCGATGCTTCATGGATTATCTGGTGGAGAATTTTCATGGTTTGACTGAAATTAACATTAAACTTCAAGAGCTGAATGAGTGTTGAATTAATGCGGGACGGCCGTCATACACCATAGACTTGCATCGTGTGTTATCATCGCGCTCTGCAAGATCGTAGCGGCAAAAGACTGCATGCACATATAGCTGACTCTAGAATCGAGACTCGGCAGCAAAGGTTTCCACTTTCGATCCTGCTTGTTGTGCAAAGAGACAAGAGTTCAATGTCAGCACAAAAGATTCTCAGCAAGAGATCTTGTTTGCTCCTGCTCGTTATAATAAGTGACCTATACTTATTCAAAATTTTTTTTAAAGTGAGCTATACTTTAATGGGCCTATAATAAGTGACCTATACTTTAAAGGGCTTAGTAATCATTCCGATGCTGCATGGATTATCTGGTGGAGAATTTTCATGGTTTGACTGAAATTAACATTAAACTTCAAGAGCTGAATGAATGTGTAATTAATGCGGGACGGCCTTCATACACCATAGACTTGCATTGTGTGTTATCATCACGCTCAGCAAGATCGTAGCGACAAAAGACTGCATGCACATATAGCTGACTCTAGAATCGAGACTCGGCAGCAAAGGTTTCCACTTTCGATCCTGCTTGTTTTAAAGAGACAAGAGTTCAATGTCGGCACAAAAGATTCTCAGCAAGAGATCTTGTTTGATCCTGCTCGTTATAATAAGTAACCTATACTTATTCAAAATTTTGTTTAAAGTGACCTATAATAAGTAACCTATACTTTAAAGGGCCTATAATAAGTGACCTATAATAAGTGACCTATACTTTAAAGGGCCTAGTAATCATTCCGATGCTACATGGATTATCTGGTGAAGAATCTTCATGGTTTGACTGAAATTAACATTAATTTTCAAGAGCTGAATGAATGTGTAATTAATGCGGGACGGCCTTCATACACCATAGACTTGCATTGTGCGTTATCATCGCGCTCAGTAAGATCATAGCAGCAAAAGACTCCGTGCACATACAGTTGACTCTAGAATCGACACTCGGCAGCAAAGGTTTCCACTTTCGATCCTGCTTTTTGATAAGAGACAAGAGTTTAATGTCAGCAAGAAAGATTCTCAGCAAGAGATCTTGTTTGATCCTGCTCTTTATAATAAGTGACCTATACTTATTCAAAATTTTGCTTAAAGTGACCTTTAATAAGTGACCTATACTTTAAAGGGCCTATAATAAGCGACCTTTAATAAGTGACCTATACTTTAAAGGGCCTAGTAATCATTCCGATGCTGCATGGATTATCTGGTGGAGAATTTTCATGGTATGACTGAAATTAACATTAAACTTCAAGAGCTGAATGAATGTGTAATTAATGCAGGACGGCGTTCATACATCATAGACTTGCATTGTGTGTTATCATCACGCTCAGTAAGATCATAGCAGCAAAAGACTCCGTGCACATATAGCTGACTCTAGAATTGAGACTCGACAACAAAGGTTTCCACTTTCGATCCTGCTTGTTGTAAAGAGACAAGAGTTTATTGTCATCACAAAAGATTCTCAGCAAGAGATCTTGTTTGATCCTGCTCTTTATAATAAGAAACCTATACTTTAAAGGGCCTAGTAATCATTCCGATGCTGCATGGATTATCTGGTGGAGAATTTTCATGGTTTGACTGAAATGAACATTAAACTTCAAGAGCTGAATGAATGTGTAATTAATGCGGGACGGTCGTCATACACCATAGACTTGCATTGTGTGTTATCATCGCGCTTAGCAAGATCGTAGCGGCAAAAGACTGCATACACATATAGCTGACTCTAGAATCGAGACTCAGCAGTAAAGGTTTCCACCTTCGATCCTGCTTGTTGTAAAGAGACAAGAGTTCATTGTCGGCACAAAACATTCTCAGCAAGAGATCTTGTTTGATTCTGCTCGTTATAATAAGTGACCTATACTTATTCAAAATTTTGTTTAAAGTGACCTATACTTTAATGGGCCTATAATAAGTGACCTATACTTTAAAGGGCCTAGTAATCATTCCAATGCTGCATGGATTATCTGGTGGAGAATTTTCATGGTTTGACTGAAATTAACATTAAACTTCAAGAGCTGAATGAATGTGTAATTAATGCGGGACGGCCTTCATACACCATAGACTTGCATTGTGTGTTATCATCACCCTCAGCAAGATCGTAGCGGCAAAAGACTGCATGCACATATAGCTGACTCTATAATTGAGACTCGGCAGCAAAGGTTTCCACTTTCGATCCTGCTTGTTGTAAAGAGACAAGAATTCAATGTCGGCACAAAAGATTCTCAGCAAGAGATCTTGTTTGATCCTGCTCGTTATAATAAGTGACCTATACTTATTCAAAATTTTGTTTAAAGTGACCTATAATAAGTGACCTATACTTTAAAGGGCCTAGTAATCATTCCGATGCTGCATGGATTATTTGGTGTAGAATTTTCATGGTTTGATTTAAATTAATATTAAACTTCAAGAGCTGAATGAATGTGTAATTAATGCGGGACAGCCTTCATACACCATAGACTTGCATTGTGTGTTATCATCATGCTCAGCAAGATCGTAGCGGCAAAAGAGTGCATGTACATATAGCCGACTCTAGAATCGAGACTCGGCAGCAAAGGTTTCCACTTTCGATCCTGCTTGTTGTAAAGAGACAAGAGTTCAATGTCGGCAGAAAAGATTCTCAGCAAAAGATCTTGTTTGATCCTGCTCGTTATAATAAGTGACCTATACTTATTCAAAATTTTGTTTAAAGTGAGCTATACTTTAATGGGCCTATAATAAGTGACCTATAATAAGTGACCTATACTTTAAAGGGCTTAGTAATCATTCCGATGCTGCATGGATTATCTGGTGGAGAATGGTTTGACTTAAATTAACATTAAACTTCAAGAGGTGAATGAATGTGTAATTAATCCGGGACAGCCTTCATACACCATAGACTTGCATTGTGTGTTATCATCGCACTCAGCAAGATCATAGCGGCAAAAGACTGCATGCACATATAGCTCACTCTAGAATTGAGACTCGGCAGCAAAGGTTTCCACTTTCCATCCCTCTTGTTGTAAAGAGACAAGAGTTCAATGTCGGCACAAAAGATTCTCAGCAAGAGATCTTGTTTGATCCTGCTCGTTATAATAAGTGACCTATACTTATTTCAAAGTTTGTTGAAAGTGACCTATAATAAGTGACCTATACTTTAAAGGGCCTATAATAAGTGACCTATACTTTAAAGGACCTAGTAATCATTCCGATGCTGCATGGATTATCTGGTGGAGAATTCTCATGGTTTGACTGAAATTAACATTGAACTTCAAGAGCTGAATGAATGTGTAATTAATGCGGGACGGCCTTCATACACCATAGACTTGCATTGTGTGTTATCATCACGCTCAGCAAGATCGTAGCGGCAAAAGACCGCATGCACATATAGCTGACTCTAGAATCGAGACTCGGCAGCAAAGGTTTCCACTTTCGATCCTGCTTGTTGTAAAGAGACAAGAGTTCAATGTCGGCACAAAAGATTCTCAACAAGAGATCTTGTTTGATGCTGCTCGTTATAATAAGTGACCTATACTTATTTAAAATTTTGTGTTAAGTGACCTATACTTTAAAGGGCCTATAATAAGTGACCTATACTTTAAAGGGCCTAGTAATCATTCCGATGCTGCATGGATTATCTGGTGGCGAATTTTCATGGTTTGACTGAAATTAACATTGAACTTCAAGAGCTGAATGAATGTGTAATTAATGCAGGACGGCCTTCATACACCATAGACTTGCATTGTAGGTTATCATCACGCTCAGCAAGATCGTAGCGGCAAAAGACCGCATGCACATATAGTTGACTCTACAATCGAGACTCGGCAGCAAAGGTTTCCACTTTCGATCCTGCTTGTTGTAAAGAGACAAGAGTTCAATGTCGGCACAAAAGATTCTCAGCAAGAGATCTTGTTTGATCGTGCTCGTTATAATAAGTGACCTATACTTATTCAAAATTTTGCTTAAAGTGACCTATAATAAGTGACCTATACTTAAAAGGGCTTATAATAACTGACCTATAGTAAGTGACCTATACTTTAAAGGGCCTAGTAATCATTCTGATGCTGCATGGATTATCTGGTGGAGAATTTTCATGGTTTGATTGAAATTAACATTAAACTTCAAGAGCTGAATGAATGTGTAATTAATGCGGGACGGCCTTCATACACCATAGACTTGCATTGTGTGTTATCATCATGCTCAGCAAGATCGTAGCGGCAAAAGACTGCATTTACATATAGCTGACTCTAGAATCGAGACTCGGTAGCAAAGCTTTCCACTTTCGATCCTGCTTGTTGTAAAGAGACAAGAGTTCAATGTCAGCACAAAACATTCTTAGCAAGAGATCTTGTTTGATCCTGCTCGTTATAATAAGTTACCTATACTTATTCAAAATTTTGTTTCAAGTGACATATACTTTAAAGGGCCTATAATAAGTGACCTATACTTTAAAGGGCCTAGTAATCATTCCGATGCTACATGATTTATCTAGTGGAGAATTTTCATGGTTTGATTGAAATTAACATTAAACTTCAAGAGCTGAATGAATGCGTAATTAATGCAGGACGGGCTTCATACACCATAGACTTGCATTGTGTGTTATCATCGCGCTCAGCAAGATCGTAGCGGCAAAAGACTGCATGCACATATAGCTGACTCTAGAATCAAGACTCACCAGCAAAGGTTTCCACTTTCGATCCTGCTTGTTGTAAAGAGACAAGAGTTCAATGTCAGCACAAAAGATTCTCAGCAAGAGATCTTGTTTGATCCTGCTGGTTATAATAAATGACCTATACTTATTCAAAATTTTGTTTAAAGTGACCTATAATAAGTGATTTATACTTTAAAGGGCCTATAATAATTGACCTATACTTTAAAGGGCCTAGTAGTAATTCCGATGCTGCATGAATTATCTGGTGGAGAATTTTCATGGTTTGACTGAAATTAACATTAAACTTCGAGAGATGAATGAATGTGTAATTAATGTGGGACAGTCTTCATACACCATAGACTTGCATTGTGTGTTATCATCGCGCTCAGCAAGATCATAGGGGCAAAAGACTGCATGCACATATACCTGACTCTAGAATCGAGACTCGGTAGCAAAGGTTTCCACTTTCGATCCTGCTTGTTGTAAAGAGACAAGAGTTCAATGTTGGCACAAAATATTCTCAGCAAGAGATTTTGTTTGATCCTGCTCGTTATAATAAGTGACCTATACTTATTCAAAATTTTGTTTAAAGTGACCTATAATAAGTGACCTACACTTTAAAGGGCCTATAATAAGTGACCTATACTTTAAAGGGCCTAGTAATCATTCCGATGCTGCATGGATTATCTGGTGGAGAATTTTCATGGTTTGACTGAAATTAACGTTAAAATTCAAGAGCTGAATGAATGTGTAATTAATGCGGGACGGCCTTCATACACCATAGACTTGCATTGTGTGTTATCATCACGCTCAGCAAGATCGTAGCGGCAAAAGACTCCATGCACATATAGCTGACTCTATAATCGATACTCGCCAGCAAAGGTTTCCACTTTCGATCCTGCTTGTTGTAAAGAGACAAGAGTTCAATGTCGGCACAAAAGATTCTCAGCAAGAGATCTTGTTTGATCCTGCTCGTTATAATAAGTTACCTATACTTATTCAAAATTTTGTTTAAAGTGACCTATACTTTAAAGGGCCTATAATAAGTGACCTATAATAAGTGACCTATACTTTAAAGGGCCTAGTAATCATTCCGATGCTGCATGGCTTATTTGGTGGAGAATTTTCATGATTTGATTGAAATTAATATTAAACTTCAAGAGCTGAATGAATGTGTAATTAATGTGGGACGGCCTTCATACACCATAGACTTGCATTGTGTGTTATCATCATGCTCAGCAAGATCGTAGCGGCAAAAGACTGCATGTACATATAGCTGACTCTAGAATCGAGACTCGGCAGCAAAGGTTTCCACTTTCGATCCTGCTTGTTGTAAAGAGACAAGAGTTCAATGTCGGCACAAAAGATTCTCAGCAAGAGATCTTGTTTGATCCTGCTCGTTATAATAAGTGACCTATACTTATTTAAAATTTTGTTTAAAGTGAGCTATACTTTAATGGGCCTATAATAAGTGACCTATAATAAGTGACCTATACTTTAAAGGGCTTAGTAATCATTCCGATGCTGCATGGATTATCTGGTGGAGTATGGTTTGACTTAAATTAACATTAAACTTCAAGAGCTGAATGAATGTGTAATTAATGCGGGACGGCCTTCATACACCATAGACTTGCATTGTGTGTTATCATCGCGCTCACCAAGATCATAGCGGCAAAAGACTGCATGCACATATAGCTCACTCTAGAATCGAGACTCGGCAGCAAAGGTTTCCACTTTCCATCCTGCTTGTTGTAAAGAGACAAGAGTTCAATGTCGGCACAAAAGATTCTCAGCAAGAGATCTTGTTTGATCCTGCTCGTTATAATAAGTGACCTATACTTATTCAAAAGTTTGTTTAAAGTGACCTAAAATAAGTGACATATACTTTAAAGGGCCTATAATAAGTGACCTATACTTTAAAGGGCCTAGTAATCATTCCGATGCTGCATGGATTATCTGGTGGAGAATTCTCATGGTTTGATTGAAATTAACATTAAACTTCAGAGGCTGAATGAATGTGTAATTAATGCGGGACGGCCTTCATACACCATAGACTTGCATTGTATGTTATCATCCTGCTCAGCAAGATCGTAGCGGCAAAAGACTGCATGCACATATAGCTGACTCTAGAATCCCAGCAAAGGTTTCCACTTTCGATCCTGCTTGTTGTAAAGAGACAAGAGTTCAATGTCGGCACAAAAGATTCTCAGCAAGAGATCTTGTTTGATGCTGCTCGTTATAATAAGTGACCTATACTTATTTAAAATTTTGTTTAAAGTGACCTATACTTTAAAGGGCCTATAATAAGTGACCTATACTTTAAAGGGCCTAGTAATAATTCCGATGCTGCATGGATTATCTGGTGGAGAATTCTCATGGTTTGACTGAAATTAACATTGAACTTCAAGAGCTGAATGAATGTGTAATTAATGCGAGATGGCCTTCATACACCATAGACTTGCATTGTGTGTTATCATCACTCTCAGCAAGATCGTAGCGGCAAAAGACCGCATGCACATATAGCTGACTCTAGAATCGAGACTCGGTAGCAAAGGTTTCCACTTTCGATCCTGCTTGTTGTAAAGAGACAAGAGTTCAATGTCGGCACAAAAGATTCTCAGCATTAAGAGATCTTGTTTGATCCTGCTCATTATAATAAGTGACCTATACTTATTAAAAATTTTGCTTAAAGTGACCTATAATAAGTGACCTATACTTCAAAGGGCCTATAATAACTGACCTATAATAAGTGACCTATACTTTAAAGGGCCTAGTAATCATTCTGATGCTCCATGGATTATCTGGTGGAGAACTTTCATGGTTTGATTGAAATAAACATTAAACTTCAAGAGCTGAATGAATGTGTAATTAATGCGGGACGGCCTTCATACACCATAGACTTGCATTGTGTGTTATCATCACGCTCAGCAAGATCGTAGCGGCAAAAGACTGCATGCACATATAGCTGACTTTAGAATCGAGACCCGGCAACAAAGGTTTCAGCTTTTGATCCTGCTTGTTGTAAAGAGACAAGAGTTCAATGTCAGCACAAAAGATTCTTAGCAAGAGATCTTGTTTGATCCTGCTCGTTATAATAAGTTACCTATACTTATTCAAAATTTTGTTTAAAGTGACCTATACTTTAAAGGGCCTATAATAAGTGACCTATACTTTAAAGGGCCTAGTAATCATTCCGATGCTGCATGGAATATCTAGTGGAGAATTTTCATGGTTTGATTGAAATTAACATTAAACTTCAAGAGCTGAATGAATGTGTAATTAATGCAGGACGGGCTTCATACACCATAAACTTGCATTGTGTGTTATCATCGCGCTCAGCAAGATCGTAGCGGTAAAAGACTGCATGCACATATAGCTGACTCTAGAATCGAGACTCGGCAGCAAACGTTTCCACTTTCGATCCTGCTTGTTGTAAAGAGACAAGAGTTCAATGTCAGCACAAAAGATTCTCAGCAAGAGATCTTGTTTGATCCTGCTCGTTATAATAAATGACCTATACTTATTCAAAATTTTGTTTAAAGTGACCTATAATAAGTGACCTACACTTTAAAGGGCCTATAATAAGTGACCTATACTTTAAAGGGCCTAGTAATCATTCCGATCCTGCTTGTTGTAAAGAGACAAGAGTTCAATGTCAGCACAAAAGATTCTCAGCAAGAGATCTTGTTTGATCCTGCTGGTTATAATAAATGACCTATACTTATTCAAAATTTTGTTTAAAGTGACCTATAATAAGTGATTTATACTTTAAAGGGCCTATAATAAGTGACCTATACTTTAAAGGGCCTAGTAGTCATTCCGATGCTGCATGAATTATCTGGTGGAGAATTTTCATGGTTTGACTGAAATTAACATTAAACTTCGAGAGATGAATGAATGTGTAATTAATGTGGGACAGTCTTCATACACCATAGACTTGCATTGTGTGTTATCATCGCGCTCAGCAAGATCATAGGGGCAAAATACTGCATGCACATATACCTGACTCTAGAATCGAGACTCGGTAGCAAAGGTTTCCACTTTCGATCCTGCTTGTTGTAAAGAGACAAGAGTTCAATGTTGGCACAAAATATTCTCAGCAAGAGATTTTGTTTGATCCTGCTCGTTATAATAAGTGACCTATACTTATTCAAAATTTTGTTTAAAGTGACCTATAATAAGTGACCTACACTTTAAAGGGCCTATAATAAGTGACCTATACTTTAAAGGGCCTAGTAATCATTCCGATGCTGCATGGATTATCTGGTGGAGAATTTTCATGGTTTGACTGAAATTAACGTTAAAATTCAAGAGCTGAATGAATGTGTAATTAATGCGGGACGGCCTTCATACACCATAGACTTGCATTGTGTGTTATCATCACGCTCAGCAAGATCGTAGCGGCAAAAGACTCCATGCACATATAGCTGACTCTATAATCGATACTCGCCAGCAAAGGTTTCCACTTTCGATCCTGCTTGTTGTAAAGAGACAAGAGTTCAATGTCGGCACAAAAGATTCTCAGCAAGAGATCTTGTTTGATCCTGCTCGTTATAATAAGTTACCTATACTTATTCAAAATTTTGTTTAAAGTGACCTATACTTTAAAGGGCCTATAATAAGTGACCTATAATAAGTGACCTATACTTTAAAGGGCCTAGTAATCATTCCGATGCTGCATGGATTATTTGGTGGAGAATTTTCATGATTTGATTGAAATTAATATTAAACTTCAAGAGCTGAATGAATGTGTAATTAATGCGGGACGGCCTTCATACACCATAGACTTGCATTGTGTGTTATCATCATGCTCAGCAAGATCGTAGCGGCAAAAGACTGCATGTACATATAGCTGACTCTAGAATCGAGACTCGGCAGCAAAGGTTTCCACTTTCGATCCTGCTTGTTGTAAAGAGACAAGAGTTCAATGTCGGCACAAAAGATTCTCAGCAAGAGATCTTGTTTGATCCTGCTCGTTATAATAAGTGACCTATACTTATTTAAAATTTTGTTTAAAGTGAGCTATACTTTAATGGGCCTATAATAAGTGACCTATACTTTAAAGGGCTTAGTAATCATTCCGATGCTGCATGGATTATCTGGTGGAGTATGGTTTGACTTAAATTAACATTAAACTTCAAGAGCTGAATGAATGTGTAATTAATGCGGGACGGCCTTCATACACCATAGACTTGCATTGTGTGTTATCATCACGCTCACCAAGATCATAGCGGCAAAAGACTGCATGCACATATAGCTCACTCTAGAATCGAGACTCGGCAGCAAAGGTTTCCACTTTCCATCCTGCTTGTTGTAAAGAGACAAGAGTTCAATGTCGGCACAAAAGATTCTCAGCAAGAGATCTTGTTTGATCCTGCTCGTTATAATAAGTGACCTATACTTATTCAAAAGTTTGTTTAAAGTGACCTAAAATAAGTGACATATACTTTAAAGGGCCTATAATAAGTGACCTATACTTTAAAGGGCCTAGTAATCATTCCGATGCTGCATGGATTATCTGGTGGAGAATTCTCATGGTTTGATTGAAATTAACATTAAACTTCAGAGGCTGAATGAATGTGTAATTAATGCGGGACGGCCTTCATACACCATAGACTTGCATTGTGTGTTATCATCGTGCTCAGCAAGATCGTAGCGGCAAAAGACTGCATGCACATATAGCTGACTCTAGAATCCCAGCAAAGGTTTCCACTTTCGATCCTGCTTGTTGTAAAGAGACAAGAGTTCAATGTCGGCACAAAAGATTCTCAGCAAGAGATCTTGTTTGATGCTCTCGTTATAATAAGTGACCTATACTTATTTAAAATTTTGTTTAAAGTGACCTATACTTTAAAGGGCCTATAATAAGTGACCTATACTTTAAAGGGCCCAGTAATAATTCCGATGCTGCATGGATTATCTGGTGGAGAATTCTCATGGTTTGACTGAAATTAACATTGAACTTCAAGAGCTGAATGAATGTGTAATTAATGCGAGACTGCCTTCATACACCATAGACTTGCATTGTGTGTTATCATCACTCTCAGCAAGATCGTAGCAGCAAAAGACCGCATGCACATATAGCTGACTCTAGAATCGAGACTCGGTAGCAAAGGTTTCCACTTTCGATCCTGCTTGTTGTAAAGAGACAAGAGTTCAATGTCGGCACAAAAGATTCTCAGCATTAAGAGATCTTGTTTGATCCTGCTCATTATAATAAGTGACCTATACTTATTAAAAATTTTGCTTAAAGTGACCTATAATAAGTGACCTATACTTCAAAGGGCCTATAATAACTGACCTATAATAAGTGACCTATACTTTAAAGGGCCTAGTAATCATTCTGATGCTCCATGGATTATCTGGTGGAGAACTTTCATGGTTTGATTGAAATAAACATTAAACTTCAAGAGCTGAATGAATGTGTAATTAATGCGGGACGGCCTTCATACACCATAGACTTGCATTGTGTGTTATCATCACGCTCAGCAAGATCGTAGCGGCAAAAGACTGCATGCACATGTAGCTGACTTTAGAATCGAGACCCGACAACAAAGGTTTCCACTTTCGATCCTGCTTGTTGTAAAGAGACAAGAGTTCAATGTCAGCACAAAAGATTCTTAGCAAGAGATCTTGTTTGATCTTGCTCGTTATAATAAGTTACCTATACTTATTCAAAATTTTGTTTAAAGTGACCTATACTTTAAAGGGCCTATAATAAGTGACCTATACTTTAAAGGGCCTAGTAATCATTCCGATGCTGCATGGATTATCTAGTGGAGAATTTTCATGGTTTGATTGAAATTAACATTAAACTTCAAGAGCTGAATGAATGTGTAATTAATGCAGGACGGGCTTCATACACCATAAACTTGCATTGTGTGTTATCATCGCGCTCAGCAAGATCGTAGCGGTAAAAGACTGCATGCACATATAGCTGACTCTAGAATCGAGACTCGGCAGCAAACGTTTCCACTTTTGATCCTGCTTGTTGTAAAGAGACAAGAGTTCAATGTCAGCACAAAAGATTCTCAGCAAGAGATCTTGTTTGATCCTGCTCGTTATAATAAGTGACCTATACTTATTCAAAAGTTTGTTTAAAGTGACCTATAATAAGTGACATATACTTTAAAGGGCCTATAATAAGTGACCTATACTTTAAAGGGCCTAGTAATCATTCCGATGCTGCATGGATTATCTGTTGGAGAATTTTCATGGTTTGACTGAAATTAACATTAAACTTCGAGAGATGAATGAATGTGTAATTAATGTGGGACAGTCTTCATACACCATAGACTTGCATTGTGTGCTATCATCGCGCTAAGCAAGATCGTAGGGGCAAAAGACTGCATGCACATATAGCTGACTCTAGAATCGAGATTCGGCAGCAAAGGTTTCCACTTTCGATCCTGCTTGTTGTAAAGAGGCAAGAGTTCAATGTCGGCACAAAATATTCTTAGCAAGAGATTTTGTTTGATCCTGCTCGTTATAATAACTGACCTATACTTATTCAAAGTTTTGTTTAAAGTGACCTATAATAAGTGACCTACACTTTAAAGGGCCTATAATAAGTGACCTATACTTTAAAGGGCCTAGTAATCATTCCGATGCTGCATGGATTATCTGGTGGAGAATTTTCATGGTTTGGTTGAAATTAACATTAAACTTCAAGAGCTGAATGAATGTGTAATTAATGCAGGACGGCCTTCATACACCATAGACTTGCATTGTGTGTTATCATCACGCTCAGCAAGATCGTAGCGGCAAAAGACTGCATGCACATATAACTGACTCTAGAATCGAGACTCGGCAGCAAAGGTTTCCACTTTCGATCCTGCTTGTTGTAAAGAGACAAGAGTTCAATGTCAGCACAAAAGATTCTCAGGAAGAGATCTTGTTTGATCATGCTCGTTATAATAAGTTACCTATACTTATTCAAAATTTTGTTTAAAGTGACCTATACTTTAAAGGGCCTATAATAAGTGACCTATACTTTAAAGGGCCTAGTAATCATTCCGATGCTTCATGGATTATCTGGAGGAGAATTTTCATGGTTTGATTGAAATTAACATTAAACTTCAAGAGCTGAATGAATGTGTAATTAATGTAGGACGGGCTTCATACACCATAAACTTGGATTGTGTGTTATCATCGCGCTCGGCAAAATCGTAGCGGTAAAAGACTGCATGCACATATAGCTGACTCTAGAATCGAGACTCGGCAGCAAACGTTTCCACTTTCGATCCTGCTTGTTGTAAAGAGACAAGAGTTCAATGTCAGCACAAAAGATTCTTAGCAAGAGATCTTGTTTGATCCTGCTCGTTATAATAAATGACCTATACTTATTCAAAATTTTGTTTAAAGTGACCTATAATAAGTGACTTATACTTTAAAGGGCCTATAATAAGTGACCTATACTTTAAAGGGCCTAGTAGTCATTCCGATGCTGCATGGATTATCTGTTGGAGAATTTTCATTGTTTGACTGAAATTAACATTAAACTTCGAGAGATGAATGAATGTGTAATTAATGTGGGACAGTCTTCATACACCATAGACATGCATTGTGTGTTATCATCACGCTCAGCAAGATCGTAGCGGCAAAAGACTGCATGCACTTGTAGCTGACTCTAGAATCTAGACTCGGCAGCAAAGGTTTCCACTTTCGATCCTGCTTGCTGTAAAGAGACAAGAGTTCAATGTGGGCACAAAATATTCTCAGCAAGAGATTTTGTTTGATCCTGCTCGTTATAATAAGTGACCTATACTTATTCAAAATCTTGTTTAAATTGACCTATACTTTAAAGGGCCTATAATAAGTGACCTATACTTTAAAGGGCCTAGTAATCATTCCGATGCTGCATGGATTATCTGGTGGAGAATTTTCATGGTTTGACTGAAATTAACATTAAACTTCAAGAGCTGAATGAATGTGTAATTAATGCGGGACGTCCTTCACAACCATAGACTTGATTGTGAGTTATCATCACGCTCAGCAAGATCGTAGCGGCAAAAGACAGCATGCACATATAGCTGACTGTAGAATCGAGACTCGGCAGCAAAGGTTTCCACTTTCGATCCTGCTTGTTGTAAAGAGACAAGAGTTCAATGTCGGCACAAAAGATTCTCAGCAAGAGATCTTGTTTTATCCTGCTCGTTATAATAAGTGACCTATACTTATTCAAAATTTTGTTTAAAGTGACCTATACTTTAAAGGGCCTATAATAAGTGACCTATACTTTAAAGGGCCTAGTAATCATTCCGATGCTCCATGGATTATCTGGTGGAGAATTTTCATGGTTTGACTGAAATTAACATTAAACTTCAAGAGCTGAATGAATGTGTAATTAATGCGGGACGGCCTTCATACACCATAGACTTGCATTGTGTGTTATCATCGCGCTCAGCAAGATCGTAGCGGCAAAAGACTCCATGCACATATAGCTGACTCTAGAATCGAGACTTGTTCAATGTCTGCAGCAAAGGTTTCCACTTTTGATCCTGCTTGTTTCAATACTACTTTTGAAATTACACTTTTGATTCCACAGTCTTGGATTATATTCTTTCTTTGTTTCTTTCGAAGATGCTGCAGTCTGAAGACTTGTTCAATGCCGGCGGCAAAGGTTTTCTTGGCCATAGCTTTTCAGAGGTCCGCAGTACGTCGTGAGCTAGCCTCCTACTCTGCTTCTTGCCAGCTTCGTGCACGGCATAGCTTCGTCGTTCATCAGCGTGACAATTCAGGCTTCTGCATGCATGAAGGATTACAGGCTTCTCAAGCATGCATGCGTGAACGATAACCTGCTCATTCAGATAAATTGATTGCCTGAGCGATAAGCTTCTCCCATCCTCATTCCTCACTGTTAAACAACAGCAGGAGCAGCTGTATTCGGTCACAGCACGCATGATCATTTTCTCCGGGACTGATCGTTTTCATCGTTCGTACACACATATTGGGCGGCTCTTCCGTGGCTTCCATGTAGGTATCAATTGCTTGAATTCCTTCTCAGCATTGGATAATTGATACTTATTTCAGATTCAACGCTTACAATACTGATTTGCAAGATGCAGGCCAAGTCTTATCCCTTTCTGCTGTGCTGCAACACAATCAGCTACCAGAATCATGTCCAACGCTTCCTCCATTTTGTCGCTGCTACGTTTGCGACTCACTGTCGTCCTGTTCTTCGCAATCATCCTTGCATCTTCCGCTGATGACATGGTCCTCCCCGGCTCTGATAGTTTGTTCGTCCCCAGCTCTTACACTCCTCCTTACTCCATTGGCAACAATGATTTGTCCGGGTTCTATATCACTGGCCTCAATGTCGCCCGTAAATTGTTCGGCCGATCGACCGGCATCGACAGCAACCATAGTACTACCATTATTTTCGGACTCTTTTTCATCACCGCATTAGACCAGCTCGACGACGACAATCCTGTTTTTTGGCTCTCTCTTCTGGCTTACGATAACCGCAAGACAAAGCCCTACATGGGCGAGGTGATATGGACTGCCAATCCCCATAATCCAGTGCACTCTGATGCATCGCTTGAATTTACCCTCGACGGAGATCTGCAGCTGAAAGAGGCCAACGGTACTGTGGTTTGGCACACAGATACGTCCAACCAGAAAATCACCGCATTGCAAATACTCTACGAGGGTGATATTGCTCTCGTAGACAGTGGCGGTGAAATCAAATGGCACTCTTACCAGCATCCTACAAACACGATCATGGTTCTTCAGATTCTCCGACCCAATCAGATACTGTTCAACTGGGACTGGGGGACCAATTCTTCGACAGGCAATTATTCCATGGTCATGGAGCCAGGCGGCCTTGTGCTGTATTCTACGTCCGGGCTAGCTCGTGTTCCCTCGCCATACTGGGTGTGGGGCTTCTCCAAATCAACTGACTATGAGTCCGTCATCCGCAACGATCCGGCTCAACAAGCCCCCTTCTCCGTTCTGTGCTGGGATTCGAGTGGAACTCTTAGCTTTGATATTCGATCAAACGTATCTGCCATTCCTTCGTATCAGCAGGTTTTAGTGTCTGAATGCGCTGACGGAAAGTCGGTTTCTCGCAATGTCATCGTTAACCCTAAAGTTCAACCAATGAACCTCACATATGCAACTTTTATCAGGCTGGAAGGGGACGGAGATCTTCATGTTTACACTGTCAATGACACGAACTGGGATACCGGCACTAGTTGGTCTCTTACATACACCCTCTTCCATGAAAATCTATGTGGCTTGCCAAATTATTGTGGCTCTTACGGTACCTGTGATAACGCCACACAAAATTGCACAGGATGCCCTAACATTCCGTATATTGGACCTGTGAACTCCTCACAACCCAAACAGGGTTGCCAGATAGCAGACGGAGAGACACTGACTTGCTCTGCAACAATCGACACCGTTATGTCTTCAATGATCTCCGAGGTTGGGTACTTCTCCAACAAGTTCTTGCCTGCTGACCGTGTTAGTACAACGTCCGATGAATGTCAAGCATTGTGTATACATAACTGCTCTTGTGCTGCGGCATTTTTCCAAAAGGAAGATAATTCCTGCTTTCTAATCACAGAACCTGTAGGCACCCTCCAGGTTGGTTTCAACGGGAGCAGTATCGGTTTCTTCAAGACCTTAACGATAACGAAAGCAGCCTCCCGGACAAGAATTGCAGTTGGTGCAACCTTTGGCGTCTTGGCACTGTTATTAATTTTGGGTTTGATCTTCTTCATGTCAAGGAAACGGAAAATGACAGACGACGAGATCGAAAATGAGCTTTTGGCGAGTTCCTTAGCTGGTGTCAATCCCAGACGCTTTTCATGGAAAGAACTGCACGATTACACGGAGGGTTTCAGTGATTCTCTTGGAAGCGGGGGCTTCGGCACGGTATTCAGGGGAGTCGCACCGGATGGAACAGAGCTTGCTGTCAAGCAGCTACTGGAGGAATCACATCAGGGTAAAAAGGAGTTTTATGCTGAGGTCTCAATTCTGAGCAGAATCCACCACATGAACCTCGTTCAGCTGCTAGGATTTTGTGTGGAAGGAACTCACAGGCTTCTGGTGTATGAGTACATGGTCAATGGATCTCTAGATGCGTGGCTGTTCGGGGACGCAAAGGAGAAGGCAAAGCAAGTCTTGCCGTGGCAAGTAAGATTTGATATCGCTGTTGGAACAGCCCGAGGTTTGGCATACTTGCACGAAGAATGCAAAGATCCGGTGATCCACATGGATCTCAAGCCCCCGAACATCCTTGTCGATATCAACTTCTCTCCGAAGATCGCTGACTTTGGGATGTCTAGGCGGATGACCAGGGATCAAAGCTTCGTAATGACGACAATGAGGGGCACGCCAGGGTATCTAGCACCGGAGTGGCTGGTAGATGCGGTCATCACAGAGAAGAGCGACGTGTACAGTTTCGGCGTCGTGCTACTGGAGATAGCAAGTGGGCGAAAGGTGAAGGATTTGAGGAAATGGAAGTTGGAAAGCAGGAAGGTGAGGGGCAATAATAATAATTGTTGTGACAAGGTGATGAGCTTGGTGGATGCAAAGCTGGATAGGGATAGAGTGAACAAAGAGGAAGCAAGGAGGATGATAATGGTGGCAATGTTGTGTGTGCAGAGAGAGCCTGAGGCGAGGCCAACGATGACGGGGGTGGTGAAGATGCTGAAAGGGGAGGTGAAAGTATCAGAGGTAGTGGAGGATGAAGAGGTTGATAGTAGGATGCAACCTCTACTGATGAGTGGGTCGATCTTGAGAAGTAGAGAGGAGATGGAGCTCATAGTAAGCTCTTCATTCTCGTCAGGAGTGAGCAGTTTGTGGCCTTCTAGAGATGGGCCTTCATCATCTCCATTCAGCAATGTATGCAGTTCAAGTGCCACCAGTAGCAGCTAATTTGGAGGACAGAAATATCAACATCAACAGTTTCCCTGTCTAAGCTGGTACGCTCTTCATTCTCTTAGAGGGATGATCATTTTGCGGCGGCCTTCCACAGAATGCCTTCATCCTCCTCACCCAGCAGCAGCAATGCATACACTTCAATCAATGCCATCAGCAGCAGCTTTGGAGGACGGAAATACTAACGTTAATGTCCACATTGCATACAGTTCAATACATCCAGCATAGCATACAGATCAGCAGCAGCTTTGGAGAATGCAAATATTAACGTCAACGTCCAGCAATGCATACAGGTCAATGCATCCAGCAGTCCATACAGTTCAACTGCCATCAGTAGGAGCTTTGGAGGACGGAAATAACAATATTTGTACTATAGTTTGGCTAGAGGTTCTCTCTCTCTCTCTCTCTCTCTCGCTACGCACACACTTTTTTTTGTGAAGCTCTCGCTTCACACACAAATGTGGGCAGCTTTGTAACTGAGATAGAGAGATTTGGCAGTTCCTTGCAGGATCGAATCTATATTCGCTCTCATATTCATTGTCATCACGTAAGCGATATTTACATACTCTCATATTCTTTGTCATCACAGTACAACTTACAAGCGACATCCAGAGCACGCCGCACGACTACAAAAGTATCGTCAAAGGACTCAATCTTGCACAAAAAATTTAAGACAACGGTACAAATAGTGCTAGATTCCCTTCAAAATCGCTTTTACAAAGAGCATACGGGAGCAAAGGTTATGGACAGATCTCAATTGTATATTCTTGTTGGCGTTCTATAGGTTTACGTTAATAACTTCCTGATGACTTGATCGAGCATATGACTACTTTGGCTAACTCATCTAGCAAAAGGCTACTTTTGCTAGCTTTTCTATTACGTCTCCTAAGGTTTTTTTAGGTGCTAAGGTTTTGTTTTTTAAAGGCACTTAGTTACGAGCATAGCATTAAAACATTCCACATGCATGTTTTGCATGTGCTCGCTATGAGATTTTTTTCTTTGGACACACCTTTTTAAGGTGGGAGTATGACTTATAAGAGATGTAAGGCTTAAGCCATTGGGAGCATGTTTGATCAACCAATGATACTCGAGCAACTCTGAGATGTAAGGTTTAAGCCATTGGGAGCATGTTTGATCAGACAATGACACTCCAGCAACTCTAATCATCCACCGAGTTTATTAGCATGTATCATAAGGACCATGATAGAACTGCTAATCCTTTAAACAACTTAACTTGAAGGGATATTTGGTAACGTTGACTTTCCTTGTGAAGATGCCTTTTGATAAATGAAGGCTTCTATTGCCTAAGGATAGGCATTCAAGGTCCTTGCACATAAAAGAGCAATTTTAAAATTTTATTTTAATTCAAAAAACATCAAAACATCTACAAAAAGCTAAATTTTTTTTTGGATAGGAATGGCCCTACAAAAGAGAGAAAACAACCCATTTTTTCAAATAAGATGTTAGTGGAAAGAGGAGGTCACAAAAGCAACTTCTTGAAAGGAGACAAGGAAAGAGAAGATTGAGGAGACAAGGAAAGGAGGAGATTGAGGAGAAGAGAAGGAAGAGAAGGAAGAGAAATACAGGAAGAAGAGGTGAGTTTCTTTCTTTCTTTCTTGAAATTTCGTTTTTTGTTTGAATCCTTTCTAATCAAGCATGAAAACTAGTTTAAAACTTTAGCAATACAAGTAGAAACACTCACAAAACCAAAGCTAACAAACAAACAACCTACATTGTTGAAAGAAACTCACCTTTTGAAGAACTTTCTTTCTGGAAACCAAAGAGGGAAAAAGGAGAGAGAGGGTGCACAAGAGGTAGGAGAAGGGTGAGGAGTGGGAAATAGGGTAGGAGGTTGCTTGGAATAGATGGGAGGTCAGTGAAAATAGGTGGGAGGAGATTTTGGAGAGCTTACTTGAGAGATTAGGAAAGCTTTGAGCAAAACGCCGCGGGTTTCGGCTAGGAAAACCATGATGTTTGCAACTAGTTAATAGGCCTTCATTATAGTGTGGTATAGCAAATCATAGCCTAGGATTTTAATTTTTTGTGTAGTTTAATGTCTTCATTATACAATATTTTAGTTTCTTGCATGATAATTGATTTCAAAGTCCATACATATGCAATGTTAATCTTAATTAGAATCCAGTTTTTCTCTACCTTACATGTTTTTTTGAAAGTTGAACCATTTTTGTGGGATTCATGGTCTCTCTTGGTGCTGCGAGTTGATAGTTATAATCCTTGATCCTAAGTACGTAAGCCCTATGGCATGACCACTTTCATTGCTATTGCAGAAACTCTAGTTGATCTGGTTTCTCAATGTTAGAATCTAGAGGTGTTCTTAGACTCATAAAGAGCTGCAAACATATCCCATGCTTCTTTTGATGTCTTCATGGTGTTATTTGTCTTTCCTGTCCCATTTTGCCTATGCTTGGACAATGGTAGGATCTACTGCATGTACGTCGAATACTATTGGTATAGGTGTAGATCATCCGATGGTGGGAGTGGATGCTAGATTATCCGATGGTCTAGGTGTAGACCCATAGACATACTACCATTTGTCTTGAACTACAAGAGTAGTCTCCACTCAGTATTTCAACGTGCCATAATTGGAATTATCTAACTTAGCAGATGCCTCCAAATTGAGGTTGCTAGTAGTAGACATGGTGCAAGAAAATTTTATTCAAAGTGTCTATGAAAGGCGATGATGTGAAACCGAATGTGAGCAAAGGGACTGATTTCGAGTAGAAACTATTTCGGAAGTTTTGGGCATGGCTTCGGTTGGCTACTTGAGAGTTCTCTCCACTATGGATGATCTAATCCACTCATATCTAGATCTAGACCAACCGTTGAGTGATGAAAAAATAGCAAATAATTCCTTTTCTTTGTTCCTTTTAGGTCCTGGGTCAGCTGCGTTGATGTAGAGGCTGATGTGCATGCAAGAAGTGGATTTATCGTCGAAGCAAAAATGTGTATGATACTTGTGCCAAAATGTGCAGATGATATGATGAGCATGTAGAGCACAAAAAATTGAGTGTTTTTCCTTTTTGGAGTGCCCTTAAATTCTTCCTGAATCAAGAGATACAGCTTGATCTAGGTGGAGGGGCAAAAAAGGGTGAACATGATGGGGTGGCAATCAAGTTCACATGCAGAGTGTGTGCGTAGCAAGTGAAGCAGTGATGATGTGGAAAATGGGTGGACATGTAGTGGCTGTGGAAAGGTGAGGGTGCCAAGTAGGGGGTGTGTGCCACGTGGTAGTGCTGAGGTGGTAGTTTGACTTTGACTGATGAAGTGTCCTACTGATGTGGCCAGAATGATGATTGGATAGGGTGATATGGCCCTAAAAACATGGCTAATGATGTGGCATTATTGATGTGGCGGTGTGATGTGTCCGTTGACGTCAGAGATAAGATCCTATGGGATTACCACGTGTCATGATAAGGTGATGTGTCTTTGATCCTAACATGGCATGTGTGAGGTGGAGGATGATGTGGTAGGTGGCTGCCATGTGGAGGATAAGGTGCCAGTGAGGTGCCATGTGTCAAATGGGTGTGGTGGCAGTTGATGTGGTAGACTGATCTGCCACATGGCAAATTATTAACCATAGCTCTATGTGGTGATTACAAGGATAGATGAAATTTGTGAAGATTTCTTTTGGAATCAACGTGATTTTGTCACCGTAGCATGTGATGCATCATTGTGCTCATGAGTCGTTTGACGTCGATACCTTCTAAGCTACTTGTGTGCATCACTCATAGATTTTAAAGTTATCGTTGCTAGGCATCTTTGGAGGTCGGATCTACACTGGGTAGTCATGTGACCCGCTGTGGGCTCTGTGTTGACAAAGCAGTGGCGTTGCTGGCTAGTCAATCATAGCATTGATGTGTAGATGGAGCCGTGGTGTTGCTAGATGGTTGCTTAGAGGCCAGGCAGATGAAGCGTTTCAGATATGGCATTGCAGTTGTAGTCTACACTTGGTGGGGGTTGTCCCTTGGAGTATGCTGGTATTTGTGGAGGCTTGTCTCTATGTTTGTTGTAGCCTATTGAAGTGTGTACCGCCTCGTTCTTTGCTAGGAGTTGGCTAGCTGCAAAGTCACTTTGACCTAGAATAGAGCTACTGGTCATTTGGTGTTTATTCCATGCTTGTGGGTCAGTGAAGTCGTATGTGGGTGCTGATGGCATTTGTAGACTCATTGTAGGGTGCAGTTGGCTCACTATAGCTGAGTTGCTTGGATCATTGATGAGGTAGCTACTCGCCTTGACACCACCTATTGAAAGTCATTGCTAGTAGAGTCACCTTTGCTTATAGATTAGCTTGTTGAGAGTATCTGCAAGACTTAGTGCTATAGTTGTAGATAGTAGCTTAAAGTCACTGACTGAGAGGCCGCCTTATGTTTGCTGCTATCAAAACCGATTAGCTACTTAGCCATTGAGTAGAGGAGGAGTCAACCACCTCTCTTGATAGTTTAGAAGAGGGTCTTTTTGAGAAAAACTAGATGTATCTCTCTCCCAAGATTCAGAAACTCTCAACAAACTAATTAAGGAACACTCAAATAACTCTCTTGAATAAAGATGAACTTCTCTCAACTCGCTTAGATCTCTCACTATATAAAGAACAAGAACTTTCAATGAAATCTCCCAAAGAAGACACTCAAGGAATGAACTCACAATGAATGGATATTTTCTCTCAACGGAAGACAATAAAATCTTTCATCAATGGAAAGAAAGAACAATGACTCGCTCTCAATCTCTCAATGACTCTCATGCCCTCAAGGATTGTAATTCCTCAATGGAAGGCAAGGATGATACCATGAATAAACATGGACAGAGGAGAGGAGAAGAGTGGAGATGAGGAGAGAGGCCACAGCTAGAGAGCACACCACAAATGACTAACTGTACCCTATATTAGTTGTAAAGAATCAATATATACATCCCTTTTAGGATTAGGGTTAGGGCTTCTAACCCTTGTGCCTTTTTAGCACTCAATGTGTTAGTGCTATGCACAATATAGAACACATGATGTTGAGATGGTTTCTCAACACTAGCCAACACACTCCAACATCTTGCTACATTCTCCAGCTCCTACCATGCGAATAGAATCTTGGGCTCATAGGAAGATGAATCAGAATGATGTCTAGCTATAGTTGTGCACCAAGCATGTATATTTCCATGCGGCTAATCTTTTAGTTGAATCTTGCATGATAATTAATCTCGCACTCCATGCATATGTAAATATCAAGTAATCTTAATTAGAATACCAGCTTTTTCTATGCATTCCATGTTGTCTTTTTATGTTTGACTTTTCAAGATTGCATGTATTCTTATCATAAATTTAAAAGGTAGGTAATTAGCACATGCAATATGAATGCATGAATTAATAACTTTATGAAAAATATGTTGTCATTTTTTAATTTTTGATTTTGACAATGTGTTCAATGCTTATGCTCAAATTTGACATAGTTAGGACAAAATTCTCTCATCGTGACACACTCCCATGATGGAAGATTCTATGCACAGAGACACTTTATGATGTATCACAAGCTTGAATGAGGAAGAAGTTGTGAATATTGTGTGCATTAAAGCATTGCTAAATCAAATAAAAGACAAGGTCTTTCAAGTAGTGTGCCAAGATTCCATAGTATTCTAGAAGTATCAAATTCTAAAAAGTAAGAAGCAATATATTCTTATTATCCCCACTTGCTCCAGGATAGCATTTGAGACTTGAATCATCTACAATACAATGAGTCTACATGTCTTCTAGTTGGTTGTGTGTAAAGGTTCAAAAATGGACAGTAAAGTGAAAATTCATGAGAGAAAACTTTGTTAATAAGTATATCAAAGAAGAGGGGCAATTAGGAAGCTTGATAGACAATGCACTCAAGCATCTTTCAGCATCCTCTTACTACAACTGAATATAATCTTGGGTTCATAGGAAAAGGACATCCAACTATATCTTTGTACCAATCATGCATTTGCATGTGGCTAGAGTAGTCCATTTTCTTCGCAAAGATAGAAAAGTGGAAGGAAAGGTACCTTGCAATTGGGTCTAGGTCATAGTTGTGCCTTCAACTCCCCTATAACTACACAATGGATGCGAAAATTCACTCAAAATGTTGTATCTCTATGCAAGTTTGATTACTAATTGGAGAAAATCATAGGAGGTCACTCAATCTAGGATCCTCCCCATTTGCATTGGTACATGACCTTCAAAGTAAGTCTAGAGGAGGTCACTGTGTAAAAACCCCATATAGCATGTGTGATTAAGGGGATTTTTAAAAACCCCTTCCTACAAACTTTTACAACCTTTATACAACTGTTTAGTGAATACTGACATGATATTAGTATCTCTTATGTATTGCAATTTATGTATGTATATTTATGCAACTCCATAGAAATATAAATCCTTTGTTGATTACACGTGCTATCGTACATAATGCTTAGTGACCTCAATTTGAAAGTAATTTTGCTAAGATGAGCTCCAAATGGAAGATACAAGGGTGATGGAGGAGATGGTAGATGACTACTAAAATAGATATTTTATAGATATATTGGCACAACAAGAATAGATATTTTATAGATATATTGGCAATGAGAATTCAAGGATGATGACTTGCATGCAAGCTCAAGTTTGTGAGTTGTGAACATCACCCTTCTTCATTTAAAAGATCACTTTTATTGATGGGGTCTACTTAGCACATTAGAAGGAAGAACCTATCTAAGAACACCCATGAATGGATCATGAGGTGATAAATACTATTCTTAAGGAAGGTGTTGTTAAGTGTGGTTTTGTACATATTCGTGGTTTCTTTCTTCTTCTTTTTTGAACAAAAAAAGAAAGGTTTCATGATTCCTAATGATGATTCTCACCTCCTAACTCCACAAATTGTGGAGTTTAAATTCTCGGGGGGGTCACTCATCATATGTAACCCTATCACGTGAGTTCAACAGAAGGATTTTTTTTATTTCTAAAATTTACAGAAATAAATATACATAAGGGACTACTTAAAATAGTTTTGGAAAAAATTTACAGATTTGTATAGAAAAGGGGTACATTTTATTAATGAAAATTTTCACAGATAAGGGACTTTAAATATAGGCCTTGAACGCACGTGATATAGATGGTTTATACATAGTGACCCCCCCGAGTTTAAATTGCTGCTTGAAGATGAGTCATCTTCCCAGTGTTATGTTTTCTCATGTATGAACATTGGATTTTCTTCCCATATTATCTCATTTCATGTATAAAGTTGAGACCATCCTATTCAATTTAGTGCACAAAGATGGTCATCTTCCCAACCTCATTTGTTAAGTGCATGAATAGGGTTTTGCCTTCTTGGCTTATTTTTTTTGGGGCACAAAGATGAGTCATCTTCATGAACTATTTTGTTTGATGCAAGAAGATAGGTCATCTTCTCAAATTATTATGACAGGTCATCCTCCAGTCATCTTAATTATCTTGTTTCATAAAGGAAGAAGCACGAAGATGCATTGCCCTTTTTGGATTTTTCTATATGGCACATAAAGGCTTGCATTACCAACCTTATTTCTCTAGTACTTGAAGATGAGATGGCCTTTTTGGCACATGTTGTGGTTTCCTTCCTAACCTTTGGTATTTGCTGCTTAAAGACATGTTGGTATTCTCAATTTTTGCAGGTGTCTTATAGCGCATGATCTTAAGCTTTTCTTCTTTACCTTTGTCATTTGGTGCTTGAAGACAAGACTTACAAGATCTCTAAAAATGGTGCTAGTACCAAACTTAGCTATTTATTCCGTGCTTTGGGTTCCATGTAGCCTTGTTATCATTCATTAATAAATCCCCTTCTCCCTCCTTTTCCCACTTCATTCCCTCTTGATGAAACCCTCTCCTTCCCCTATGATGATACCTCCCTTTTCCTTTGTTTTTACTAGCCAACCTCTTAGCAAATCATACAGGCATTCTTCCTCTTCTATCTTGCAACCCTCCCTACTAACTCCATGTCCCTTACTTTTCCACCAACTCCATCTTAACTGCCACCTCATTGCCTACCATGTCACCTCTATGCCAATGCATGATTGGGTGCAACCATTTTTTGGTAAAGTTTAGGGAATATATTCATGCATATGATTAATTTGCTTGATTCGTAACTTGTGTGTTTCTCAAGGGAATTTGACAAACTTGGTATCTAAACTAATCTACACATTTTGAAATTGAATTTGAGATCAAAAAATTACACAATTGCATATTAAATGAAATCATTAAAGTGTTACAAATGCTATAATACCTATGAAGCATGCAAGAATAGGGTCATCCTCCAGTCATCTTAACTTTATCTTTTTGATACATGAAGATGCACGAAGACGCGTTGCCCTTTTTGGATTTTTCTATATGGCACATAAAGGCTTGCCTTACCAACCTTGTTTCTCTAGTACTTGAAGATGAGATGGCCTTTTTGGCACATGGTGTGGTTTCCTTCCTAACCTTTGGTATTTCCTCCTTAAAGACATGTTGGTATTCTCAATTTCTGGTGTCTTATAGTGCATGATCTTAAGCTTTTCTTCTTTACCTTTGTCATTTGGTGCTTGAAGACAAGACTTACAAGATCTCTAAAAATGGTGCTAGTACCAAACTTAGCTATTTATTCCGTGCTTTGGGTTCCATGTAGCCTTGTTATCATTCATTAATAAATCCCCTTCTCCCTCCTTTTCCCACTTCATTCCCTCTTGATGAAACCCTCTCCTTCCCCTATGATGATACCTCCCTTTTCCTTTGTTTTTACTAGCCACCCTTTTAGCAAATCATACAGGCATTCTTCCTCTTCTATCTTACAACCCTCCCTACTAACTCCATGTCCCTTACTTTTCCACCAACTCCATCTTAACTCCCACCTCATTGCCTACCATGTCACCTCTATGCCAATGCATGATTGGGTGCAACCATTTTTTGGTAAAGTTTAGGGAATATATTGCATATGATTAACTTGCTTGATTCGTAACTTGTGTGTTTCTCAATGAGGCTGCAGCTTGTTGGGAAGAGAGGGGGTTGCTTATCGGGGAGGGGAGAAATAGCAATGGTTGTAGCTACTATGT
This sequence comes from Dipteris shenzhenensis, assembly GCF_047967505.1. NCBI lineage: Eukaryota > Viridiplantae > Streptophyta > Polypodiopsida > Gleicheniales > Dipteridaceae > Dipteris > Dipteris shenzhenensis. Next base: position 31,320,996 of record NC_141614.1, on the reverse strand, counting down.
TGGTTCTTTGATGATATTATGCTAATTAACTTTCATTTGCATTTTATGAAATTTGGTAGGTGGAGATGGTTGATATTCATGCTGTGCCGATTGAGCACTTTTTAATCATGTTCAACAGTTTCACTTTTAAGCATAGCCACTTGTTTTTGTCACATTTCAAGCAATGTAATAGCGCTTCTTGAACACATATTAGCACTTTTTGAGCACATATTGGCACATTTTAAAGCCCTTGTCTTATGATATGTGTGTGGTGTGTGTGTGTGTGTGTTTGTGTGTGTGCATGCATGTGTGTGTGTGTGCGTGTGCGTGTGTGTGTGTGTGTGCACATGCACGAGAGAGAGAGAGAGAGAGAGAGAGAGAGAGAGAGAGAGAGAGAGAGAGAGAAAGAGAGAGAGAGGCAATATCTTTTAGAAAGTGAAAACCACCGTGCTAGTTGTATATATATATATATATATATATATATATATATATATATAGAGAGAGAGAGAGAGAGAGAGAGAGAGTACTATTTTAAAATAATAAAATCCACCATGTTGGTTGAAGCCAATATCATTCTAGTCGAAGATAGCATGTTGGTCGAAGCCAGCATGTTGGTTGAAGCTAGTGTGCTGGTTGAAGCCACAATGGTAGTCAAAACCATCGGTGTTGATTGCAACCTTCATCTGCATAGGCTTTTAGTCTACAGAGGCTTTATGAATATTCTATATAATTTGTTAGATGAGTAGACAGAACTATACGTGAGTTTTAAGGGTCAAAACCTTGACATAAGGATCGAGCAGAGGAGCTTCAAGCACTACAAGCCGTGGTATGTCAAGAGACTCAAAGATAGGAATGTGTGTTCCTACACAACACACATAGACTTTGACTAAGCACCACTACGTCTAATTCTGACGCTTACCTCTCGGCATTTTGTGAGCATTAGAACTTCTTTTGCACCATGGTTATGGGATCTGTCAGTAAGTTTTTGGGTTTGAAAACCATCGGTATTGCCATCATCAGGTGATACAAGATCCGCATCTTCTTCCCCAATGTCATAATCTCCAGCTTCCTCTATTATACGATGTCGTTATTTGCAACTTATTCTCGGTCCATATCGTGATCTTCATCTTCTTATGTGGATCCATTGGGATCAACTGGATCCATTGGCATCTCCATATCCACATCCCTATCTTCGAAAGTCGATTTATGTCGACGAGCAACTTGGACCGCAAACCACTATCTTGGATCTTACCGATCCAAATGAAAGACCATCTGTGTTCAAGATGAAAATGCCATTATTTATATTGATTTATGCTTAAGTATGAACATGTTTCAATTGTTTGAAAACAAAACATACCTATTTGAAGTTTTTGAGAAGAATAAAAACTTTCATTGATTTAGAGTTTGGTGGAGTCTATGGAAAAAGACCAATATTGTCTTTCCTAATTGTAGCATTGGGACTATTGTAGATAGTTCTAAACCATTTTAGATCAAGAATAAAAATACTAAATATTCTACGTCCAACTTCATAGATTTTGTGTACAGTCCCACAATAATCTAATTGTGAGCCATGACTCCACAATCAAACATGGATCTCTTCGAATCATAAAAAAATGTTGCCCATATGACCATAATGCACTATAACTTTTGTACTACCCAAAAAAATTTAGACAATGAGGTAGCGACCTTGTTCATGATTAACTAAGTAAATCAAGGACTACAAAACTTACACGTATATCACATCTTGTGGAAACTCTTACTCTCGCCTAGTTACTATCTCTCCATCAACTTCATCTTTACAAAGAGCTTAGTAGCCAATCACATGACATGTCTTTTGGAAGAAGAGCAAGGTCTTGTGGATATGGTTGTGTTTGCATGTGCAAGGCTTGAAATCTCATCCTCGCATTTTCTCTTTCTGTTTTGGCCTCTTCATATCTTTGAATCCACGTTTCCATGTCCTTGCTATTGAGGATACAAAACTTATTCAATTTCTCCCTCAGGTCTTCGCCCATCTTTCTTTGAATCCCATTGTCTAAAGTAATATTGTCAATGATACAATCATCATCCTTACTATGCCAAGCTTGTGGCATATTAGGATCCATGGATGCAAGAAACTCAGTGATATGTACCAATGACTCTTGCACAAGCCAACCCTCATCCATGCTTCCCTTGAGAAATTGCTTTTTCCTTACAAATCCCTTAAAGTTTTCATAAACCATTCGAGGAAAAACATCCAATGGCTATGAACTATTCCTGCTTATTGTCCTTTATAAATGCTCATTTCAAACAGCAATGCATCTATCTTATTGGTGTTTGAAAAGAGGAAACGCCCTTCTTGACCATTGCCTCCTCTCTCTTGGAAAATATCCATGGTGATTTTAGAAGAACTACTTTGCAACCACACCTTAGGGCCACAACTCGAGCACAATGAACCCCACTCCCTCTTTTTTTTTTCCTTCCTCACCTCCCCTCTCTTTGGCCCCCACCCCATGCATCTCTCTCTCTCTCTCTCTCTCTCTCTCTCTATGTCCCCCTCTCTCTCTCTCTCTCTCTCTCTCTCTCTTTCTCTCTCTCTCTCTCTCTCCAATAGTTGTCCCATCTCTTGCCTTCAAAGAAGGTGGTTTATGACCAAGTTGACCTTCACGCACAAGATGATCAAGTGGAAGGTATCGTATATGACCATTTTCCTTCAATATATGGAGTTTTGTGCATCCAAATGATCACCATAAATAGGGTGCACTTGTCTGAAGGCCTACATGCGTAAAAAGCTCATTATGCATGCTAGAAAGTCATGCATTATCCACATCAAAATTCCCCTAATCAAAATGCCATTGGTATACCTTGGAGATCTACAAATATCAAAGGCATGAATGCCTCTATGTAGGGTCTAGAGCTCCTCTATCAAAGGTATGGTCCATGTACATGTCCATCTTCTTTGCCTTGTACTTCCCTAGCATAAGGAGGAAAAGCATGAGGTGTCCCTCCTTTATTGTTAGCCATGGTGAGATGTTGTAATTCACCAAAACTATGGGCCATGTTAACGAGATGTTAACCAAGATGTTGGCGTAATCCAAAAGGACTCATGATGTCCATCACAAGCCCAAGATGTAAGTTACATGGCTCCACTACAAAATCTAGCCACATTTTACCTATGTGATTCCAACCAGCAGAGTCCCAAGGAATAAAAAAAGTATCTTCAGTGGATCGATGTGTAGCATGCCACATCATCAACTCTACTATGGACTTGCATTTGAACATATGTTGTATTCTCAAGACCTTTACTGGGATGATCTGACCTTGCAAGACCTACCTTATAATGTTGCGCCCTCACTCTGGACCATTAATTCAATATTCATGCTCATAATTAAAGAGAATAAAATCAGTAGAACAAGCATGGATAGTGTTATAATCCAACCCAACAACTTGTCAACGTCTTTTTCACCTCATTCCTTGATGCAAGCATGGTATTTGTTTTAGGCAACATATTTTGAAGCAACCTTTTGCAACTCACATATGCAAGGAACATTAAGGACATGATACCAATAATTATTAAAATAAGATCAAAACATTCGTGTGATATGAATGCACTAACCTTAAAAAGTCCAAGACACTCGTGTTTGACCAACCATTCGTTAATTGCACTATTGATAGGCAAGCTCGTAGTTTCGACATCTGAGCACCATCATCCAAGGGTGTTTATTGCAACTCTCCCATGATGCACTTGGACATCACGTGGGCATGTATTGTCATGCCTCTAAAAATTGCATTCATCATGTCGACCATACCCTCGTCATCATCATCTCGCACATCAGGGAGGGTGTCATCATCTCACACATATGGGAGACTATGCTCAGGCTCGAGCGTGCTCCATAATCTCTCCCACGCTCCTTGAAGATCTCCTAAATCTTATCAAGTGCATGGCCAAGTGGGGTACCACTAGGACATATAGGTGCCCCCTCTTAGCCTCCTCATCTTGTATAATGATTTCATATAAATAATGTTAGTATGTGCAATATACATGCAATCTTGACTTAAACGTCATAGACTCGACAATGATCTAGCATTATTAACATCTAGAATTTGAAAAGCCTCTCCTAGAAACTGCCCATATGCCTGCAAGTGGGTCATGGAAATCCTGTACTGATGTCGAATTTGTCACTTGCAACCCCAAGGGGTCACTCATAAACATGTAACATAGCACATTTGTGCATGGGGGGATGTTTTTTTAATAGGCATACTTACATGCCTCTTACATGCATAACGGAATTTATTAAATAGCAACTTAATGTAATTTATATATGCAGGTTTAAGGAGGGGTAACTATATTTAAAGCTTGAAAAATATATACATGTAAGAGGCGGTTAATCAATTATATGAGAAAATGTAAAAATGAAAGAATATGGGTATTTTTAATATACACTTGCTCTCACATGCTATATGGGATTGATGAAGAGTGAACAACCTAAGCTTGCAACATGTGCAATGACAAGGCAACCTCTAGTTAAGCCACTCTGGAGATCCTAGGGCATTGGCCCTTCATCTAAAGAGGTTCAACCCATCCTAACCGTCTACTCACATTCGAAATCAAAACCCAAAAAGAGAAAAAATTAGATCAAATATGGAATAACAATGTTTGCATTGGTATATCCATCAGTATCTCTATCAGTATTTACCGACAATAATACTGACGCCATGGATTTCACAATTTTCAACAAAAATATCGATGGTTTGGAAACCCAAAAATAACCCGAACCACGTTTCACCACCTCATTCCAAAAAAACTGGTTCTTTTTATAGTTCCTTTTCATCTTGCATTGCCTCCCCTATGCACCCTCCCTTGTCCTTGCTCCATCTACCCCAAGCTCGCCTCTCCATCTTGCTCCCTCTCCATCTAGTGTTTGCTCTACACCAAGCTTCTTCTCCAAGTTCTTTCAAGATAAGTGCTTCTTTCATCCTACTTTGTATTCTAACTGTTAGATTTTATTTTTTGTCTCTTTCTTATAACTATCCTCAGGCATGTTTGTCATTGAAGCCCCCTATATCTATCCTTAGGCATGAAAAGAGAGAGGAAAGAGAGAAGCGAAAAAGAGAAGGGAAAAGAGAGAGGCAAAAAAGAGAGAGGCAGAAAAGAGGGGGGAAAAGGGAGGGGGAGAGATAGACGGGATGAAGGAAAAAGAGAAAAAAAGGAGAAAAAGAGAAGGGAAAAGAGATCAAATGAGAGGACAAGAGTGAAACGAGAGAAAAAGAGAGAAAAGACAAGAAAGAGAGAAAGATGTAGGAAAGAGAGGGAGAGAGAGTGAAGGAGAGAAAATGAGGAAGGAAATCTAAAAAAGAGAGGGAAAGCCTACAAACAAGGAGAAAGCATAAGCCTACAAACAAGAGAAAGAGGAGGAAGAGAAATACCAAAAAGACTAGAAGAGGTGAGTCTTCTTTCTTTCACAAAATCTCGGTTTTTGTCTTTAACCCTTGAAAATCAAGCATGAAAACTAGCACATAGCCTTAGCAATACAAGGAGAAACATACTTCAACACTCACAAAATGAAATCTCATAAAAAACGAACCTACATTGCTTAAAGAGACTCGAGAGGGTTTGAAGGGGAAAAGAGGCAGAAAGAGAGCGAAAAAGACAAGGGATGAAGGAAAAAGAGAGGGGGTGAAGAGAAAAGAAAGAAAAAGAGAGGGGAAAAGAGAGCAAATGAGAGGGCAAGAGAGAAAACGAGAGAAAAGAGAGGGAAACATGCAGAAAGAAGGCAAAAAAGAGAGAAAATAGAGCGAGAGGAGAGGGGAATCCTATGTCCATCTCATTTGATAACACTTAAGGTATTGCAAATGGTCCAGATAAAATAGAGCTAGAGCTCAGATTGTGATGAAAAAGGAGAGATTAGAGTCCCGTGCAGGTGCCTATAAAGGGGGAAAAAACACACCATTTTTTGTAAGAACTAGTGAGAAGCAAAGGAGAAAGTAAAGGAGAAAAACAAAAGAGCAAGCAAACCAAGGAAAAGAAGCAAAGCAAAAGAGAAACAACAAAGGAGTAGGTATTCTTCTTGTTTCAAATTGCAAGAGGGGCATCATGTTTCTAAGAAATCTTGTTTTTCCTTTCACGATGCTAAAAACCAGAGGAAAACATGTTTAGAGGCTCCACACTTTAACGCTAGATCAAGAATGTTACTACTCGTATGAATATGAATACGAAGTCACAATCATACTTGTGATTACAATTGCGTTCTTGATATTCTCTATATTTTTTAATGCGAGTATGATTATATGCGGTGAGTGGTTTATTTTTTGCATTCTTGGTTCATTGAAGTGCCATGACTTGTTTATGTGCACATAAGAAAAACCCTTTCCAAAGTTTCAAGTTCATGATTGGCTCCCTTTAGAGTTTTGAAAACACTAAATTCTTTCTCATGTTAAATTAAAAGAGGTTTGTAATGTGTCGTATGTGCCCCCTACTTGCATGTTTTCCACCAAATTAATGGATCGCCCAAACCCTCGGTAGTCTTTACTGAACCCGACCTCTCTCCTCCATGTTGCCACCATATGGCATGGGCACCCCTTTGTCCCATTAAAATTAAACACGATGTTAAGTGCATTAAGTTTAATATGGAAGTGTGTGTGCATGGTTGGAATCGAGAGAACTTCCGCCTCCAAAACGGGCCCCGAAATGACCTCGAATCAGAAAAATAAAGTCACCTCGCATATAATGCCCTCTCGCCACACCGCAAAGGGCGTCTCAATCTGAGACAGTGCACTCTTGCACTTCCGGCTGTGCTACCTGCAGAGATTTGCTCCCAAACTAGGAAACTCCTTTGGCTTTCACAAAAAGAGAGTATTGCAGTGTTTCAATATGGAGGGGGGGAAGGCAGTGAGTACTCCATTGCCTCCATATGTGAAATTGAGTCATACAGATAGTCCCAAATCAGATGAGGAGAGGGCCATGATGGCCAAGGTTCCTTATGCATCAGCAGTTGGGAGCCTTATGTATGCTATGATAGCTACTAGACCAGACATTGCATTTGCAGTGGGAGTTGTTAGCCGGTATATGGCTAATCCAGGAAAGAGGCATTCAGAGTGTCTGGGGAGTACTAGCAAGAGACCGCGAATAGAAGTGTCCACAAGAAAGAAGCTTCATGAAGCAACACAAACACCTCGGAGTGTGTGGGGAATACTAGCAAGAGACCGCAAATAGAAGTGACCACAAGAAATGGGCAGCGCGAATGATCTCCATAATCCACAAACACCTCACAAATGATGCCCCTCACAACCCTAAAAATATGAACCCTAAACTAACCTAACCTTCAGGCTAACCTTATAGTCCCGCTAACCCGGTCAATATTGACAATCTCCACACACAACCACCTTTTCCTAACACAGGGCCAAAAATTCAAAACAATCCTAAGACCCTTGCAGGGCCAAAAAGGGAGAAGAAAACTCACCACTACTAACTCTCCCAAGATTGTAACCAATTAGTGCACTTTTCATCATAAACAAACTCTCAAAGCTTAACAAAACTCACATGAAACTCCAACCATGGCAATGGAGAATGATAGCTCCAACAAGTGAATATTCACCTCTAGATCCAAGGAGGATTCTGTCCACCTTTGCAAATATTGTGTAGAAGAATGTATGTGCAGTCGATGAGAGATAAAAGCTGTATGGAGTGTCTAAGTGACAAGCAATGCAATGCCTCGCCACCTTTCAATCATGGTTAAGTAATATCCAATTCTGGGATAGTAAATGCATTACATTATCAAGACCATGTACATAATAATGAACACAAGTACAAAATGTGGAATAAAGTATTAGATTGAGAAGAGAGAGAAACACCCAACTACAAACACAAATACAATTGTACTATATGTGCTCTCTCTCTCTCTCTCTCTCTCTCTCTCTCTCTCTCTCTCTCATTTTGGTAGTGGTCACAAGTCCCATAGATCCTGAATGTCTCCAAATAACTTTAATACTCTCTCACAAACACACACACACACAACAAATAGCACCCTCCATCTACAAACGATGGTGCGGTGTATCCTGGACCACTCTTCCAGTAATGCTCAGCATTATACAATATATGTTGAGCTATAACACTTCCTTTCAATGATACCTGGTACATGAGTTGTCAAGGCATACGATGCTTGACAAGTCTTCCTCCTTGGGCAAGATTACAAGCCACTTGGATTGCCTGACCTTTCATGGCATTTATAATTAAACCCGAATAATGCATTGAAGCTCGTACTTCAATGATTTAATCAAAGCAATCCAGCTCAAAATTTAGGTTACAGAGTATAGAAAAAGTTCAACACGAGGGGATAAGGAATTGCCTTCAAACGAGGTGGTCTACAGAAATCATGTGATAATGATATTGATTATCATTAATCACTGTTAGGCGTAAATTGCTCCAGGCCATATCATAATATTTTACAGCATGTAAAAATCATTGTAACAATGAGCAGTTCCTATGAACAAATTAAACACAAAACTAAAAGTACTGGCATTTTCTGTCACATTACCCTGTGCAGAATTTAGAATTAAAACCCTAATATAAGTTTGAAATATAAAGCACATTATTGCTTCGAACCTCATGCCCATATATGAGGTAGACTTTCTTTTTTGTAGCTGAGCGCTCCAACATATCCATGTGACCATTCACCCACCCGCCCACACCCACACATGCATATTGGAAAATAGAGTCCATTGTCCCACCTATATGCCCCCATATGAGGAGAGCACAGGGATATGGTACTCATGTACGATTGGGGGGTTTGAGACTACTGTGTGTGCATCGAGTTTGGATGCCACATGGCCAAATCTAGGTGGAGACAATAATCCACAAGGCAAAAGCATGTGGGCGGGCCAGATAATCCATGCAGCATCAGAATGATTACTAGGCCTTTTAAAGTATAGGTCACTTATTATAGGTCACTTATTATAGGCCCATTAAAGTATAGGTCACTTATTATAGGTCACTTTAAACAAAATTTTGAATAAGTATAGGTCACTTATTATAACGAGCAGGATCAAACAAGATCTCTTGCTGAGAATATTTTGTGCCGACATTGAACTCTTGTCTCTTTACAACAAGTAGATCAAAAGTGGAAACCTTTGCTGCCAAGTCTCGATTCTAGAGTCAACTATATGTGCATGCAGTCTTTTGCCGCTACGATCTTGCTGAGCGCGATGATAACACACAATGCAAGTCTATGGTGTATGAAGACCGTCCCGCATTAATTAGACATTCATTCAGCTCTTAAAGTTTAATGTTAATTTCAGTCAAACCATGAAAATTCTCCACCAGATAATCCATGCAGCATCAGAATGATTACTAGGCCCTTTAAAGTATAGGTCACTTATTATAAGTCACTTATTATAGGCCCTTTAAAGTATAGGTCACTTATTATAGGTCACTTTAAACAAAATTTTGAATAAGTATAGGTCACTTATTATAACGAGCAGGATCAAACAAGATCTCTTGCTGAGAATCATAGTCTTTTGCCACTATGATCTTGCTGAGCGCGATGATAACACACAATGCACGTCTATGGTGTATGAAGACCGTCCCGCATTAATTACACATTCATTCAGCTCTTGAAGTTTAATGTTAATTTCAGTCAAATCATGAAAATTCTCCACCAGATAATCCATGCAGCCTCAGAATGATTACTAGGCCCTTTAAAATATAGGTCACTTATTATAGGCCCTTTAAGGTATAGGTCACTTTAAACAAAATTTTGAATAAGTATAGGTCACTTATTATAACGAGCAGGATCAAACAAAATCTCTTGCTGAGAATCTCTTGTGCCGACATTGAACTCTTGTCTCTTTACAACAAGTAGGATCGAAAGTGGAAACCTTTGCTGCCGAGTCTCGATTCTAGAGTCAGCTATATGTGCATGCAGTCTTTTGCCGCTATGATCTTGCTGAGCGTGATGATAACACACAATGCAAGTCTATGGTGTATGAAGGCCGTCCCGCATTAATTACACATTCATTCAGCTCTTGAAGTTTAATGGTAGTTACAGTCAAACCATGAAAATTCTCCACCAGATAATCCATGAAGCATCGGAATGATTACTAGGCCCTTTAAAGTATAGGTCTCTTATTATAGGTCACTTATTATAGGCCCTTTAAAGTATAGGTCACTTATTATAGGTCACTTTAAACAAAATTTTTAATAAGTATAGGTCACTTATTATAACGAGCAGGATCAAACAAAATCTCTTGTTGAGAATCTTTTGTGCCGACATTGAACTCTTGTCTCTTTACAACAAGCAGGATCGAAAGTGGAAACCTTTGCTGCCGAGTCTCGATTCTAGAGTCAGCTATATGTGCACGCAGTCTTTTGCCGCTATGATCTTGCTGAGCGCGATGATAACACACAATGCAAGTCTATGGTGTATGAAGACCATCCCACATTAATTACACATTCATTCAGCTCTTGAAGTTTAATGTTAATTTCAGTCAAACCATGAAAATTCTCCACCAGATAATACATGCAGCATCGAAATGATTACTACCCCTTTAAAGTATAGGCCACTTATTATAACGAGCAGGATTAAACAAGATCTCTTGCTTATTATAAAGTATAGGTCACTTATTATATTGGAATGATTTGTTAGAGTTAGTTCAAATGTCCACCTCTCATGTAACCCACCAATATTCTGTGTACCCAATGTTGTAAGGCCCCCATATGAGGAGAACCATGATGGGTATCAGATATTGGGAGGGATCCCCAGTTTAGACACTGGAAGGGGTCTTAGAGTAGACCAGATGGTTATGAGACGGCTTAGGAGCCAAGAGTAGATACCCGTCTGTAAAAAGGGAGGGCTCGGGGGGGCGATAGCCCCCCCGATAGCAGGGGGTCCGGGGGGCGCAGGCCCCGGGTGGGGGTCTGGGGGCAAAGCCCCCAGCGGCAGGGTCCTTCATCTGCCCGCCGGCATGTTTTCTGAAGGGTCGACTGGTCTTCCAGGCCGACTGTCTATTAGGCCGACTGCCTATTACAAGGCCGACCGTCAACCACTTACACTATATAATAGTGGCCACCCCCTATCATCAGATCACCAGTTCTTCATGCTCATAGTCCTCCGTCCAGCATCTGTCTAGATCACCATCGAAGCTCTGTCTGTAGAGCGCACGGGTGGACAGCCAACCATCAGTTGTATCAGCAGTTTGGTATATCAGAATTTTTTGTATTCTCTCCACCTTTCCATTGTGCACTTGGGTTTTGTTGTTATCTTCCGCTGCGTACTATTTTCTTACATGATTACTACCCCTTTAAAGTATAGGTCACTTATTATAACGAGCAGGATCAAACAAGATCTTTTGCTTATTATAAAGTATAGGTCACTTATTATAGGCCCTTTAAAGTATAGGTCACTTATTATAGGTCACTTTAAACAAAATTTTGAATAAGTATAGGTCACTTATTATAACGAGCAGGATCAAACAAAATCTCTCGCTGAGAATCTTTTGTGCTGACATTAAACTCTTGTCTCTTTACAACAAGCAGGATCGAAAGTGGAAACCTTTGCTGCCGAGTCTCGATTCTAGAGTCAGCTATATGTGCACGGAGTCTTTTGCCGCTATGATCTTACTGAGCGCGATGATAACACACAATGCAAGTCTATGGTGTATGAAGGCCGTCCCGCATTAATTACACATTCATTCAGCTCTTGAAGTTTAATGTTAATTTCAGTCAAACCATGAAAATTCTCCACCAGATAATCCATGCAGCATCGGAATGATTACTAGGCCCTCTAAAGTATAGGTCACTTATTATAGGCCCATTAAAGTATAGGTCACTTTAAACAAAATTTTGAATAAGTATAGGTCACTTATTATAACGAGCAGGATCAAACAAGATCTCTTGCTGGGAGTGTTTTGTGCCGACATTGAACTCTTGTCTCTTTACGACAAGCAGGATCGAAAGTGGAAACCTTTGCTGCCGAGTCTCGATTCTAGAGTCAGCTATATGTGCATGCACTCTTTTGCTGCTACGATCTTGCTGAGCGCGATGATAACACCCAATGCAAGTCTATGGTGTATGAAGGCCGTCCCGCATTAATTACACATTCATTCAGCTCTTGAAGTTTAATGTTAATTTCAGTCAAACCATGAAAATTCTCCACCAGATAGTCCATGCAGCATCGGAATGATTACTAGGCCCTTTAAAGTATAGGTCACTTATTATAGGTCGCATATTATAGGCCCTCTAAAGTATAGGTCACTTATTATAGGTCACTTTAAGCAAAATTTTGAATAAGTATAGGTCACTTATTATAACGAGCAGGATCAAACAAGATCTCTTGCTGAGAATCTTTTGTGCCGACATTGAACTCTTGTCTCTTTACAACAAGCAGGATCGAAAGTGGAAACCTTTGCTGTCGAGTCTTGATTCTAGAGTCAGCTATATGTGCATGCAGTCTTTTGCCACTACGATCTTGCTGAGCGCGATGATAACACACAATGCAAGTCTATGGTGTATGAAGGCCGTCCCGCATTAATTGAACATTCATTCAGCTCTTGAAGTTTATTGTTAATTTCAGTCAAACCATGAAAATTCTCCACCAGATAATCTATGCAGCATCGGAATGATTACTAGGCCCTTTAAAGTATAGGTCACTTATTATAGGTCACTTATTATAGGCCCATTAAAGTATAGGTCAATTTTGAATAAGTATAGGTCACTTATTATAACGAGAAGGATCAAACAAGATCTCTTGCTGAGAATCTTTTGTGCCGACATTAGACTCTTGTCTCTTTACAACAAGCAAGATCGAAAGTGGAAACCTTTGCTACCGAGTCTCGATTCAAGAGTCAGCTATATGTGCATTCAGTCTTTTGCCGCTATGATCTTGCTCAGCGCGATGATAACACACAATGCAAGTCTATGGTGTATGAAGGCCGTCCCGCATTAATTATACATTCATTCATCTCTTGAAGTTTGATGTTAATTTCAGTCAAACCATGAAAATTCTCCACCAGATAATGCATGCAGCATCGGAATGATCACTAGGCCCTTTAAAGTATAGGCCACTTATTATAGGTCACTTTAAACAAATTTTTGAATAAGTATAGGTCACTTATTATAACGAGCACGATTAAACAAGATCTATTGCTGAGAATCTTTTGTGCCGACATTGAACTCTTGTCTCTTTACAATAAGCAGGATCGAAAGTGGAAACCTTTGCTGCCGAGTCTCGAATCTAGAGTCAGGTATATGTGCATGCAGTCTTTTGCCGCTATGATCTTGCTGAGCGTGATGATAACACACAATGCAAGTCTATGGTGTATGAAGGCCATCCCGCATTAATTACACATTCATTCAGCTCTTGAAGTTTAATGGTAATTTCAATCAAACCATGAATATTCTCCACCAGATAATCCATGCAGCATGGGAATGATTACTAGGCCCTTTAAAGTGTAGGTCACTTATTATAGGCCCTTTAAAGTATAGGTCACTTTAAACAAAATTTTGAATAAGTATAGGTCACTTATTATAGGCCCTTTAAAGTATAGGTCACTTATTATAGGCCCTTTAAAGTATAGGTCACTTATTATAGGCCCTTTAAAGTATAGGTCACTTATTATAGGTCACTTTAAACAAAATTTTGAATAAGTATAGGTCACTTATTATAACGAGCAGGATCAAACAAAATCTCTTGCTGCGAATCTTTTGTGCCGACATTGAACTCTTGTCTCTTTACAACAAGCAGGATCGAAAGTGGAAACCTTTGCTGTCGAGTCTCGATTCTAGAGTCAGCTATATGTGCATGCAGTCTTTTGCTGCTACGATCTTGCTGAGCGCGATGATAACACACAATCCAAGTCTATGGTAAGTATAGGTATAAAATTCTGAATGAGTATAGGTCACTTATTATAACGAGCAGGATCAAACAAAATCTCTTGCTGAGAATCTTTTGTGCCGACATTGAACTCTTGTCTCTTTACAACAAGCAGGATCGAAAGTGGAAACCTTTGCTGCCGAGTCTCGATTCTAGAGTCAGCTATATGTGCATGCAGTCTTTTGCTGCTACGATCTTGCTGAGTGCGATGATAACACACAATGCTAGTCTATGGTGTATGAAGGCCGTCCTGCATTAATTACACATTCATTCAGCTCTTGAAGTTTAATGTTAATTTCAGTCAAACCATGAAAATTCTCCACCAGATAATCCATGCAGCATCGGAATGATTACTAGGCCCTTTAAAGTATAGGTCACTTATTATAGGCCCTTTAAAGTATAGGTCACTTTAAACAAAATTTTGAATAAGTATAGGTCACTTATTATAACGAGCAGGATCAAACAAAATCTCTTGCTGAGAATCTTTTGTGCCGACATTGAACTCTTGCCTCTTTACAACAAGCAAGATCGAAAGTCGAAACCTGCTGCCGAATCTCAATTCTAGAGTCAGCTATATGTGCATGGAGTCTTTTGCCGCTATGATCTTGCTGAGCGCGATGATAACACACAATGCAAGTCTATGGTGTATGAAGGCCGTCCCGCATTAATTACACATTCATTCAGCTCTTGAAGTTTAATGTTAATTTCATTCAAACCATGAAAATTCTCCACCAGATAATCCATGCAGCATCGGAATGATTACTAGGCCTTTTAAAGTATAGGTCACTTATTATAGGTCACTTATTATAGGACCATTAAAGTATAGGTCACTTATTATAGGTCACTTTAAACAAAATTTTGAATAAGTATAGGTCACTTATTATAACGAGCAGGATCAAACAAGATCTCTTGCTGAGAATATTTTGTGCCAACATTGAGCTCTTGTCTCTTTACAACAAGTAGATCAAAAGTGGAAACCTTTGCTGCCAAGTCTCGATTCTAGAGTCAACTATATGTGCATGCAGTCTTTTGCCGCTACGATCTTGCTGAGCGCGATGATAACACACAATGCAAGTCTATGGTGTATGAAGACCGTCCCGCATTAATTAGACATTCATTCAACTCTTAAAGTTTAATGTTAATTTCAGTCAAACCATGAAAATTCTCCACCAGATAATCCATGCAGCATCAGAATGATTACTAGGCCCTTTAAAGTATAGGTCACTTATTATAAGTCACTTATTATAGGCCCTTTAAAGTATAGGTCACTTATTATAGGTCACTTTAAACAGAATTTTGAATAAGTATAGGTCACTTATTATAACGAGCAGGATCAAACAAGATCTCTTGCTGAGAATCATAGTCTTTTGCCACTATGATCTTACTGAGCGCGATGATAACACACAATGCACGTCTATGGTGTATGAAGACCGTCCCGCATTAATTACACATTCATTCAGCTCTTGAAGTTTAATGTTAATTTCAGTCAAATCATGAAAATTCTCCACCAGATAATCCATGCAGCCTCAGAATGATTACTAGGCCCTTTAAAATATAGGTCACTTATTATAGGCCCTTTAAGGTATAGGTCACTTTAAACAAAATTTTGAATAAGTATAGGTCACTTATTATAACGAGCAGGATCAAACAAAATCTCTTGCTGAGAATCTCTTGTGCCGACATTGAACTCTTGTCTCTTTACAACAAGTAGGATCGAAAGTGGAAACCTTTGCTGTCGAGTCTCGATTCTAGAGTCAGCTATATGTGCATGCAGTCTTTTGCCGCTATGATCTTGCTGAGCGTGATGATAACACACAATGCAAGTCTATGGTGTATGAAGGCCGTCCCGCATTAATTACACATTCATTCAGCTCTTGAAGTTTAATGGTAGTTACAGTCAAACCATGAAAATTCTCCACCAGATAATCCATGCAGCATCGGAATGATTACTAGGCCCTTTAAAGTATAGGTCTCTTATTATAGGTCACTTATTATAGGCCCTTTAAAGTATAGGTCACTTATTATAGGTCACTTTAAACAAAATTTTTAATAAGTATAGGTCACTTATTATAACGAGCAGGATCAAACAAAATCTCTTGTTGAGAATCTTTTGTGCCGACATTGAACTCTTGTCTCTTTACAACAAGCAGGATCGAAAGTGGAAACCTTTGCTGCCGAGTCTCGATTCTAGAGTCAGCTATATGTGCACGCAGTCTTTTGCCGCTATGATCTTGCTGAGCGCGATGATAACACACAATGCAAGTCTATGGTGTATGAAGACCATCCCACATTAATTACACATTCATTCAGCTCTTGAAGTTTAATGTTAATTTCAGTCAAACCATGAAAATTCTCCACCAGATAATACATGCAGCATCGAAATGATTACTACCCCTTTAAAGTATAGGCCACTTATTATAACGAGCAGGATCAAACAAGATCTCTTGCTTATTATAAAGTATAGGTCACTTATTATATTGGAATGATTTGTTAGAGTTAGTTCAAATGTCCACCTCTCATGTAACCCACCAATATTCTGTGTACCCAATGTTGTAAGGCCCCCATATGAGGAGAACCATGATGGGTATCAGATATTGGGAGGGATCCCCAGTTTAGACACTGGAAGGGGTCTTAGAGTAGACCAGATGGTTATGAGACGGCTTAGGAGCCAAGAGTAGATACCCGTCTGTAAAAAGGGAGGGCTCGGGGGGGCGATAGCCCCCCCGATAGCAGGGGGTCCGGGGGGCGCAGGCCCCCGGTGGGGGTCTGGGGGCAAAGCCCCCAGCGGCAGGGTCCTTCATCTGCCCGCCGGCATGTTTTCTGAAGGGTCGGCTGGTCTTCCAGGCCGACTGTCTATTAGGCCGACTGCCTATTACAAGGCCGACCGTCAACCACTTACACTATATAATAGTGGCCACCCCCTATCATCAGATCACCAGTTCTTCATGCTCATAGTCCTCCGTCCAGCATCTGTCTAGATCACCATCGAAGCTCTGTCTGTAGAGCACACGGGTGGACAGCCAACCATCAGTTGTATCAGCAGTTTGGTATATCAGAATTTTTTGTATTCTCTCCAGCTTTCCATTGTGCACTTGGGTTTTGTTGTTATCTTCCGCTGCGTACTATTTTCTTACATGATTACTACCCCTTTGAAGTATAGGTCACTTATTATAACGAGCAGGATCAAACAAGATCTTTTGCTTATTATAAAGTATAGGTCACTTATTATAGGCCCTTTAAAGTATAGGTCACTTATTATAGGTCACTTTAAATAAAATTTTGAATAAGTATAGGTCACTTATTATAACGAGCAGGATCAAACAAGATCTCTTGCTGAGAATCTTTTGTGCCGACATTGAACTCTTGTCTCTTTACAACAAGTAGGATCGAAACTGGAAACCTTTGCTGCCGAGTCTCGATTCTAGAGTCAGCTATATGTGCATGCAGTCTTTTGCCGCTACGATCTTGCTGAGCGTGATGATAACACACAATGCAAGTCTATGGTGTATGAAGACCGTCCCGCATTAATTACACATTCATTCAGCTCTTGAAGTTTAATGTTCATTTCAGTCAAACCATGAAAATTCTCCACCAGATAATCCATGCAGCATCAGAATGATTACTAGGCCCTTTAAAGTATAGCTCACTTATTATAGGCCCTTTAAAGTATAGGTCACTTTAAACAAAATTTTGAATAAGTATAGGTCACTTATTATAACGAGCAGGATCAAACAAGATCTCTTGCTGAGAATCTTTTGTGCCGACAATGAACTCTTGTCTCTTTACAACAAGTAGGATCGAAAGTGGAAACCTTTGCTGCCGAGTCTTGATTCTAGAATCAACTATATGTGCATGCAGTCTTTTCCCGCTATGATCTTGCTGAGCACGATGATAACACACAATGCAAGTCTATGGTGTATGAAGGCCGTCCTTCATTAATTACACATTTATTCAGCTCTTGAAGTTTGATGTTAATTTACGTCAAACCGTGAAAATTCTCCACCGAATAATCTATGCAGCATCGGAATGATTACTAGGCCCTTTAAAGTATAGGTCACTTATTATAGGCCCTTTAAAGTATAGGTCACTTATTATAGGTCACTTTAAACAAAATTTTGAATAAGTATAGGTCACTTATTATAACGAGCAGGATTGCAAGTCTATGGTGTATGAAGGTCGTCCCGCATTAATTACACATTACTTCAGCTCTTGAAGTTTAATGTTAATTTGAGTCAAACCATGAAAATTCTCCACCAGATAATCCATGCAGCATCAGAATCATTACTAGGCCCTTTAAAGTATAGCTAACTTATTATAGGTCACTTTCAACAAACTTTTGAATAAGTATAGGTCACTTATTATAACGAGCAGGATCAAACAAGATCTCTTGCTGAGAATCTTTTGTGCCGACATTGAACTCCGGTCTCTTTACAACTAGCAGGATCGAAAGTGGAAACCTTTGCTGCCGAGTCTCGATTCTAGAGTCAGCTATATGTGCATGCAGTCTTTTGCTGCTACGATCTTGCTGAGCAGGATGATAACACACAATGCAAGTCTATGGTGTATGAAGGTCGTCCCGCATTAATTACACATTAATTCAGCTGTTGAAGTTTGATGTTAATTTCAGTCAAACCATGAAAATTCTCCACCAGATAATCCATGTAGCATCGGAATGATTACTAGGCCCTTTAAAGTATAGGTAACTTATTATAGGTCACTTTAAACAAACTTTTGAATAAGTATAGGTCACTTATTATAACGAGCAGGATCAAACAAGATCTCTTGCTGAGAATCTTTTGTGCCGACATTGAACTCTTGTCTCTTTACAACAAGCAGGATCGAAAGTGGAAACCTTTGCTACCGAGTCTCGATTCTAGAGTCAGTTATATGTGCATGCAGTCTTTTGCCGCTACGATCTTGCTGAGCACGATGATAACACACAATGCAAGTCTATGGTGTATGAAGGTCGTCCCGCATTAATTACACATTACTTCAGCTCTTGAAGTTTAATGTTAATTTGAGTCAAACCATGAAAATTCTCCACCAGATAATCCATGCAGCATCAGAATGATTACTAGGCCCTTTAAAGTATAGGTCACTTATTATAGGCCCTTTAAAGTATAGGTCACTTTAAACAAACTTTTGAATAAGTATAGGTCACTTATTATAACGAGCAGGATCAAACAAGATCTCTTGCTGAGAATCTTTTGTGCCGACATTGAACTCTTGTCTCTTTACAACTAGCAGGATGGAAAGTGGAAACCTTTGCTGCCGAGTCTCGATTCTAGAGTCAGCTATATGTGCATGCAGTCTTTTGCTGCTACGATCTTGCTGAGCACGAGGATAACACACAATGCAAGTCTATGGTGTATGAAGGCCGTCCCGCATTAATTACACATTTATTCAGCTCTTGAAGTTTGATGTTAATTTAGGTCAAACCATGAAAATTCTCCAACAAATAATCTATGCAGCATCGGAATGATTACTAGGCCCTTTAAAGTATAGGTCACTTATTATAGGCCCTTTAAAGTATAGGTCACTTTAAACAAAATTTTGAATAAGTATAGGTCACTTATTATAACGAGCAAGATTGCAAGTCTAGGGTGTATGAAGGTCGTCCCGTATTAATTACACATTACTTTAGCTCTTGAAGTTTAATGTTAATTTCAGTCAAACCATGAAAATTCTCCACCAGATAATCCATGCAGCATCAGAATCATTACTAGGCCCTTTAAAGTATAGGTAACTTATGATAGATCACTTTAAACAAACTTTTGAATAAGTATAGGTCACTTATTATAACGAGCAGGATCAAACAAGATCTCTTGCTGAGAATCTTTTGTGCCGACATTGAACTCTGGTCTCTTTACAACTAGGAGGATCGAAAGTGGAAACCTTTACTGCTGAGTCTCGATTCTAGAGTCAGCTATATGTGCATGCAGTCTTTTGCTGCTATGATCTTGCTGAGCAGGATGATAACACACAATGCAAGTCTATGGTGTATGAAGGTCGTCCCGCATAAATTACACATTAATTCAGCTCTTGAAGTTTGATGTTAATTTCAGTCAAACCATGAAAATTCTCCACCAGATAATCCATGTAGCATCGGAATGATTACTAGGCCATTTAAAGTATAGGTAACTTATTATAGGTCACTTTAAACAAACTTTTGAATAAGTATAGGTCACTTATTATAACGAGCAGGATCAAACAAGATCTCTTGCTGAGAATCTTTTGTGCCGACATTGAACTCTTGTCTCTTTACAACAAGCAGGATCGAAAGTGGAAACCTTTGCTGCCGAGTCTCGATTCTAGAGTCAGTTATATGTGCATGCAGTCTTTTGCTGCTACGATCTTGCTGAGCACGATGATAACACACAATGCAAGTCTATGGTGTATGAAGGTCGTCCCGCATTAATTACACATTACTTCAGCTCTTGAAGTTTAATGTTAATTTGAGTCAAACCATGAAAATTCTCCACCAGATAATCCATGCAGCATCGGAATGATTACTAGGCCCTTTAAAGTATAGATCACTTATTATAGGCCCTTTAAAGTATAGGTCACTTATTATAGGTCACTTTAAACAAACTTTTGAATAAGTATAGGTCACTTATTATAACGAGCAGGATCAAACAAGATCTCTTGCTGAGAATCTTTTGTGCCGACATTGAACTCTTGTCTCTTTACAACTAGCATGATGGAAAGTGGAAACCTTTGCTGCCGAGTCTCGATTCTAGAGTGAGCTGTATGTGCATGTAGTCTTTTGCCACTATGATCTTGCTGAGTGCATTAATTACACATTCATTCAGCTCTTGAAGTTTAATATTAATTTCAATCAAACCATGAAAATTCTCCACCAGGTAATCCATGCAGCATCGGAATGATTACTAGGCCCTTTAAAGTATAGGTCACTTATTATAGGCCCTTTAAAGTATAGGTCACTTTAAACAAACTTTTGAATAAGTATAGGTCACTTATTATAACGAGCAGGATCAAACAAGATCTCTTGCTGAGAATCTTTTGTGCCGACATTGAACTCTTGTCTCTTTACAACAAGCAGGATCGAAAGTGGAAACCTTTGCTGCCGAGTCTCGATTCTAGAGTCAGCTATATGTGCATGCAGTCTTTTGCTGCTACGATCTTGCTGAGCGCGATGATAACACACAATGTAAGTCTATGGTGTATGAAGGCCATCCCGCATTAATTACACATTCATTCAGCTCTTGAAGTTTGTTGTTAATTTAGGTCAAACCATGAAAATTCTCCACCACATAATCCATGCAGCATCGAAATGATTACTAGGCCCTTTAAAGTATAGGTCACTTATTATAGGCCCATTAAAGTATAGGTCACTTTAACCAAAATTTTGAATAAGTATAGGTCACTTATTATAACGACTAGGATCAAGCAAGATCTCTTGCTGAGAATATTTTGTGCCAACATTGAACTCTTGTCTCTTTACAACAAGCAGGATCGAAAGTGGAAACCTTTGCTGCCGAGTCTCGATTCTAGAGTCAACTATATGTTCATGCAGTCTTTTGCCGCTACGATCTTGCTGAGCGCGACGATAACACACAATGCATGTCTATGGTGTATGACGACCGTCCCGCATTAATTACACATTCATTCAGCTCTTGAACTGTAATGTTAATTTCAGTCAAACCATGAAAATTCTCCACCAGATAATCCATGCAGCATCGGAATGATTACTAGGCCCTTTAGAGTATAGGTCACTTATTATAGGTCACTTATTATAGGCCCTTTAAAGTATAGGTCACTTATTATAGGTCACTTTAAACAAACTTTTGAATAAGTATAGTTCACTTATTATAACGAGCAAGATCAAACAAGATCTTTTGCTAAGAATCTTTTGTGCCAACATTGAACTCGTGTCTCTTTACAACAAGCAGGATCGAAAGTGGATACCTTTGCTGCCGAGTCTCGATTCTAGAGTCAGCTATATGTGCATGCAGTCTTTTGCTGCTACGATCTTGCTGAGCACGATGATAACACAGAATGCAAGTCTATGGTGTATGAAGGCCATCCCGCATTAATTACACATTCATTCAGCTCTTGAAGTTTAATGTTAATTTCAGTCATACCATGAAAATTCTCCACTAGATAATCGATGCAGCATCGAAGTGATTACTAGGCCCTTTAAAGTATAGGTCACTTATTATAGGTCGCTTATTATAGGCCCTTTAAAGTATAGGTCACTTATTATAGGCCCTTTAAAGTATAGGTCACTTATTATAGGTCACTTTAAACAAAATTTTGAATAAGTATAGGTCACTTATTATAACGAGCAGGATCAAAAAAGATCTCTTGCTGAGAATCTTTTGTGCTGACATTAAACTCTTGTCTCTTTACAACAAGCAGGATCGAAAGTGGAAACCTTTGCTCCCGAGTATCGGTTCTAGAGTCAGCTATATGTGCACGGAGTCTTTTGCCACTATGATTTTACTGAGCACGATGATAACACACAATGCAAGTCTATGGTGTATGAAGGCCGTCCCGCATAAATTACACATTCATTCAGCTCTTGAAGTTTAATGTTAATTTCAGTCAAACCATGAAAATTCTCCACCAGATAATCCATGCAGCATCGGAATGATTACTAGGCCCTTTAAAGTATAGGTCACTTATTACAGGTCACTTATTATAGGCCCTTTAAAGTTTAGGTCACTTATTAAAGATCACTTTAAACAAACTTTTGAATAAGTATAGATCACTTATTATAACGAGTAGGATCAAACAAGATCTCTTGCTGAGAATCTTTTGTGCCGACATTGAACTCTTGTCTCTTTACAACAAGCAGGATCGAAAGTGGAAACCTTTGCTACCGACTCTCGATTCTAGAGTCAGCTATATGTGCATGCAGTCTTTTGCAGCTACGATCTTGCTAAGTGCGATGATAACACACAATGCAAGTCTATGGTGTATGAAGGCCGTCCCGCATTAATTACACATTCATTCAGCTCTTGAAGTTTAATGTTAATTTCAGTCAAACCATGAATATTCTCCACCAGATAATCCATGCAGCATCGGAATGATTACTAGGCCTTTTAGAGTATAGGTAACTTATTATAGGCCCATTAAAGTATAGGTCACTTTAAGCAAAATTTTGAATAAGTATAGGTCACTTATTATAACGAGCAGGATCAAACAAGATCTCTTGCTGAGAATCTTTTGTACCGACATTGAACTCTTGTCTCTTTCCAACAAGCAGGATCGAAAGTGGAAACCTTTGCTGCCGAGTCTCGATTCTAGAGTCAGCTATATGTTCATGCAGTCTTTTGCCGCTACGATCTTGCTGAGCACGATGATAACACACAATGCATGTCTATGGTGTATGACGGCCGTCCCGCATTAATTACACATTCATTCAGCTCTTGAAGTTTAATGTTAATTTCAGTCAAACCATGAAAATTCTCCACCAGATAATCCATGCAGCATCGGAATGATTACTAGGCCCTTTAAAGTATAGGCCCTTTAAAGTATAGGTCTTTTTAAACAAAATTTTGAATAAGTATAGGTCACTTATTATAATGACCAGTATCAAACAAGATCTCTTGTTGAGAATCTTTTGTGCCGACATTGAACTCTTGTCTCTTTACAACAAGTAGGATCGAAAGTGGAAACCTTTGCTGCCAAGTCTCGATTCTAGATTCAGTTATATGTGCATGTAGTCTTCTGCCGCTACGATCTTGCTGAGCACTATGATAACACACAATGCAAGTCTATGGTGTATGAAGGTCGTCCCGCATTAGTTACACATAAATTCAGCTCTTGAAGTTTAATGTTAATTTGAGTCAAACCATGAAAATTCTCCACCAGATAATCCATGCAGCATCGGAATGATTACTAGGCCCTTTAAAGTATAGGTCACTTATTATAGGCCCTTTAAAGTATAGGTCAATTATTATAGGTCACTTTAAACAAACTTTTGAATAAGTATAGGTCACTTATTATAACGAGCAGGATCGAACAAAATCTCTTGCTGAGAATCTTTTGTGCTGACATTAAACTCTTGTCTCTTTACAACAAGCAGGATCGAAAGTGGAAACCTTTGCTGCCGACTCTCGATTCTAGAGTCAGCTTAATGTCCACGGAGTCCTTTGCCGCTATGATCTTACTGAGCGCGATGATAACACACAATGCAAGTCTATGGTGTATGAAGGCCGTCCCGCATTAATTACACATTCATTCAGCTCTTGAAGTTTAATGTTAATTTCAGTCAAACCATGAAAATTCTCCACCAGATAATCCATGCAGCATCGGAATGATTACTAGGCCCTCTAAAGTATAGGTCACTTATTATAGGCCCATTAAAGTATAGGTCACTTTTAAAAAAAATTTGAATAAGTATAGGTCACTTATTATAACGAGCAGGATCAAACAAGATCTCTTGCTGAGAATCTTTTGTGCCCACATTGAACTCTTGTCTCTCTACAACAAGCAGGATCAAAAGTGGAAACCTTTACTGCCGTTCTCGATTCTAGAGTCAGCTATATGTGCATGCAGTCTTTTGCTGCTACGATCTTGCTGAGCGCGATGATAACACACAATGCAAGTCTATGGTGTATGACGGCCGTCCCGCATTAATTACACATTCATTCAGCTCTTGAAGTTTAATGTTAATTTCAATCAAACCATGAAAATTCTCCACCAGATAATCCATGCAGCATCGGAATGATTACTAGGCCCTTTAAAGTATAGGTCACTTATTATTGGCCCTTTAAAGTATAGGTAACTTTAAACAAAATTTTGAATAAGTATAGGTCACTTATTATAACGAGCAGGATCAAACAAGATCTCTTGCTGAGAATCTTTTGTGCCGACATTGAGCTCTTGTCTCTTTACAACAAGCAGGATTGAAAGTGGAAACCTTTGCTGCCGAGTCTCGATTCTAGAGTCAGCTATATGTGGATGCAGTCTTTTGTCGCTACGATCTTGCTGAGCACGATGATAACACACAATGCAAGTCTATGGTGTGTGAAGGCCGTGCTGCATTAATTCAACATTCATTCATCTCTTGAAGTTTAATATTAATTTCAGTCAAACCATGAAAATTCTCCACCAGATAATCCATGTAGCATCGGAATGATTACTAGGCCCTTTAAAGTATAGGTCACTTATTATAGGCCCTTTAAAGTATAGGTCACGTATTATAGGTCACTTTAAACAAAATTTTGAATAAGTATAGGTCACTTATTATAAGGAGCAGGATCAAACAAGATCTCTTGCTGAGAATCTTTTGTGCCGACATTGAACTCTTGTCTCTTTACAACAAGTAGGATCGAAAGTGGAAACCTTTGCTGCCGAGTCTGGATTCTAGAATCAACACACAATGCAAGTCTATGGTGTATGAAGGCCGTCCCGCATTAATTACACATTTATTCAGCTCTTGAAGTTTAAAGTTAATTTTAATCAAACCATGAAAATTCTCCACCAAATAATCCATGCAGCATCGGAATGATTACTAGGCCCTTTAAAGTATAGGTCACTTATTATAGGCCCCTTAAAGTATAGGTCACTTATTATAGGTCACTTTAAATAAAATTTTGAATAAGTATAGGTCACTTATTATAACGAGCAGGATCAAACAAGATCTCTTGCTGAGTATCTTTTGTGCCGACATTGAACTCTTGTCTCTTTAAACCAACCAGGATCGAAAGTGGAAACATTTGCTGCCGAGTCTCGATTCTAGAGTCAGCTATATGTGCATGCAGTCTTTTGCCGCTACGATCTTGCTAAGTGCAATGATAACACACAATGCAAGTCTATGGTGTATGAAGGCCATCCTGCCTTAATTACACATTCATTCAGCTTTTGAAGTTTGATGTTAACTTCAGTCAAACCATGAAAATTCTCCATCAGATAATCCATGCAGCATCGGAATGATTACTAGGCCCTTTAAAGTATAGGTCACTTATTATAGGTCACTTTAAACAAACTTTTGAATAAGTATAGGTCACTTATTATAACGAGCAGGATCAAACAAGATCTCTTGCTGAGAATCTTTTGTGCCAACATTGAACTCTTGTCTCTTTACAACAAGCAGGATCGAAAGTGGAAAACTTTGCTGCCGAGTCTCGATTCTAGAGTCAGCTATATGTGGATGCAGTCTTTTGCCGCTAGGATCTTGCTGAGCATTGCTGAGCACGATGATAACACACAATGAAAGTATACGGTGTGTGAAGGCCGTCCTGCATTAATTCAACATTCATTCAGCTCTTGAAGTTTAATGTTAATTTCAGTCAAACCATAAAAATTCTCCACCAGATAATCCATGCAGCATCGGATTGATTACTAGGCCCTCTAAAGTATAGGTCACTTATTATAGGCCCTTTAAAGTATAGGTCACTTTAAAAAAAAATTTGAATAAGTATAGGTCACTTATTATAAGGAGCAGGATCAAAAAAGATCTCTTGCTGAGAATCTTTTGTGCCGACATTGAACTCTTGTCTCTTTACAACAAGTAGGATCGAAAGTGGAAACCTTTGCTGCCGAGTCTTGATTCTAGAATCAACTATATGTGCATGCAGTCTTTTGCCGCTACGATCTTGCTGAGCGCGATGATAACACACAATGCAAGTCTATGGTGTATGACGGCCGTCCTGCATTAATTACACATTCATTCAGCTCTTGAAGTTTAATGTTAATTTCAATCAAACCATGAAAATTCTCCACCAGATAATCCATGCAGCATCGGAATGATTACTAGGCCCTGTAAAGTATAGGTCACTTATTATAGGCCCTTTAAAGTATAGGTAGTGAAACAAAATTTTGAATAAGTAAAGGTCACTTATTATAACGAGCAGGATCAAACAAGATCTCGTGCTGACAATCTTTTGTGCCGACATTGAACTCTTGTCTCTTTACAACAAGCAGGATCGAAAGTGGAAACCTTTGCTACCGAGTCTCGATTCTAGAGTCAGCTATATGTGGATGCAGTCTTTTGCTGCTACGATCTTGCTGAGCACAATGATAACACACAATGCAAGTCGATGGTGTGTGAAGGGCGTCCTGCATTAATTCAACATTCATTCAGCCCTTGAAGTTTAATGTTAATTTCAGTCAAACCATGAAAATTCTCCACCAGATAATCCATGCAGCATCGGAATGATTACTAGGCCCTTTAAAGTATAGGTCACTTATTATAGGCCCTTTAAAGTATAGGTCACTTTAAACAATATTTTGAATAAGTATAGGTCACTTATTATAACGAGCAGGATCAAACGAGATCTCTTGCTGAGAATCTTTTGTGCCGACATGGAACTCTTGTCTCTTTACAACAAGTAGGATCGAAAGTGGAAACCTTTGCTGCCGAGTCTTGATTCTAGAATCAACTATATGTGCATGCAGTCTTTTGCCGCTACGATCTTGCTGAGCACGATGATAACACACAATGCAAGTCTATGGTGTATGAAGGCCGTCCCGCATTAATTACACATTTATTCAGCTCTTGAAGTTTAATGTTAATTTTAATCAAACCATTAAAATTCCCCACCAAATAATCCATGCAGCATCGGAATGATTACTAGGCCCTTTAAAGTATAGGTCACTTATTATAGGCCCCTTAAAGTATAGGTCACTTATTATAGGTCACTTTAAACAAAATTTTGAATAAGTATAGGTCACCTATTATAACGAGCAGGATCAAACAAGATCTCTTGCTTAGAATCTTTTGTGCCGACATTGAACTCTTGTCTCTTTACAACAAGCAGGATCGAAAGTGGAAACCTTTGCTGCCGAGTCTCGATTCTAGAGTTAGCTTTATGTGCATGCAGTCTTTTGCCGCTACGATCTTGCTAAGTGCAATGATAACACACAATGCAAGTCTATGGTGTATGAAGGCCATGCCGCATTAATTACATAGTCATTTAGCTATTGAAGTTTGATGTTAACTTCAGTCAAACCATGAAAATTCTCCACCAGATAATCCATGCAGCATCGGAATGATTACTAGGCCCTTTAAAGTATAGGTCACTTTAAACAAACTTTTGAATAATTATAGGTCACTTATTATAAGGAGCAGGATCAAACAAGATCTCTTGCTGAGAATCTTTTGTGCCAACATTGAACTCTTGTCTCTTTACAACAAGCAGGATAGAAAGTGGAAACCTTTGCTGCCGAGTCTCGATTCTAGAGTCAGCTATATGTGGATGCAGTCTTTTGCCGCTACGATCTTGCTGAGCACGATGATAACACACAATGAAAGTATATGGTGTGTGAAGGCCGTCCTGCATTAATTCAACATTCATTCACCTCTTGAAGTTTAATGTTAATTTCAGTCAAACCATGAAAATTCTCCACCAGATAATCCATGCAGCATCGGAATGATTACTAGGCCCTTTAAAGTATAGGTCACTTATTATAGGCCCTTTAAAGTATAGGTCACTTATTATAGGTCACTTTAAACAGACTTTTGAATAACTATAGGTCACTTATTATAACGAGCAGGATCAAACAAGATCTCTTGCTGAGAATCTTTTGTGCCAACATTGAACTCTTGTCTCTTTACAACTAGCAGGATGGAAAGTGGAAACCTTTGCTACCGAGTCTCGATTCTAGAGTAAGCTATATGTGCATGTAGTCTTTTGCCGCTATGATCTTGCTGAGCACGATGGTAACACACAATGCAAGTCTATGGTGTATGAAGGCCGTCTTGCATTAATTACACATTCATTCAGCTCTTGAAGTTTAATATTAATTTCAATCAAACCATGAAAATTCTCCACCAGATAATCCATGCAGCATCGGAATGATTACTAGGCCCTTTAAAGTATAGGTCACTTATTATAGGCCCTTTAAAGTATAGGTCACTTTAAACAAAATTTTGAATAAGTATAGGTCACTTATTATAACGAGCAGGATCAAACAAGATCTCTTGCTGAGATTCTTTTGTGCCGACATTGAACTCTTGTCTCTTTACAACAAGCAGGATGGAAAGTGGAAACTTTTGCTGCCGAGTCTCGATTCTAGAGTCAGCTATATGTGCATGCAGTCTTTTGCTGCTACGATCTTGCTGAGCGCGATGATAACACACAATGCAAGTCTATGGTGTATGAAGGCCATCCCGCATTAATTACACATTCATTCAGCTCTTGAAGTTTGATGTTAATTTAGGTCAAACCATGAAAATTCTCCACCACATAATCCATGCAGCATCGGAATGATTTTACTAGGCCCTTTCAAGTATAGGTCACTTATTATAGGCCCATTAAAGTATAGGTCACTTTAACCAAAATTTTGAATAAGTATAGGTCACTTATTATAATGAGTAGGATCAAGCAAGATCTCTTGCTGAGAATCTTTTGTGCCGACATTGAACTCTTGTCTCTTTACAACAAGCAGGATTGAAAGTGGAAACCTTTGCTGCCGAGTCTCGATTCTAGAGTCAACTATATGTTCATGCAGTCTTTTGCCGCTACGATCTTGCTGAGCGTGATGATAACACACAATGCATGTCTATGGTGTATGACGGCCGTCCCGCATTAATTACACATTCATTCGGCTCTTGAAGTGTAATGTTAATTTCAGTCAAACCATGAAAATTCTCCACCAGATAATCCATGCAGCATCGGAATGATTACTAGGCCCTTTAGAGTATAGGTCACTTATTAAAGGTCACTTATTATAGGCCCTTTAAAGTATAGGTCACTTATTATAGGTCACTTTAAACAAAATTTTGAATAAGTATAGGTCACTTATTATAACGAGCAGGATCAAACAAAATCTCTTGATGAGAATCTTTTGTGCCAACATTGAACTCTTGTCTCTTTACAACAAGCAGGATCGAAAGTGGAAACCTTTGCTGCCAAGTCTCGATTCTAGAGTTCGCTATATGTGCATGTAGTCTTTTGCCGCTATGATCTTGCTGAGCACGATGATAACACATAATGCAAGTCTATGGTGTATGAAGGCCGTCCCGCATTAATTACACATTCATTCAGCTCTTGAAGTGTAATGTTAATTTCAATCAAACCATGAAAATTCTCCACCAGATAATCCATGCAGCATCGGAATGATTTACTAGGCCCTTTAAAGTATAGGTCACTTATTATAGGCCCTTCAAAGTATAGGTCACTTATTATAGGTCACTTTAAACAAACTTTTGAATAAGTATAGGTCACTTATTATAACGAGCAAGATCAAACAAGATCTCTTGCTGAGAATCTTTTGTGCCGACATTGAACTCTTGTCTCTTTACAACAAGCAGGATCGAAAGTGGAAACCTTTGCTGCCGAGTCTCGATTCTAGAGTCAGCTATATGTGCATGCAGTCTTTTTCCGCTACGATCTTGCTCAGCACGATGATAACACAGAATGCAAGTCTATGGTGTATGAAGGCCGTCCCACATTAATTACACATTCATTGAGCTCTTGAAGTTTAATGTTAATTTCAGTCAAACCATGAATATTCTCCACCAGATAATCCATGCAGCATCGGAATGATTACTAGGCCCTTTAAAGTATAGGTCACTTATTATAGGCCCATTAAAGTATAGGTCACTTTAAACAAAATTTTTAATAAGTAGCATTAATTACACATTCATTCAGCTCTTGAAGTTTAATGTTAATTTCAGTCAAACCATGAAAATTCTCCACCAGATAATCCATGCAGCATCGGAATGATTACTAGGCCCTTTAAAGTATAGGTCACTTATTATAGGTCATTTAAGCAAAATTTTGAATAAGTATAGGTCACTTATTATAACGAGCAGGATCAAACAAGATCTCTTGTTGAGAATCTTTTGTGCCGACATTGAACTCTTGTCTCTTTACAACAAGCAGGATCGAAAGTGGAAACCTTTGCTACCGAGTCTAGAGTCAGCTATATGTGCATGCAGTCTTTTGCCGCTACGATCTTGCTGAGCGCGATGATAACACACAATGCAAGTCTATGGTGTATGAAGGCCGTCCCGCATTAATTACACATTCATTCAGCTCTTGAAGTTTAATGTTAATTTCAGTCAAACCATGAAAATTCTCCACTAGATAATCGATGCAGCATCTAAGTGATTACTAGGCCCTGTAAAGTATAGGTCACTTATTATAGGTCGCTTATTATAGGCCCTTTAGAGTATAGGTCACTTATTATAGGTCACTTTAAGCAAAATTTTGAATAAGTATACGTTACTTATTATAACGAGCAGGATCAAACAAGATCTCTTGCTGAGAATCTTTTGTGCTGACATTAAACTCTTGTCTCTTTACAACAAGCAGGATCGAAAGTGGAAACCTTTGCTGTCGAGTCTCGATTCTAGAGTCAGCTATATGTGCACGGAGTCTTTTGCTGCTATGATCTTACTGAGCACGATGATAACACACAATGCAAGTCTATGGTGTATGAAGGCCGTCCTGCATTAATTACACATTCATTCAGCTCTTGAAGTCTAATGTTAATTTGAGTCAAACCATGAAAATTCTCAACCAGATAATCCATGCAGCATCGGAATGATTACTAGGCCCTTTAAAGTATAGGTCACTTATTATAGGTCACTTATTATAGGCCCTTTAAAGTATAGGTCACTTATTATAGGTCACTTTAAACAAACTTTTGAATAAGTATAGGTCACTTATTATAACGAGCCGGATCATACAAGATCTCTTGCTGAGAATCTTCTGTGCCGACATTGAACTCTTGTCTCTTTACAACAAGCAGGATCGAAAGTGGAAACCTTTTCTACCGAGTCTCGATTCATGAGAGTGTAGATCTCTGTATTTGCTTCCTTTTTGGCAACCATTGTTTTGGCAATCTTCAATAAGGAAGTCAGGTTGGCATTTTCATCCTTTATAGCATAACAAGACATTGCTTTATGTTTTGGCTTTTCACATATTTGGCATAAGCAAGCCATGAGAGGCTCTAACCCAAGTATTGGGTAGTGTCTTCTCTCTTACAAGGCAAAAAGAACTGAAATACTTTCAAAGTATAGCCACTTGATGTAGCAAATAGTAGTGACTAGTTTTCAAACAATGATGCTACTTTTTATATGCTTCATAGAAGTGGATGAAATAACCACTTTCCAATCACAACCAGGTCTAGCAAGTCAAAACAAAACTGAAGCAACACTTGTAGTGAAGTTATTAAAAACTTCAAAAGACCAGAAATGCTAGAGTAGCATTTTATGTAGCATCATTTTCAAAAGCATGTAAAAACTGTCAAAACTAGAGAGCTGAACTTGGAGGGCTCATAGCACACTCTTCAAAGCAAAAGAAAGGGGGCTTTCTGAGGCAAAAGAGAGCTGGTATACCACAGTAGATCCTCTGGGAAGAAGAGGCGAAAATATGCGTCAGGTTGCCTTCACCTTCATGAACAAAGTCGACTGGTTTTTCTCTGTTTTCTCCTTCAATATGCAGCCATTGCTGCTCAGATTTCAGCACAAGCTAGCTCTAGGTATGGACTAACTCCCCCTGAAAGGAATTAGAGAAAGTCGAAGCAGGCGCAGAGAACTTGCAGCAGAGAACTTCGACGACTTTCGTACAATGGCGACTAGCAGCGCAGGTATTTTGTCAATTCCTTCCAGCCCGAAGTTCACCCTAACAAGAGGGATCTACAGCAGAAAGGGTGTGGGAAATGGTTGAGGATTGAAGGAGAACAAGCTCAAGCAAAATTTTTGGAGAAGAGGGAGAGATGGTGAAGAAGAAGAAGAAGAAGAAGATGATGATGTGGCAGAAATGGGCTCAAGGGGGATGAAATGGCTCTGATACCATGTTGAAATACTGAAAGGAAAGAGTAGAGTTGACACAAAATCAGAATACTTGCATATAGAATGAAGAAGAAAGAGGTCCTTAAGTAGGCACCTCATACAAGGTCACTGACATCACTGATGACCTCAAAGCTCCTCAATCATCTCCTCAATCTGCTCCTAGATTCACTCAATCATCCTATGTGGCTTTTCCACCACCTAACTGTGCTTGTGGGCACCTAACTGTGCCTCTAGCACTCACACATAGAAACATAAGGTGTGCCTGAGGCATACACCTTGAGATATCCCAACAGTATGAAGGCCCTCCCGCATTAATTACACATTCATTCAGCTCTTGAAGTTGAATGTTAATTTCAGTCAAACCACGAAAATTTTCCACCAGATAATCCATGCATCATCGGAATGATTACTAGGCCCTTTAAAGTATAGGTCACTTATTATAGGCCCATTGAAGTATAGGTCACTTATTATATCGAGCAGGATCAAACAAGATCTGTCGCTAAGAATCTTTTGTGCCGAGATTGAACTCTTGTCTCTTTACAACAAGCAGGATCGAAAGTGGAAACCTTTGCTGCCGAGTCTCGATTCTAGAGTCAGCTATATGTTCATGCAGTCTTTTGCCGCTACGATCTTGCTGAGCACGATGATAACACACAATGCATGTCTATGGTGTATGACGGCCGTCCCACATTAATTACACATTCATTCAGCTCTTGAAGTTTAATGTTAATTTCAGTCAAACCATGAAAATTCTCCACCAGATAATCCATGCAGCATCGGAATGATTATTAGGCCCTTTAAAGTATAGGTCACTTATTATAGGCCCTTTAAAGTATAGGTCACTTTAAGCAAAATTTTGAATAAGTATAGGTCACTTATTATAACGACCAGGATCAAACAAGATCTCTTGCTGAGAATCTTTTGTGCCGACATTGAACTCTTGTCTCTTTACAACAAGCAGGATCGAAAGTGGAAACCTTTGCTGCCGAGTCTCGATTGTAGAGTCAGTTATATGTGCATGCAGTCTTTTGCCGCTACGATCTTGCTGAGTGCGATGATAACACACAATGCAAGTCTATGGTGTATGAAGGTCGTCCCGCATTAATTACACATTAATTCAGCTCTTGAAGTTTAATGTTAATTTGAGTCAAACCATGAAAATTCTCCTTGCTGAGCGCGATGATAACACACAATGCAAGTCTATGGTGTATGAAGGCCGTCCCGCATTAATTACACATTCATTCAGCTCTTGAAGTTTAATGTTAATTTCAGTCAAACCATGAAAATTCTCCACCAGATAATCCATGCAGCATCGGAATGATTACTAGGCCCTTTAAAGTATAGGTCACTTATTATAGGTCGCATATTATAGGCCCTCTAAAGTATAGGTCACTTATTATAGGTCACTTTAAGCAAAATTTTGAATAAGTATAGGTCACTTATTATAACGAGCAGGATCGAACAAGATCTCTTGCTGAGAATCTTTTGTGCCGACATTGAACTCTTGTCTCTTTACAACAAGCAGGATCAAAAGTGGAAACCTTTGCTGTCGAGTCTTGATTCTAGAGTCAGCTATATGTGCATGCAGTCTTTTGCCGCTACGATCTTGCTGAGCACGATGATAACACACAATGCAAGTCTATGGTGTATGAAGGCCATCCCGCATTAATTGAACATTCATTCAGCTCTTGAAGTTTATTGTTAATTTCAGTCAAACCATGAAAATTCTCCACCAGATAATCTATGCAGCATCGGAATGATTACTAGGCCCTTTAAAGTATAGGTCACTTATTATAGGTCACTTATTATAGGCCCATTAAAGTATAGGTCAATTTTGAATAAGTATAGGTCACTTATTATAACGAGAAGGATCAAACAAGATCTCTTGCTGAGAATCTTTTGTGCCGACATTAGACTCTTTTCTCTTTACAACAAGCAAGATCGAAAGTGGAAACCTTTGCTACCGAGTCTCGATTCAAGAGTCAGCTATATGTGCATTCAGTCTTTTGCCGCTATGATCTTGCTCAGCGCGATGATAACACACAATGCAAGTCTATGGTGTATGAAGGCCGTCCCGCATTAATTATACATTCATTCATCTCTTGAAGTTTGATGTTAATTTCAGTCAAACCATGAAAATTCTCCACCAGATAATGGATGCAGCATCGGAATGATTACTAGGCCCTTTAAAGTATAGGCCACTTATTATAGGTCACTTTAAACAAATTTTTGAATAAGTATAGGCCACTTATTATAACGAGCAGGATCGAACAAGATCTCTTGCTAAGAATCTTTTGTGCCGACATTGAACTCTTGTCTCTTTACAACAAGCAGGATCGAAAGTGGAAACCTTTGCTGCCGAGTCTCGATTCTAGAGTCAGCTATATGTGCATGCAGTTTTTTGCTGCTATGATCTTGCTGAGCGTGATGATAACACACAATGCAAGTCTATGGTGTATGAAGGCCATCCCGCATTAGTTACACATTCATTCAGCTCTTGAAGTTTAATGGTAATTTCAATCAAACCATGAATATTCTCCACCAGATAATCCATGCAGCATCGGAATGATTACTAGGCCCTTTAAAGTATAGGTCACTTATTATAGGTCACTTATTATAGGCCCTTTAAAGTATAGGTCACTTATTATAGGTCACTTTAAACAAAATTTTGAATAAGTATAGGTCACTTATTATAACGAGCAGGATCAAACAAAATCTCTTGCTGCGAATCTTTTGTGCCGACATTGAACTCTTGTCTCTTTACAACAAGCAGGATCGAAAGTGGAAACCTTTGCTGTCGAGTCTCGATTCTAGAGTCAGCTATATGTGCATGCAGTCTTTTGCCGCTACGATCTTGCTGAGCGCGATGATAACACACAATCCAAGTCTATGGTAAGTATAGGTATAAAATTTTGAATAAGTATAGGTCACTTATTATAACGAGCAGGATCAAACAAAATCTCTTGCTGAGAATCTTTTGTGCCGACATTGAACTCTTGTCTCTTTACAACAAGCAGGATCGAAAGTGGAAACCTTTGCTGCCGAGTCTCGATTCTAGAGTCAGCTATATGTGCATGCAGTCTTTTGCTGCTACGATCTTGCTGAGCGCGATGATAACACACAATGCAAGTCTATGGTGTATGAAGGCCGTCCCGCATTAATTAAACATTCATTCAGCTCTTGAAGTTTAATGTTAATTTCAGTCAAACCATGAAAATTCTCCACCAGATAATCCATGCAGCATCGGAATGATTACTAGGCCCTTTAAAGTATAGGTCACTTATTATAGGTCATTTAAGCAAAATTTTGAATAAGTATAGGTCACTTATTATAACGAGCAGGATCAAACAAGATCTCTTGTTGAGAATCTTTTGTGCCGACATTGAACTCTTGTCTCTTTACAACAAGCAGGATCGAAAGTGGAAACCTTTGCTACCGAGTCTCGATTCTAGAGTCAGCTATATGTGCATGCAGTCTTTTGCCGCTACGATCTTGCTGAGCGCGATGATAACACACAATGCAAGTCTATGGTGTATGAAGGCCGTCCCGCATTAATTACACATTCATTCAGCTCTTGAAGTTTAATGTTAATTTCAGTCAAACCATGAAAATTCTCCACTAGATAATCGATGCAGCATCTAAGTGATTACTAGGCCCTGTAAAGTATAGGTCACTTATTATAGGTCGCTTATTATAGGCCCTTTAGAGTATAGGTCACTTATTATAGGTCACTTTAAGCAAAATTTTGAATAAGTATACGTTACTTATTATAACGAGCAGGATCAAACAAGATCTCTTGCTGAGAATCTTTTGTGCTGACATTAAACTCTTGTCTCTTTACAACAAGCAGGATCGAAAGTGGAAACCTTTGCTGTCGAGTCTCGATTCTAGAGTCAGCTATATGTGCACGGAGTCTTTTGCTGCTATGATCTTACTGAGCACGATGATAACACACAATGCAAGTCTATGGTGTATGAAGGCCGTCCTGCATTAATTACACATTCATTCAGCTCTTGAAGTCTAATGTTAATTTGAGTCAAACCATGAAAATTCTCAACCAGATAATCCATGCAGCATCGGAATGATTACTAGGCCCTTTAAAGTATAGGTCACTTATTATAGGTCACTTATTATAGGCCCTTTAAAGTATAGGTCACTTATTATAGGTCACTTTAAACAAACTTTTGAATAAGTATAGGTCACTTATTATAACGAGCCGGATCATACAAGATCTCTTGCTGAGAATCTTCTGTGCCGACATTGAACTCTTGTCTCTTTACAACAAGCAGGATCGAAAGTGGAAACCTTTTCTACCGAGTCTCGATTCATGAGAGTGTAGATCTCTGTATTTGCTTCCTTTTTGGCAACCATTGTTTTGGCAATCTTCAATAAGGAAGTCAGGTTGGCATTTTCATCCTTTATAGCATAACAAGACATTGCTTTATGTTTTGGCTTTTCACATATTTGGCATAAGCAAGCCATGAGAGGCTCTAACCCAAGTATTGGGTAGTGTCTTCTCTCTTACAAGGCAAAAAGAACTGAAATACTTTCAAAGTATAGCCACTTGATGTAGCAAATAGTAGTGACTAGTTTTCAAACAATGATGCTACTTTTTATATGCTTCATAGAAGTGGATGAAATAACCACTTTCCAATCACAACCAGGTCTAGCAAGTCAAAACAAAACTGAAGCAACACTTGTAGTGAAGTTATTAAAAACTTCAAAAGACCAGAAATGCTAGAGTAGCATTTTATGTAGCATCATTTTCAAAAGCATGTAAAAACTGTCAAAACTAGAGAGCTGAACTTGGAGGGCTCATAGCACACTCTTCAAAGCAAAATAAAGGGGGCTTTCTGAGGCAAAAGAGAGCTGGTATACCACAGTAGATCCTCTGGGAAGAAGAGGCGAAAATATGCGTCAGGTTGCCTTCACCTTCATGAACAAAGTCGACTGGTTTTTCTCTGTTTTCTCCTTCAATATGCAGCCATTGCTGCTCAGATTTCAGCACAAGCTAGCTCTAGGTATGGACTAACTCCCCCTGAAAGGAATTAGAGAAAGTCGAAGCAGGCGCAGAGAACTTGCAGCAGAGAACTTCGACGACTTTCGTACAATGGCGACTAGCAGCGCAGGTATTTTGTCAATTCCTTCCAGCCCGAAGTTCACCCCAACAAGAGGGATCTACAGCAGAAAGGGTGTGGGAAATGGTTGAGGATTGAAGGAGAACAAGCTCAAGCAAAATTTTTGGAGAAGAGGGAGAGATGGTGAAGAAGAAGAAGAAGAAGAAGATGATGATGTGGCAGAAATGGGCTCAAGGGGGATGAAATGGCTCTGATACCATGTTGAAATACTGAAAGGAAAGAGTAGAGTTGACACAAAATCAGAATACTTGCATATAGAATGAAGAAGAAAGAGGTCCTTAAGTAGGCACCTCATACAAGGTCACTGACATCACTGATGACCTCAAAGCTCCTCAATCATCTCCTCAATCTGCTCCTAGATTCACTCAATCATCCTATGTGGCTTTTCCACCACCTAACTGTGCTTGTGGGCACCTAACTGTGCCTCTAGCACTCACACATAGAAACATAAGGTGTGCCTGAGGCATACACCTTGAGATATCCCAACAGTATGAAGGCCCTCCCGCATTAATTACACATTCATTCAGCTCTTGAAGTTGAATGTTAATTTCAGTCAAACCACGAAAATTTTCCACCAGATAATCCATGCATCATCGGAATGATTACTAGGCCCTTTAAAGTATAGGTCACTTATTATAGGCCCATTGAAGTATAGGTCACTTATTATATCGAGCAGGATCAAACAAGATCTGTCGCTAAGAATCTTTTGTGCCGAGATTGAACTCTTGTCTCTTTACAACAAGCAGGATCGAAAGTGGAAACCTTTGCTGCCGAGTCTCGATTCTAGAGTCAGCTATATGTTCATGCAGTCTTTTGCCGCTACGATCTTGCTGAGCACGATGATAACACACAATGCATGTCTATGGTGTATGACGGCCGTCCCACATTAATTACACATTCATTCAGCTCTTGAAGTTTAATGTTAATTTCAGTCAAACCATGAAAATTCTCCACCAGATAATCCATGCAGCATCGGAATGATTATTAGGCCCTTTAAAGTATAGGTCACTTATTATAGGCCCTTTAAAGTATAGGTCACTTTAAGCAAAATTTTGAATAAGTATAGGTCACTTATTATAACGACCAGGATCAAACAAGATCTCTTGCTGAGAATCTTTTGTGCCGACATTGAACTCTTGTCTCTTTACAACAAGCAGGATCGAAAGTGGAAACCTTTGCTGCCGAGTCTCGATTGTAGAGTCAGTTATATGTGCATGCAGTCTTTTGCCGCTACGATCTTGCTGAGTGCGATGATAACACACAATGCAAGTCTATGGTGTATGAAGGTCGTCCCGCATTAATTACACATTAATTCAGCTCTTGAAGTTTAATGTTAATTTGAGTCAAACCATGAAAATTCTCCTTGCTGAGCGCGATGATAACACACAATGCAAGTCTATGGTGTATGAAGGCCGTCCCGCATTAATTACACATTCATTCAGCTCTTGAAGTTTAATGTTAATTTCAGTCAAACCATGAAAATTCTCCACCAGATAATCCATGCAGCATCGGAATGATTACTAGGCCCTTTAAAGTATAGGTCACTTATTATAGGTCGCATATTATAGGCCCTCTAAAGTATAGGTCACTTATTATAGGTCACTTTAAGCAAAATTTTGAATAAGTATAGGTCACTTATTATAACGAGCAGGATCGAACAAGATCTCTTGCTGAGAATCTTTTGTGCCGACATTGAACTCTTGTCTCTTTACAACAAGCAGGATCAAAAGTGGAAACCTTTGCTGTCGAGTCTTGATTCTAGAGTCAGCTATATGTGCATGCAGTCTTTTGCCGCTACGATCTTGCTGAGCACGATGATAACACACAATGCAAGTCTATGGTGTATGAAGGCCATCCCGCATTAATTGAACATTCATTCAGCTCTTGAAGTTTATTGTTAATTTCAGTCAAACCATGAAAATTCTCCACCAGATAATCTATGCAGCATCGGAATGATTACTAGGCCCTTTAAAGTATAGGTCACTTATTATAGGTCACTTATTATAGGCCCATTAAAGTATAGGTCAATTTTGAATAAGTATAGGTCACTTATTATAACGAGAAGGATCAAACAAGATCTCTTGCTGAGAATCTTTTGTGCCGACATTAGACTCTTTTCTCTTTACAACAAGCAAGATCGAAAGTGGAAACCTTTGCTACCGAGTCTCGATTCAAGAGTCAGCTATATGTGCATTCAGTCTTTTGCCGCTATGATCTTGCTCAGCGCGATGATAACACACAATGCAAGTCTATGGTGTATGAAGGCCGTCCCGCATTAATTATACATTCATTCATCTCTTGAAGTTTGATGTTAATTTCAGTCAAACCATGAAAATTCTCCACCAGATAATGGATGCAGCATCGGAATGATTACTAGGCCCTTTAAAGTATAGGCCACTTATTATAGGTCACTTTAAACAAATTTTTGAATAAGTATAGGCCACTTATTATAACGAGCAGGATCGAACAAGATCTCTTGCTAAGAATCTTTTGTGCCGACATTGAACTCTTGTCTCTTTACAACAAGCAGGATCGAAAGTGGAAACCTTTGCTGCCGAGTCTCGATTCTAGAGTCAGCTATATGTGCATGCAGTTTTTTGCTGCTATGATCTTGCTGAGCGTGATGATAACACACAATGCAAGTCTATGGTGTATGAAGGCCATCCCGCATTAGTTACACATTCATTCAGCTCTTGAAGTTTAATGGTAATTTCAATCAAACCATGAATATTCTCCACCAGATAATCCATGCAGCATCGGAATGATTACTAGGCCCTTTAAAGTATAGGTCACTTATTATAGGTCACTTATTATAGGCCCTTTAAAGTATAGGTCACTTATTATAGGTCACTTTAAACAAAATTTTGAATAAGTATAGGTCACTTATTATAACGAGCAGGATCAAACAAAATCTCTTGCTGCGAATCTTTTGTGCCGACATTGAACTCTTGTCTCTTTACAACAAGCAGGATCGAAAGTGGAAACCTTTGCTGTCGAGTCTCGATTCTAGAGTCAGCTATATGTGCATGCAGTCTTTTGCCGCTACGATCTTGCTGAGCGCGATGATAACACACAATCCAAGTCTATGGTAAGTATAGGTATAAAATTTTGAATAAGTATAGGTCACTTATTATAACGAGCAGGATCAAACAAAATCTCTTGCTGAGAATCTTTTGTGCCGACATTGAACTCTTGTCTCTTTACAACAAGCAGGATCGAAAGTGGAAACCTTTGCTGCCGAGTCTCGATTCTAGAGTCAGCTATATGTGCATGCAGTCTTTTGCTGCTACGATCTTGCTGAGCGCGATGATAACACACAATGCAAGTCTATGGTGTATGAAGGCCGTCCCGCATTAATTAAACATTCATTCAGCTCTTGAAGTTTAATGTTAATTTCAGTCAAACCATGAAAATTCTCCACCAGATAATCCATGCAGCATCGGAATGATTACTAGGCCCTTTAAAGTATAGGTCACTTATTATAGGCCCTTTAAAGTATAGGTCACTTTAAACAAAATTTTGAATAAGTATAGGTCACTTATTATAACGAGCAGGATCAAACAAAATCTCTTGCTGAGAATCTTTTGTGCCGACATTGAACTCTTGTCTCTTTACAACAAGCAAGATCGAAAGTCGAAACCTGCTGCCGAATCTCAATTCTAGAGTCAGCTATATGTGCATGGAGTCTTTTGCCGCTATGATCTTGCTGAGCGCGATGATAACACACAATGCAAGTCTATGGTGTATGAAGGCCCCCCGCATTAATTACACATTCATTCAGCTCTTGAAGTTTAATGTTAATTTCAGTCAAACCATGAAAATTCTCCACCAGATAATCCATGCAGCATCGGAATGATTACTAGGCCCTTTAAAGTATAGGTCACTTATTATAGGTCACTTATTATAGGCCCATTAAAGTATAGGTCACTTATTATAGGTCACTTTAAACAAAATTTTGAATAAGTATAGGTCACTTATTATAATGAGCAGGATCAAACAAGATCTCTTGCTGAGAATATTTTGTGCCGACATTGAACTCTTGTCTCTTTACAACAAGTAGTTCAAAAGTGGAAACCTTTGCTGCCAAGTCTCGATTCTAGAGTCAGGTATATGTGCATGCAGTCTTTTGCCGCTACGATCTTGCTGAGCGCGATGATAACACACAATGCAAGTCTATGGTGTATGAAGACCGTCCCGCATTAATTACACATTCATTCAGCTCTTGAAGTTTAATGTTAATTTCAGTCAAACCATGAAAATTCTCCACCAGATAATCCATGCAGCATCAGAATGATTACGAGGCCCTTTAAAGTATAGGTCACTTATTATAGGTCACTTATTATAGGCCCTTTAAAGTATAGATCACTTATTATAGGTCACTTTAAACAGAATTCTGAATAAGTATAGGTCACTTATTATAACGAGCAAGATCAAACAAGATCTCTTGCTGAGAATCATAGTCTTTTGCCACTATGATCTTGCTGAGCGCGATGATAACACACAATGCACGTCTATGGTGTATGAAGACCGTCCCGCATTAATTACACATTCATTCAGCTCTTGAAGTTTAATGTTAATTTCAGTCAAATCATGAAAATTCTCCACCAGATAATCCATGCAGCCTCAGAATGATTACTAGGCCCTTTAAAATATAGGTCACTTATTATAGGCCCTTTAAGGTATAGGTCACTTTAAATCAAATTTTGAATAAGTATAGGTCACTTATTATAACGAGCAGGATCAAACAAAATCTCTTGCTGAGAATCTCTTGTGCCGACATTGAACTCTTGTCTCTTTACAACAAGCAGGATCGAAAGTGGAAACCTTTGCTGCCGAGTCTCGATTCTAGAGTCAGCTATATGTGCATGCAGTCTTTTGCCGCTATGATCTTGCTGAGCGTGATGATAACACACAATGCAAGTCTATGGTGTATGAAGGCCGTCCCGCATTAATTACACATTCATTCAGCTCTTGAAGTTTAATGGTAGTTTCAGTCAAACCATGAAAATTCTCCACCAGATAATCCATGCAGCATCGGAATGATTACTAGGCCCTTTAAAGTATAGGTCTCTTATTATAGGTCACTTATTATAGGCCCTTTAAAGTATAGATCACTTATTATAGGTCACTTTAAACAAAATTTTGAATAAGTATAGGTCACTTATTATAACGAGCAGGATCAAACAAAATCTCTTGTTGAGAATCTTTTGTGCCGACATTGAACTCTTGTCTCTTTACAACAAGCAAGATCGAAAGTGGAAACCTTTGCTGCCGAGTCTCGATTCTAGAGTCAGCTATATGTGCACGCAGTCTTTTGCCGCTATGATCTTGCTGAGCGCGATGATAACACACAATGCAAGTCTATGGTGTATGAAGACCATCCCACATTAATTACACATTCATTCAGCTCTTGAAGTTTAATGTTAATTTCAGTCAAACCATGAAAATTCTCCACCAGATAATCCATGCAGCATCGAAATGATTACTACCCCTTTAAAGTATAGGCCACTTATTATAACGAGCAGGATCAAACAAGATCTCTTGCTTATTATAAAGTATAGGTCACTTATTATAGCCCCTTTAAAGTATAGGTCACTTATTATAGGTCACTTTAAACAAAATTTTCAATAAGTATAGGTCACTTATTATAACGAGCAGGATCAAACAAAATCTCTTGCTGAGAATCTTTTGTGTCGACATTGAACTCTTGTCTCTTTACAACAAGCAGGATCGAAAGTGGAAACCTTTGCTGCCGAGTCTAGATTCTAGAGTCAGCTATATGTGCACGTAGTCTTTTGCCACTATGATCTTGCTGAGCACTATGATAACACACAATGCAAGTCTATTTGTGTATGAAGACCATCCCGCATTAATTACACATTCATTCAGCTCTTGAAGTTTAATGTTAATTTCAGTCAAACCATGAAAATTCTCCACCAGATAATCCATGCAGCATTGGAATGATTTGTTAGAGTTAGTTCAAATGTCCACCTCTCATGTAACCCACCAATATTCTGTGTACCCAATGTTGTAAGGCCCCCATATGAGGAGAAGCCATGATGGGTATCAGATATTGGGAGGGATCCCCAGTTTAGACACTGGAAGGGGTCTTAGAGTAGACCAGATGGTTATGAGACGGCTTAGGAGCCAAGAGTAGATACCCGTCTGTAAAAAGGGAGGGCTCGGGGGGGCGATAGCCCCCCCGATAGCAGGGGGTCCAGGGGGCGCAGGCCCCCGGTAGGGGTCTGGGGGCAAAGCCCCCAGCGGCAGGGTCCTTCATCTGCCCGCCGGCATGTTTTCTGAAGGGTCGGCTGGTCTTCCAGGCCGACTGTCTATTAGGCCGACTGCCTATTACAAGGCCGACCGTCAACCACTTACACTATATAATAGTGGCCACCCCCTATCATCAGATCACCAATTCTTCATGCTCATAGTCCTCCGTCCAGCATCTGTCTAGATCACCATCGAAGCTCTGTCTGTAGAGCGCATGGGTGGATAGCCAACCATCAGTTGTATCAGCAGTTTGGTATATCAGAATTTTTTGTATTCTCTCCAGCTTTCCATTGTGCACTTGGGTTTTGTTGTTGTCTTCCGCTGCATACTATTTTCTTACATGATTACTACCTCTTTAAAGTATAGGTCACTTATTATAATGAGCAGGATCAAACAAGATCTTTTGCTTATTATAAAGTATAGGTCACTTATTATAGGCCCTTTAAAGTATAGGTCACTTATTATAGGTCACTTTAAACAAAATTTTGAATAAGTATAGGTCACTTATTATAACGAGCAGGATCAAACAAGATCTCTTGCTGAGAATCTTTTGTGCCGACATTGAACTCTTGTCTCTTTACAACAAGTAGGATCGAAACTGGAAACCTTTGCTGTCGAGTCTCGATTCTAGAGTCAGCTATATGTGCATGCAGTCTTTTGCCGCTACGATCTTGCTGAGCGTGATGATAACACACAATGCAAGTCTATGGTGTATGAAGGCCATCCCGCATTAATTACACATTCATTCAGCTTGTTTCACGGACTCCAATGGATGTCCGAAATTGTG
Organism: Dipteris shenzhenensis; assembly: GCF_047967505.1. Lineage (NCBI taxonomy): Eukaryota > Viridiplantae > Streptophyta > Polypodiopsida > Gleicheniales > Dipteridaceae > Dipteris > Dipteris shenzhenensis. The sequence continues at coordinate 31,276,260 of NC_141614.1, read as the reverse complement.
CATAATCTTTCCCAAGACCATTCAAGGTCACGGACACTAAGTCCTCATCATCAACAGGTGCTCCAATGGAGGCAAGAGAATCTGCAAGGCCTTTCACCTTCAAGGAATACTCATTTATATTCAGATTTTTCCTTTGCACATTGTGCAACTCCTGCTTTAGCTGCATCTTTCGTGCTTTGGTATTTGTGCTATACAGCTTCACCAATGTATCCCATGCCTCCTTAGGCGTCTCTAGATCCTGTATATGCACAATCATAGAATCTGAAATGCTAACAGATAGCCAATACAAGCATTTTCTGGCTTTTTCATGCCATTCCTTAAAGGCCTTCAATTCAGCAGGAGTGGGAGCAGTACCCAAAACTGGTTCTGCAGTTTCACCACTGATGTAATCCCAAACTCCCTTTCCCATAAGGAAGTTTGTCATCCTGAACTTCCATGCTTGGAAGTTGTTCTTGTCAAGCTTCTCACTGACAATGGTAGACAGATTCTCAGACATTTTACAAATCACGAATTGCAACAGCAACCTGTAAACACAGCAAATGCCACACAAGGGCAAATAGCAAAACTTCTGCGAAAAGCCTCACAGGGGCAGATCTGCAACACTGACGAAAGTGGTATTTCACCACACAGTCACTTCCTCGTGACGATTTTGCATCAACAGGCAACAGGCATGAATCTGCAACTCCCAATATCTCTGCACATAGGCATACGATGCAATTTTTGTGGCACCTTTCCACCGACTAGCCGTGCGGTGGTCGCACAGCAAAAACAGAGCCTTTTTCTGAGTGCCTGCGAAGAACTTCCGCCTTGAAAACAGGCCCCAAAACGGCCTCAAATCAGAAAAATAAAGTCACCAAGGGCTTCGGCCTCTCCCGCAGCATATACTGCGCTCTCGCCGCACCGCGAAGGGCCTCTCAATCTGAAGCAGTGCACTCCTGCACTTTTGGCTGTGCTACCTGCAGAGATTTGCTCCCAAACTCGAAATAGGAAAGCTACACTAGTCCTCTTACCAGGACACCAGAAACTTGGCTAGCTTTCTTGAGCTCCTTACCACGAACAAGGCTCTGATACCATGTAAAGAAAGAGGGAGAGAGATAGGAGACTCAAGTTCAGCTTTCTTCTCAACACACAAAAGAGAGAGAGGACACAAGGTTGGAGGGTGAAGCCTTTCTTCACTTTTGCACACAACAACAATACAATAGAAGAGGGAAATACCCTATATGTCAAAACCTAGAATACGTGGTTCATATGTGAACCCAAACCAAAAACATACGTGGTAGTCTAACTACACCACGAGTACAACTAACATAGGCGGTGACATAAATGATAGTCATCCAGGAGATATGTCGGGGATAGAGCTTGATATCTCAACAACTTATTATAGGCCCTTTAAAGTATAGGTCACTTTAAACAAAATTTTGCATAAGTATAGGTCACTTATTATAACGAGCAGCATCAAACAAGATCTCTTGCTAAGAATCTTCTGTGCCGACATTGAACTCTTGTCTCTTCACAACAAGTAGGATCGAAACTGGAAACCTTTGCTCCCGAGTCTCGATTCCAGAGTCAGCTATATGTACATGCAGTCTTTTGCCGCTACGATCTTGCTGAGCGTGATGATAACACACAATGCAAGTCTATGGTGTATGAAGGCCATCCCGCATTAATTACACATTCATTCAGCTCTTGAAGTTTAATGTTCATTTCAGTCAAACCATGAAAATTCTCCACCAGATAATCCATGCAGCATCGGAATGATTACTAGGCCCTTTAAAGTATAGGTCACTTATTATAGGCCCTTTACAGTATAGGTCACTTATTATAGGTCACTTTAAACAAAATTCTGAAAAAGTATAGGTCACTTATTATAACGAGCAGGATCAAACAAAATCTCTTGCTGAGAATCTTTTGTGCCGACATTGAACTCTTGTCTCTTTACAACAAGCAGGATGGAAAGTGGAAACCTTTGCTGCTGAGTCTCGATTCTAGAGTCAACTATATGTGCATGCAGTCTTTTGCCACTACGATCTTGCTGAGCGCAATGATAACACACAATGCAAGTCTATGGTGTATGAAGGCCGTCCCACATTAATTACACATTCATTCAGCTCTTGAAGTTTAATGTTAGTTTCAGTCAAACCATGCAAATTCTCCACCAGATAATCATGCAGCATCGGAATGATTACTACCCCTTTAAAGTATAGGTCACTTATTATAGGTCACTTATTATAGGCCCTTTAAAGTATAGGTCACTTTAAACAAAATTTTGAATAAGTATAAGTCACTTATTATAACGAGTAGGATCAAACAAAATCTCTTGCTCAGAATCTTTTGTGCCGACATTGAACTCTTGTCTCTTTACAACAAGTAGGATCGAAAGTGGAAACCTTTGCTGCCGAGTCTCGATTCTAGAGTCAACTATATGTGCATGCAGTCTTTTGCTGCTACGATCTTGCTCAGCGCGATGATAACACACAATGCAAGTCTATGGTTTATGAAGGCCGTCCCGCATAAATTACACATTCATTGAGCTCTTGAAGTTTAATGTTAATTTCAGTCAAACCATGAAAATTCTCCACCAGATAATCCATGTAGCATCAGAATGATTACTAGGCCCTTTAGGTATAGCTCACTTATTATAGGTCAGTTATTATAGGCCCTTTAAAGTATAGGTCACTTATTATAGGTCACTTTAAACAAAATTTTGAATAAGTATAGGTCACTTATTATAACGAGCAGGATCAAACAAGATCTCTTGTTGAGAATCTTTTGTGCCGACATTGAACTCTTGTCTCTTTACAACAAGTAGGATCGAAACTGGAAACCTTTGCTGCTGAGTCTCGATTCTAGAGTCAGCTATATGTGCATGCAGTCTTTTGCCGCTACGATCTTGCTGAGCGCGATGATAACACACAATGCAAGTCTATGGTGTATGAAGGCCATCCCGCATTAATTACACATTCATTCAGCTCTTGAAGTTTAATGTTAATTTCAGCCAAACCATGAAAATTCTCCACCAGATAATCCATGCAGCATCGAAATCATTACTAAGCCCTTTAAAGTATAGGTCACTTATTATAGGCCCTTTAAAGTATAGGTCACTTATTATAGGTCACTTTAAACAAAATTTTGAATAAGTATAGGTCACTTATTATAACGAGCAGGATCAAACAAGATCTCTTGCTGAGAATCTTTTGTGCCGACATTGAACTCTCGTCTCTTTACAACAAGCAAGATCGAAAGTGAAAACCTTTGCTGCCGAGTCTCGATTTTAGAGTCAGCTATATGTGCATGCAGACTTTTGCACTATGATCTTGCTGAGCGCGATGATAACACATAATGCAAGTCTATGGTGTATGAAGGCCGTCCCGCATTAATTACACATTCATTCAGCTCTTGAAGTTTGATGTTAATTTCAGTCAAACCATCAAAATTCTCCACCAGATAATCCATGCAGCATCGGAATGATTACTAGGCCCTTTAAAGTAATGGTCACTAATTATAGGTCACTTATTATAGGCCCTTTAAAGTATAGGCCACTTATTATAGGTCACTTTAAACAAAATTTTGAATAAGTATAGGTCATTTATTATAACGAGCAGGATCAAACAAAATCTTTTGCTGAGAATCTTTTGTGCCGACATTGAACTCGTCTCTTTACAACAAGCAGGATCGAAAGTGGAAACCTTTGCTGTCGAGTCTCGATTCTAGAGTTAGCTATATGTGCATGCAGTCTTTCGCCGCTATGATCTTGCTGAGCGCGATAATAACACACAATGCAAGTCTATGGTGTATGAAGTCCATCCCGCATTAATTACACATTCATTCAGCTCTTGAAGTTTGATGTTAATTTAAGTCAAACCATGAAAATTCTCCACCTGATAATCCATGCAACATCGGAATGATTACTAGGCGCTTTAAAGTATAGGTCACTTATTATAGGCCCTTTAAAGTATAGGTCACTTATTATAGGCCACTTTTAAAAAATTTTTGAATAAGTATAGGTCACTTATTATAACGAGCAGGATCAAACAAGATCTCTTGCTGAGAATCTTTTGTGCCGACATTGAACTCTTGTCTCTTTACAACAAGCAGGATCGAAAGTGGAAACCTTTGCTGCCCAGTCTCGATTCTAGAGTCAGCTATATGTGCATGCAGTCTTTTGCCGCTACGATCTTGATGAGCGTGATGATAACACACAATGCAAGTCTATGGTGTATGAAGGCCGTCCCGCATTAATTACACATTCATTCAGCTCTTGAACTTTGATGTTAATTTCAGTCAAACCATGAAAATTCTCCACCAGATAATCCATGTAGCATCGGAATGATTACTAGGCATTTTAAAGTATAGGTCACTTATTATAGGCCCTTTAAAGTATAGGTCACTTATGATAGGTCACTTTAAACAAAATTTTGCATAAGTATAGGTCACTTATTATAACGAGCAGCATCAAACAAGATCTCTTGCTAAGAATCTTCTGTGCCGACATTGAACTCTTGTCTCTTCACAACAAGTAGGATCGAAACTGGAAACCTTTGCTCCCGAGTCTCGATTCCAGAGTCAGCTATATGTGCATGCAGTCTTTTGCCGCTACGATCTTGCTGAGCGTGATGATAACACACAATGCAAGTCTATGGTGTATGAAGGCCATCCCGCATTAATTACACATTCATTCAGCTCTTGAAGTTTAATGTTCATTTCAGTCAAACCATGAAAATTCTCCACCAGATAATCCATGCAGCATCGGAATGATTACTAGGCCCTTTAAAGTATAGGTCACTTATTATAGGCCCTTTACAGTATAGGTCACTTATTATAGGTCACTTTAAACAAAATTTTGAAAAAGTATAGGTCACTTATTATAACGAGCAGGATCAAACAAAATCTCTTGCTGAGAATCTTTTGTGCCGACATTGAACTCTTGTCTCTTTACAACAAGCAGGATGGAAAGTGGAAACCTTTGCTGCTGAGTCTTGATTCTAGAGTCAACTATATGTGCATGCAGTCTTTTGCCACTACGATCTTGCTGAGCGCAATGATAACACACAATGCAAGTCTATGGTGTATGAAGGCCGTCCCACATTAATTACACATTCATTCAGCTCTTGAAGTTTAATGTTAGTTTCAGTCAAACCATGCAAATTCTCCACCAGATAATCATGCAGCATTGGAATGATTACTACCCCTTTAAAGTATAGGTCACTTATTATAGCTCACTTATTATAGGCCCTTTAAAGTATAGGTCACTTTAAACAAAATTTTGAATAAGTATAAGTCACTTATTATAACGAGTAGGATCAAACAAAATCTCTTGCTGAGAATCTTTTGTGCCGACATTGAACTCTTGTCTCTTTACAACAAGCAGGATCGAAAGTGGAAACCTTTGCTGCCGAGTCTCGATTCTAGAGTCAACTATATGTGCATGCAGTCTTTTGCTGCTACGATCTTGCTCAGCGCGATGATAACACACAATGCAAGTCTATGGTTTATGAAGGCCGTCCCGCATAAATTACACATTCATTGAGCTCTTGAAGTTTAATGTTAATTTCAGTCAAACCATGAAAATTCTCCACCAGATAATCCATGTAGCATCAGAATGATTACTAGGCCCTTTAGGTATAGCTCACTTATTATAGGTCAGTTATTATAGGCCCTTTAAAGTATAGGTCACTTATTATAGGTCACTTTAAACAAAATTTTGAATAAGTATAGGTCACTTATTATAACGAGCAGGATCAAACAAGATCTCTTGTTGAGAATCTTTTGTGCCGACATTGAACTCTTGTCTCTTTACAACAAGTAGGATCGAAACTGGAAACCTTTGCTGCTGAGTCTCGATTCTAGAGTCAGCTATATGTGCATGCAGTCTTTTGCCGCTACGATCTTGCTGAGCGCGATGATAACACACAATGCAAGTCTATGGTGTATGAAGGCCATCCCGCATTAATTACACATTCATTCAGCTCTTGAAGTTTAATGTTAATTTCAGCCAAACCATGAAAATTCTCCACCAGATAATCCATGCAGCATCGAAATCATTACTAAGCCCTTTAAAGTATAGGTCACTTATTATAGGCCCTTTAAAGTATAGGTCACTTATTATAGGTCACTTTAAACAAAATTTTGAATAAGTATAGGTCACTTATTATAACGAGCAGGATCAAACAAGATCTCTTGCTGAGAATCTTTTGTGCCGACATTGAACTCTCGTCTCTTTACAACAAGCAAGATCGAAAGTGAAAACCTTTGCTGCCGAGTCTCGATTTTAGAGTCAGCTATATGTGCATGCAGACTTTTGCACTATGATCTTGCTGAGCGCGATGATAACACATAATGCAAGTCTATGGTGTATGAAGGCCGTCCCGCATTAATTACACATTCATTCAGCTCTTGAAGTTTGATGTTAATTTCAGTCAAACCATCAAAATTCTCCACCAGATAATCCATGCAGCATCGGAATGATTACTAGGCCCTTTAAAGTAATGGTCACTAATTATAGGTCACTTATTATAGGCCCTTTAAAGTATAGGCCACTTATTATAGGTCACTTTAAACAAAATTTTGAATAAGTATAGGTCATTTATTATAACGAGCAGGATCAAACAAAATCTTTTGCTGAGAATCTTTTGTGCCGACATTGAACTCGTCTCTTTACAACAAGCAGGATCGAAAGTGGAAACCTTTGCTGTCGAGTCTCGATTCTAGAGTTAGCTATATGTGCATGCAGTCTTTCGCCGCTATGATCTTGCTGAGCGCGATAATAACACACAATGCAAGTCTATGGTGTATGAAGTCCATCCCGCATTAATTACACATTCATTCAGCTCTTGAAGTTTGATGTTAATTTAAGTCAAACCATGAAAATTCTCCACCTGATAATCCATGCAACATCGGAATGATTACTAGGCGCTTTAAAGTATAGGTCACTTATTATAGGCCCTTTAAAGTATAGGTCACTTATTATAGGCCACTTTTAAAAAATTTTTGAATAAGTATAGGTCACTTATTATAACGAGCAGGATCAAACAAGATCTCTTGCTGAGAATCTTTTGTGCCGACATTGAACTCTTGTCTCTTTACAACAAGCAGGATCGAAAGTGGAAACCTTTGCTGCCCAGTCTCGATTCTAGAGTCAGCTATATGTGCATGCAGTCTTTTGCCGCTACGATCTTGATGAGCGTGATGATAACACACAATGCAAGTCTATGGTGTATGAAGGCCGTCCCGCATTAATTACACATTCATTCAGCTCTTGAACTTTGATGTTAATTTCAGTCAAACCATGAAAATTCTCCACCAGATAATCCATGTAGCATCGGAATGATTACTAGGCATTTTAAAGTATAGGTCACTTATTATAGGTCACTTATTATAGGCCCTTTAAAGTATAGGTCACTTATGATAGGTCACTTTAAACAAAATTTTGAATAAGTATAGGTCACTTATTATAACGAGCAGGATCAAACAAAATCTCTTGCTGAGAATCGTTTGTGCCGACATTGAACTCTTGTCTCTATACAACAAGGAGGATCGAAAGTGGAAACCTTTGCTGCCGAGTCTCGATTCTAGAGTCAGCTATATGTGCATGCAGTCTTTTGCCGCTACGATCTTGCTGAGCGCGATGATAACACACAATGCAAGTCTATGGTGTATGAAGGCCTTCCCGCATTAATTACACATTCATTCAGCTCTTGAAGTTTCATGTTAATTTCAGTCAAACCATGAAAATTCTCCACCAGATAATCCATGCAGCATCGGAATGATTACTAGGTTCTTTAAAGTATAGGTCACTTATTATAGGCCCTCTAAAGTATAGGTCACTTATTATAGGTCACTTTAAACAAAATTTTGAATAAGTATAGGTCACTTATTATAACGAGCAGGATCAAACAAAATCTCTTGCTGAGAATCTTTTGTGCCGACATTGAACTCTTGTCTCTTTACAACAAACAGGATCGAAAGTGGAAACCTTTGCTGCCGAGTCTCGATTCTAGAGTCAACTATATGTGCATGCAGTCTTTTGCTGCTATGATCTTGCTGAGCGCGATGATAACACACAATGCAAGTCTATGGTGTATGAAGGCCGTCCCGCATTAATTACACATTCATTCAGCTCTTGAATTCAATGTTAATTTCAGTCAAATCATGAAAATTCTCCACCAGATAATCCATGCAGCATCAGAATGATTACGAGGCCCTTTAAGTATAGGTCACTTATTATAGGCCCTTTAAAGTATAGGTCAGTTATTAGAGGTCACTTTAAACAAAATTTTGAATAAGTATAGGTCACTTATTATAACGAGTAGGGTCAAACAAAATCTCTTGCTGAGAATCTTTTGTGCCGACATTGAACTCTTATCTCTTTAAACATAATCCATGCAGCATCGTAATGATTACTAGGCCCTTTAAAGTATAGGTCACTTATTATAGGCCCTTTAAAGTATAGGTCGCTTTAAACAAAATTTTGAATATGTCACTCCGTACACCGAAATTGAGATCAAAACACTCATATATTGATAGTGAACTTAACATACAAATGTACAAAATATCAATATAAAAATGAGAGGGCCAAACATAGGAAGTCAAATGCACACCTATGACCTAGACCCAAGGTGCCTTTCCTTCCACTTTTCTATCTGTGAGAAGAAAATGGACTACTCTAGCCACATGCAAATGCATGATTGGTACAAAGATATAGTTGGACGTCCTCTTCCTATGAACCTAAGATTATATTCACTTGTACTAAGAGGATGTAGAAAGACGCTTCAGTCCTTGTGAGAAGGGAGTGCACGTCCTCTATGACGAGGCATACAATGAGTACCCAATCATCCACCATAAGCATAGAAGCTAGCATTGTGGGATCTCTACAGCAATAATATAGATGAAATGTAGAATGTATTCGGCACTTTGAGGAACCTGAATGTGAATGGAGACCATGGCACATGTTGCTTGGTCTCCTTGTCAGTCATTGTGAAACCATGGTCGAGTGAGGAAGAAGGGAATAAAGGAACAGAGGAAAGACTGCTCTAGAGAAATGCAAAAAGACCAAAAGTACAAGTGAAGGGGAAGGAGCTCTGGGAGTGAATATGAAGGGCTTGCAGGATAAGTGGGGGGTGCAGTGAACTGCGCTAGAGATGGATGAAACAAAGGGTCAAACAGAAAGAAAAGGGGGAGGAGGATGTACACTGGTTGGAGTTTTGGGACCTATGCATCACACATGCGTCCTTGCCAAGCCAAAGAATGGCTTAGCAGCCTGAGGGCTGTTCAAATCCTGACCAAGGAGGATTAGGGGAGTGCAAGAGCAGAAAAGTGCGGCTGCAAGGCCCAAAGGAAAGCAAAAAGAACCATCTGCTGCCTAATTGGCAGCTTGACAGCCTGTAGCCCGAGGGAAAGAAGGTGCAAAAACAATGGGGCGGGCTGGGGCAAACAGATACACAGGGAAAGCAGAGGCCCTTGTGGGCTGACTCTGGTGCTCACAGGTAAGGAAGAAGGAGAAATTAAGCAGGGAGAGGGGAAAAGGGTAAGAGGGCTTGGGAGGGAGGGGGGTAGTGATGGTTGTAGATCCCAAAGTCATAGAGGGGGCATACAACTTTTGAAACACATGCAAGGGCTCCCATTCTTTGGTACTATGCAATCCTGTGATGTGACAATCGGAGTTGTGTATGCCCTGGCAGCTACTTTATTGAATTCGCTTGTTCTAGAAAAAAATATAATTTGTAAGATTGGATATATTCTAGTCTTATGAAGGTAGGGGTGTGTGTGTGTGTGTGTGTTGAGCACCATCAGTCTCCTCCTCCTCACGATATGGACGTGCCCCTTGCAGAGGGGATTTTACAGGATGATTCGCATGCTCTCTCTTAGGTTGCTATCCCGACTGAAGCTGACATGATGAGTTCTGATTTATCTAATGCAACTCTTTCGTTAGATGCTCCTTCTTCAAAGAGTACAGATATTGATCCAGTTCCTGTCTGTGAAGACTGTGCCAGAGTCTCTTTCTGTTCAGGATGTAGATGTTTCTTTTTCTCTGGAGTCTTTTCATCCTTTGTTTCAAGAGGTTTTTGACCCTGTGATTCAAAAATTCCGGCTTCGAGCTTATATTAAGAAGAATCACAAGGGCAAAAAACAGGTGGTTTTTATTGATGGTGTAGTTTCTTCACTGCATCAATTTTTACAAAGCAACAATCTGAAACTGGAGGATGTTGTTTTTTATCCTCCTCCAGTTTGATCTTAAAACTTTTTACTTGGCTGCCTCATGACTTTTGCTCTGAGGCTTTACTTGTAAATTTTTTCTTTGTACTTATTGGTGGGTTTTTACCTCTTTTTGGGATTTCCCACACAGAAATAAAAGATTTCACTTTTTTTATTTTACTCTGTGTGTGTGTGTGTGTGTGTGTGTATTATAGAGTGAAGAAGTCAAAAGTTCAGATGTGACTAGAATGTCACGTTCCGGCCATCGAATGGCTGTTTGGCTTCAAGTCAACCACAAGGCGACCTCTGGTTGGCCTAAGGCTGCCCCCAGGTTGGCAATTGCTAGAAGAGAGAAGAATGTAAATATTGTCTTTTTGACTGTATCAAGCTAGAATGTGCTGTGCCTACAATTACATGAGGTCAAATTTTAACATGAAAGCTTCTGCGTTTTAATCAGTTCTAAGCAAATTATAACATGGAAGCTTCTGCGGAATATTTATAGTATCTCTATACCTTCCTGAACAATTGTGGAAATTTGAAGCTCAACAATGAGGTTTTGCTAGCTACATTGGTTCATGTGGTCTGGTTTGTTCTAGAGATATTGTGGATTTAATATGGGTGTTATTAGATAATTTCATTTGTAATTTCCAAGTGCCACCCACCCTTGACGTCGCCTCAAACTGATCCCATGTATGGTGTGATCTTGTGGTGCTTTCACACCTTTTGTTGTGTCCATGTCAGCATCTCCTTTCATATGTACGCTGCAGAATTGTGCGAGTTTTATGGAATTAGGTCGTAGAGCCTTAACCCCTTGTGAGAGGTTTCTACAATACTTAATTATTTGGAATTTCATTAACAGATTGCAGGAGGAATTTGGGCAGATAGCATTGGTGGAAAGCTAGTCTTGGGATTTGGTGTAATTTGGTGGTCATTGGCTACCATCGCCACCCCTGTAGCAGCCAAGCTTGGGTTGCCATTTTTACTCCTTGTTCGTGCATGTATGGGCATTGGTGAGGTAATCTTATGTCGCATGTTATTATTGCAAGTTTGTACAAGCAAAAATCATAATGCCTATACATATGCAATCATGCCTTGAGTTGGGTGCTGTATGCATGTGTGCATGAGAATCATCTGGAAGCTTTAAAGTTAAAGCAAGTTTGGAGGATTGGAAGTTTACATGAGTTACTTTGTATCATACCTTAATGAACAATGATTTCTGGCCTTCTTGGACCTGGTTGAGGCTTTGGCCCAACAGCAGATTTGTAAGTTTCATGTCTTTGTCTGACTGAAGCATGATTGTTTGCCTATATGACTTTGTTTCCAAGATTCTAATGCCCCTTGGGTGAATTCTGAAATGAGTATTAATGTGCCTGAAAAACTGGGTCAGTGGGAAGGATTTTCACATAACTCTTAGCAAGGAGGAATCTGTTTTAGATGAGACTCGGGAGCTCATTTGCATGTGCAATTATGCTCCTATGATAATCATAGACTACTTGGCTTCTGCACAAGATGTGCAAATGACTTGTTTTAAAATGTCTAGATTTAGCTGGGCTTATGTTTCTGTTGTGGGAAACTGCAGGGAGTTGCAATGCCTGCCATGAACAATCTGCTTTCGAAATGGGTTCCAGTCAGTGAAAGGAGCAGATCTCTAGCACTTGTTTACAGTGGAATGTATCTGGGGACTGTGACCGGGCTTGCATTCTCTCCTTCACTTATTCACAAGTACAGCTGGCCCTCAGTTTTTTTCTCTTTTGGGAGCTATTTGGTTTGTAGCTTGGCGTCGTTTTGTAAGTTCTGATCTGTCAATCCTTTTGTTGAGCTCTCCAAGAAATCTAATCTCTCTTTCAGCTTTTCTGACAGGAAAAGCTATTAAAATGTGGAATTTATGAATACATCATCCCAGTGTACTTAAAATGTAGAATTTATGAATACATCATCCCAGTCTACTCAGCTTGTCAACTTTTAAAAAGAAATGAAGATGATTTTTCTGGTACACAAGTATATCTCACCTTTTATGGACTGGCTTCCAAGATGTCTAGAGGATTTTAGTTTTTTGTTTGAAGCTGAAGTAGTCACACTGTAAATTACTAAGTTTCCAATACATAAACTGATATGAATAATTGTTGCAGAGAACACGAGTCTTATGAAGTGAATAATTGTTAGAGAATTATGATATGAGAGCTTCAGCTGAAGTAGAATTAACAGCTTGATGTTAAGGATTCAAAGGTGAAGGCAAAAATGCATTTAAGACCTTCAATATCTGGACGCATGCCATGCAGCGCGCGCCTCGCGCAGAGAGAGAGAGAGAGAGAGGATGCTGTTTGGGGATTTATGGGCACTTTTAATGAGCCTGTTCAAACTACCCTTTAATCCCAATGCTTTTTGGCGACTTTTGATGCTAATAATAGAAAATGTGGTTACGGATGTGTCTTTATTTATTTATGTGTCTCAATGTGGAACCTTGTTTCATTTATTCCTACTCTGTGTGTGTGTGTGTCTATACGCCGATCGTAGATCCCTCAGGATCACCCTCGAGCTAGAGGCCAGGCAATCCCTGACCATAGTTCATCCCCAGTATGAGTATGCATCCCATACCATGCAGTCCCATCTGTGAACAGATGTCATTAGGGAGACACAGGCTTTGGATGGGCTCTCAGCCTAGCTGGCTATTCTTTGAAGGCCCCACTCCCAAGAATGACCCACCACCCACCGGCTGCTGCTCCTCCCCGTACACCCCTTGCTGCCCTCTCTCAGCCCCTCCCTGCCTCCCCTCCCCTCCCCTCCCTTCTCCCTCCCCTCAGCCCCCTCCCTCCCTCCCTCCCTGCCTCCCCTCTCCCGCCTCCCTCAGCTCCCTGCCCGCCTCCCTACCCCCGCCTTCCCTCAGCCCCTACCTCCGTCTACCCCCGCCTCCCTCAGCCCCTCTCCGCTTCCCTGCCGTCGCCCCTACCCCCGCCTCCTTCAGCCCCTCTCCCCGCCTCCCTACCCCCGCCACTTGCCTCACCCCTCCTCCCTCAGCCCCCCCCCCCACCTCGTAGCCTTTCTTCTCCTCCTCTCTCTACTCCTACTCCCTTTCCTAGCCTCTCCTCGCCTCCGCCTCTCTACTCTTACCCCTAGTCCTAGCCTCTCTCCCCCTCCTTCAGCCTTCTTCATCCCCCTCTCTTACCTCATCCTTCACCCTCTCCTCCCCTTTCTCTCTCTTAGCAGCATTCTTACAGACAGAGCTCAATAGTGTTCGAGTTGGCCTTCCCACCTCGATTGACAATGGCTCAGCCTTTGGCCAATCCTCGCCCGCTTCCACCGGCCGCGAAAACCATCACATTTTTAAAAGACGAGTTGTAGTAGCTCAAAAAAGATACAGAGCAGGAGAGTTCAACATCACTCTTTGCTTGCATCCATGGGTCCCACCCCTCGAGGTTACAGGCCAGGGACTGGATGCTCTCCGCTTTACCTGGAGAACTTGAAGGGCACCTCATAGATGTTCATCTGCTTGGTCGAGGTTTTTCCAAGGTTTTTTTGGACTCCTCGGATGCAGTAGTTATAGTGCTTCAAGCTAGTCCCTTAGCATTGAGCTCCATGAGGATTTTCTTGACGCCCTTCTTGTTGGACTTCGACCCTGTGGAGGAGGATATCTGGACGATCTCACTCTTCCTCAGATTCCCCGGCCTCCCTCATGTGTACCATTGACTCTTATCTTCCATTAATCATAATGGTCTTGTAGTTTTTTTTTCAGGCTCATGGGATATCCTACCTTGTGTATGGGAATGATGGTGTTAAGGATCCAAGTGTGTGGGAAGCCTATGCAGACTGCTTCGTTGAAAAGATTGTAAGATCGGGGTCCCATATGCAACGAATTCAATATGAGAGAGAGAGAGACGTGTTCGCGAGGTCTCGCGTGCCTATGAGACAAGGAACTCATACAAGCCACCACGGGCTGAAGTAAAGGGCCCACTAAGACCCTTGCTGAGTGCTAGCCTAATAACCTCAAAAAGCTCAAAAGAAAAAACTAGTGCTTAGAACACATATACAGGTGCCATTGTGATTCTTGGTGAGTAGTGAAGATATCTTGTATCTGTGTCTGTCGAACGCCTCTTGTTATGATGGGGGTGGTTATCTCCATGATCTTTGTATCTGATGGGCCATATCAAGAGTGACCCCTTGGCTCAGACATGGTCCCCTTTGAGTAGAGATGAGATAGGCTGAACCTCCATCGTACGCACTCTGGTAACCCTTTTTGTCGTCCATGATCTTTGCCTCTCTAGCTCAGTAGCTCTACGTCGTCTCTTCCCACTGATCTACTCTGTCCGCATGTTGGCTACCTCTCCCTCCTCCACTCCACTGTATTCTAGGGCTACCTCCCCCTCCTCCATCGTTTGCATGTTGGCTACCTCCCCCTCCTCTACTCCAGTGTATCCTAGGGCTGTTCAAAAGCATAGAAATCCATGACATGTTGATGTGCTGTCTATCCAGTCTCTGGTGGTGCCATCATATCTTGCTGCATAATTTGTCTCTATAGGGTTACTCTATGCCTTCACATATCGATCGGGTAGAGGCCAGCACAGACCCGATCATGTAAGTGGATCAATCGAGAGAGTGGTTCAACCTCCTAAAAGAGGCAGTGATAAATGCTTCTCTGTCTTACCTCCTTCAGCATGCATAAGCCACAGATCCGCGACTCTCTGGGTGTGCCTGCAACTCTCCGTGCCTTGATACTCAACTGATGGGACGAGACCTGCATCTGTTTGATGGCAATTCTCAATGCATGTGAAACTCCTTTGTCCTCAAGTTACTGGGTTTGATGATCACTCCATCCTCTGATACTCTCAAAATTTTTGGTCATGCTAGAACTGGATTTTGGTAGAGTTGGAGTAGATCCAACTGTATGGTACGGTTAATCAATTCGGATCAAGGGGTCCGATGCATCCAAGTTGTACTTAAAGGGATAGAGTCAGTCCATTTGAAGACCTTGAATGCATCCAAGCTGTAGTGAAAGGAACAGAGTCAATCATCAAGGGGTCCAATGCATCCAAGCTGCACGGAAAGGAATGGAGTCAGTCCATCTGAATACCTTGACGAGCAAACCACTTGGACACCCATGCATATCATGCCATTCTAACCCCCATATCTACTAGTCTTCTAGATGACTCTAGTGCCAACGTTGGTAGTCTTCAGCTAGGCAAAGTCTAGACTGTGTGAAGAAATGTCCCCGTTTGGAAGATAGCATCAATTTGAAGTACGGTCCTTGCGAAGTCTGCTTGTACTATTTGATGAGGAATTGAAGGCTTACTAAAAATCATCCGAGATCCCATAGTCACCTTTAGTCTCTCAAATCTCCTTCAGTCAGTTGCTCAGAGATCACTCCCCAAGAAGGGTGCTGCATGCATGGCTGTCAGCCTCAATAGCATATCGAATAGCCATCCCCTTATTAGAGGGTCCTAAAAGTGTGCCTGAAAGCATTGTCACCCTAGTCGGGCCAAGGTTTCCTGGCTTAGCTTAAGCCGTGCCCTTGCCGCGCAAATCATCATGAAAATCGGTCTCGTGATAGCTACTTGTAGTAAGTGTAGGACTGCATGATCTCCATCGGCTCGACTCAGTAAGCGAAACTATGACGATGAAGTATTGCTTGTGAGGTGTTGAAAATCATGACCTTGGTCTTGCCAACGTTGACTCTCAAGTGTTGAAAATCATGACCTTGGTCTTGCCAAGGTCGACTCTCAAGTCTCTTCCTTTAGAAAACCTCTAAAGCATCTAGGTGTTCCTGTAGGCCTTTTGCTGAGGAGGATATGAGGACTATATCATCAGCATAGAGCAGTATCTGTAGCATCAAATCAGCTAGCAGTGATGTGGCACCTATCAGTGTTTCTAGCCCCATTTTCAAGATTTCAGAACCAAGTCTCTCCTCTTTCACTCTCTTGTTCGTGTAGCCGCAATGTTTGACTCTCCACACGTACACGACTTGGCTAGCACCCAAGAGCTTTCAGTGAAAGTTAGCTTCTACAAAGATCAATGCTTGCATATCTCGGAGGAGGGTTTTATCGATCTCATTGGCTATACTAGGATTCATCTCACATATGACTTGAGGATCTCAATTGGGCAGTTTCAAGTGTCCTCTCATGGACAATGTGTTGAGACAAGACGAGACCACCCCGGGTGTCTCGACGACTGACCCCTGAATCGAGTATGGAGGCTGCTGAACAGGACCTACTGGAAACTCGACCTGGCGAGGTTATTTTTGCTGGGGGTAAGATACCTTTTCAAGCTGATTGTCCTCCACTTCCTCAAAATGATATGTTGGATACCTACTTCGCATCCTCCTCAGGAGATCTATTCACCCATGAGGCCCAGATAGAGGAACAGAGCCAGGAACACAAACGGCTGCTGTATGCATTAAAGCGGAAGCAGTCTCCTGTTTGCATGGAGGAGGAGGACCTGGACCAAATTTTCACACTTCCCTTGCAAGAGACAATCGCTTCCAACAAGAAAGTATCCCAAGCTCCAAGCTGTTACCTAGACATCGACACACTGGCTCCAGTGGCAGCTCTCGAGGACCTAGAGCAAGAGGGGATGAAAGCAGCCTTCGAGGAATATGGCGAACTCATTGACATGGCTGACCGAATGACCTATCGGGACAGGTATGCATGGGCTAAAAGATCCCTTCATATGGCTCAGCGCATTATAGATGACAGCTTCGTTCAGATGGGTGCCTCCCTCTTTAATACTACGGGCCAGGTTTGCAAGCTTCTGTCACAGAAGCAACACCTCCGCTTGGAACATGAGAAGCAGGTAGCCAGCATGCATAAAGAATGGGATACGACATTGCAGGTGAAAGAAGCGGAGTGGGGAGCAACTCTACAGGCAAGGGAGGCTGCGTGGAAAACTCAGCAGGACGAGTTTCAACAATGTCTTGCAGCGAAGGAGGCAGAGTGGACAGCCAGCAATAAAGTTTTGGAGGACAATCATTCAGCCCAACAGGCTCAGATCCAGAGGAAGCTTGCAGCCCTACAGGACAGATACACCTCACTGGCAGAGGATAAGCATACGGTGGATCAACAGGTGGAGGTGGTGCGGCGTCAGATGAAGCAGATTCTCGAGGAGGAGGACCATCTCCAAGTTTCACATTCCAAGTTGCAGGACGACGACTTCCATGGGCTGCAAGCTGAAAATGCTGCTCTCAAATCTAGATGTGATCATTACAGGTCTGGCTACCACAGATATAAATCCAAATACGAGGACATCCGCAACCTCATGGACACAGTCGAGGAAGAGGCAAGGACCAGCCCCGGAACATCAGCACACCCACCACACCCACCCCCTCTCCCTCCCTGACCTTCATCCAGCAAGCAGTAGCTCATGCTTGTCTCCCTCAAGCTTGAGGACCAGCATCAAAGTCATTAAAGAGGCTCTGCTCAATTCAATTCATGCGAGTGCATTTACTTCAATGTCAAAAAGATTAAGTTTTCCGTGGTTTCCCTTCATATGGCTCAAATGCATTCCCAGAGGCCTCTAAAAGAAAAGAAGTATTTGGGCTACATTAGTGCAAAGATGGAATTATATACTGATATTGAATTCACATGTTACTTTTCTTGCATCCTTTATTACGCCTCTACAAGGGCCTTTGTCTCGACAGAAGAGGTGTTTGTGATTTCCCATTAGTTTGGTTTTTACCTATCATGCAATTTCGAAGTGATTTCATCATGAAATCTAGTAAGCG
Organism: Dipteris shenzhenensis; assembly: GCF_047967505.1. Lineage (NCBI taxonomy): Eukaryota > Viridiplantae > Streptophyta > Polypodiopsida > Gleicheniales > Dipteridaceae > Dipteris > Dipteris shenzhenensis. The sequence goes on along the minus strand of NC_141614.1, from coordinate 31,258,361 downwards.
CCAGAATTTTGATGGTTGTACATGAGTATCTAAGTGTCGCTTTTCTGCACTTTGATAATGTATTGACCAAATTACTGCCATTTATGCAGGGAGTCTTACTTGGCTTATCCAACACAGCAGGTGTGCTTGCTGGTGTAATAGGCACAGCTGCGACAGGTTACATTCTCCAACATGGTATATCCTAGTGACACGATCTGTTTCACCCCTCCCAATTTGAATATGCAAGAATGTGATTGTTAGGCATGAGCGGGTTTTAACGAACAATCTTTTGCACTTGGTTTACTTCATTAATCAGACAGGCATATCAATAGTTAATGTCCCCTTCAAAACTCTTCTTGTGAACAATTTTCAGGGCAAGCGTGTGTGTTGTATGTCCTGGGTGGTTTTTTGTCTTTGTCTGTGCGCAAGCGTGTGTGTTAGTGTGGCTGTGTTGTTGTTGAGGTGGGTGGGTGTGGGTGGAAATGCGGTGTTAGAAAACCCTAGACCCTTGGCTAGTCTCTCCATGCAGGGGAAATAGAAATTGGTAAGGAATGTGCAACGGAAGAATCCTTAGAAGAATAGAAGCTAATGTTTTAATTAGAAAAACTTCAACTTTCTGTGTCCACGAGAGAAATCACAAGCACTGAATTTAGGAGGTAGACAGCAGTAGAACAGTCCAAAAGTATATTGCACAAAATCTGAGCCAATAACTCTTTAGAGAAGGTTCACCAGAGATCCCAAACACACAGCAATCAGCTGCCTTGGATGCTCCATAGTGAGCACAAGCAATGCTGCTACTTTTCCTTGCACTCCTCAGGTTAGGTGCTCCTCAATGAGCTTCAGTGACCATCCGTAGTGCAAGCTCCTTGGACAGCACCCTCCTGCATAGACGTGCTCTCCTACTGGATATAGGTACTTTGTAGGTGCCTCTGGTTCTCCTTAAGAAGTCTTCATCGTCAGTATCACCTATAAGTAACAACTCCGTAGAGCTATACATACCAACTAGGTCCACCAACCAATAGAAAGCTCCAAGTGCCTGTGTCAAGAAAGCTCCTCCTGCAATTGTCTGGAAGGTTTTCACACTCCAACTTAAAAAGCATTGAGTGCCAAATATGCTTTTATGATCATCATATATACACAAGAAGATTACATACCCTTGGTCTTTAGTTTGTTGCTTGCTGTCAAAACAAGTTAAGTACCTGAATGAAGTGCTCACGTGAGCACATCTGTTGAGTTCTGGAGCCAATATTCCAGTCAGTGCAAGCTACCAACGCGTTCCAACGTAGATTGGTCTTCATCTTCGTCGTCTCCTATGACAAATAGTCTTGTCCTGAGCAACACATACTGTCCTCCTCATCTATTGGGGAACCTGGATTTTCTAACCATTATTCTATATGAACATTGTCACACTTGGATCTGCGCACACCGTCCAAAGGTACTACAGGGTGTAGTTACCAAGAACAACTCACTTTGTATTACCTGAGCTGACTCTTTTGCAGGCTCTTCTCCCTTGGACTTTTCTTTCTGCTTCCTCTTTTGATCAGCCTTTTTCTTCCAGCAATCTCTTTTCATATGTCCAAGCATATCACAATAGCAGCACTTTCTTTTCTTCTTCTTGTCTCTATCAGAAGAGTCTCTGTCCTTGGAAATGTTATTTTTCTTATTCGGCTTGAACTTCGCTTTACCTTTGGTAGTGACATTGAACACTTTCTCGGTGCCATCATCCTCATGTAGCCTCTGCCTTGTTTCCTCTTGCATCAACAAGCAACCAAGCTCCTCGAACATCAACGTTTCGATCTCTCTCTAGCTGTCAGGGTTGTTACTCACCCAGCATCTTGGCAGTTTACTCAGCACGAGAGTGTCCAACTGATGGCTGTCCACCTTTTGACCTACAACGGCCAGCTGATCCTTTAAGACTCTGAACTTGACCTGATGGTCACTCACCTGGTCATATTCTTTCATGTTCAGCATAAATGAACGATTTTGGAGCATTACAATGCGACCGGTATTCATTGTCTTGTACAAGTCTCTCAAGATCATCCATGCCTCAGGTGCAGTCTCTGCTAGTGGAATGTGCGGGAGCACAAAATATGCAAATCATCTCAATGATCATTGCTAATGCATCCGCATCTTTTTGCATCCATTCTTTGATGTCATATGGTGGAATCATGTGACTCCAAATCTTGATTTTCCAGATTGAGTAGTTTGTCCCATCCAGCATCTCCATCGAAGCAAAGTTTGGAATTCGCATCGGACCTATGAGATTTTGCTCCAAAGGGAATTCTTAATGACCTTCTTGTCACACCTGCACATATCAGAAGTCGCCTTCCTCTTTCAATTGTCGAAGTCAATCCCTTACTGGATGGCTTGATCACCAGGGCATACACCTCCTGGCTTGAAATGTCCACCTCCAATGAAACCCTAGTCTCTCAAATCTCACTTCCAAGCACACCACCATCATTCAACTCTCTAGACAGGCAGCCATGGCTTTGATACCATGTTATAAAAACCTAGACCCTTGTCTAGTTTCTCCATGCAGCGGAAATAGAAATGGACAAGGCGTGTGCAACAGAAGAATCTTTAGGAGATGAGCAGGGAATTAATTTTAAAAACTTAAACTTACTGTGTCTACAGGAGAGCACTCACAAGCACCAAATTCAGGAGATAGACAACAGCATAACAGTCCTAAAGTATCTCAGAGTATATTACACAAAATCTGAGCCACACTCTTTACAGAAAGCTTCACCAGAGATCCCAAAACACGCAGCAATCGGCTGCCCTGGATGCTCTATGGCAACCACAAACACTGCTCCTACACTTGTTGCTCTCCTCCTCAGTGAGCTTCAGTGATCATCCGTAGTCCTTGGACAGCACCCTCCTGCATACATGTGCTCTCCTACTGGCTGTAGCTAGGCGCCAAGTTCTGCTCTAGAATGTGAGGGCTGCTTCCAGTCTGAACTACCAACGGGCCTTTTATAGAGGGCACTAAGCCCCATAGACTGGCTCACTGGGTCTGTAGATCCAGCCAACGAGCCAGACTTAGCCAACCCAGTCTGTGCTGAGCCTACTGGACCAGGCTTATATAAGGACACTCTCCCTACTGCTGACCTGTCAAGGACTGTTGTGTTGCAGTCTGTAATACTGCCAACCTGTTTCAGTCTTCTCTGGCTCATATGACTATGCGCAGCCTGGTGTAGCCATTGCTCCTGCCCTGATCATCTTCCGACCTATGTAATCTCTTCTAGGTCCTGCAAACTCAGTACAGGCTGTTGTACCTGCTGCTGCAGCCCTGCAGTACTAGTACAATGATTGCGCAGCCTGCAGGCTTCCTGATCCACCTTCCGTACCTGTTGCTGCAACATCCGTACAGGTATGTCCTCTTCCATTGCCAGCCCTATGTCTTGGACTGTGTGGCAGTCCGTGTGACAGCCTACCTTGCTGCCCGCCCACATGCTTTTGCCTTGTGGATTATTGTCTCCACCTAGATCTGGCATGTGGCATCCAAACTCGATGCACACACAGCAGTCTCAAACCCCCCAATCGTACATGAGTACCATGTCCCTGTGCTCTCCTCATATGGGGGCATATAGGTGGGACAATGGACTCTATTTTCCAAACTGCATGTGTGGGTGTGGGCGGGTGGGTGAATGGTCACATGGATATGCTGGAGTGCTCAGCTACAAAAAAGAAAGTCTACCTCATATATGGGCATGAGGTTCGAAGCAATAATGTGCTTTATATTTCAAACTTATGTTAGGGTTTTAATTCTAAATTCTGCACAGGGTAATGTGACAGAAAATGCCAGTACTTTTAGTTTTGTGTCTAATTTGTTCATAGGAACTGACTACGAATGTGTATGTAATACATTGTAATTGTTACAGGGACTTGGGATGATGTGTTCAAAGTAGCAGTTGGCCTCTATCTCTTTGGAACTGTTATGTGGAATTTGTTTTCTACTGGAGAACGAATTTTCGACTAGAGCAAGTATGTACGACCTCTCTTTGTTCTGTTATTTAAAATTTTGGTCGAGAACTAGGTTCAAGCACAAAATCTGTCCATAGTTCCTTCATACACCTGGAGTGGTAAAAAACAGGGTTAGATTAATCAAGAATACTAATAGAAACTGATTGGGAAAGTCGTGTTTTATCTTTGAAATTGCAGCACATTGGCAGAATCTCTCACAATGTGGCGGCTGAATTGCAGACCCCATTGGCACGAATAATGCTTTCTTTTACAATCACTTAACTTGTACATCGGAAATCTTACAGTGGAAAGGGCATAGAGATACAAGAGGTCATCAAGACAAATTTGCCAGATATCCAAGCTGGGCGTAAATTCTGTACCAGAAAAAAGGAAAAATTGTAACCTTGTTGAGACGGGTTGGGAACATGTTAAAGCTCCTGATGATGATGCTGGTCAATCACGACTCCAAAATGCTGCAGTACCTTGGCTCATTGTTACAATGATATTCACATGCTGTAAAATATTATGATATGGCCTGGAGAAATTTACGCCTAGAAGTGATTAATGATAATCAATATCATTATCACATGATTTCTGTAGACCACCTCGTCTGAAGGCAATTCCTTATCCCCTCGTGTTGAACTTTTTCTATACTCTGTAACACAAATTTTGAGCTGGATTGCTTTGATTAAATCATTGAAGTACGAGCTTCAATGCATTATTCAGGTTTAATTATAAATGCCATGAAAGGTCAGGCGAGCCAAGTGGCTTGTAACCGTGCCCAAGGAGGAAGACTTGTCAAGCATCGTATGCCTTGACAACTCATGTACCAGGTATCATTGAAAGGAAGTGTTATAGCTCAACATATATTGTATAATGCTGAGCATTACTGGAAGAGTGGTCCAGGATATGCCGCACCATCGTTCGTAGATGGAGGGTGCCATCTGTTGTGTGTGTGTGTTTGTGAGAGAGTATTAAAGTTATTTGGAGCCATTCAGGATCTATGGGACTTGTGACCACTACCAAAATGAGAGAGAGAGAGAGAGAGAGAGAGAGAGAGAGAGAGAGAGCACATATAGTACAATTGTATTTGTGTTTGTAGTTGGGTGTTTCTCTCTCTTCTCAATCTAATACTTTATTCCACATTTTGTACTTTCGTTCATTATTATGTACATGGTCTTGATAATGCAATGCATTTACTATCCCAGAATTGGATATTACTTAACCGTCATTGAAAGGTGGCGAGGCATTGCATTGCTTGTCACTCATTCCTTTTACTATGAAATTTTATTCGCTCTTGAAATTTTGAACAAGTGCCATACCATCACTTAGACACTCCATACAGCTTTTATCTCTCATCGACTGCACATACATTCTTCTACACAATATTTGCGAAGGTGGACAGAATCCTCCTTGGATCTAGAGGTGAATATTCACTTGTTGGAGCTATCATTCTCCATTGCCATGGTTGGAGTTTCATGTGAGTTTAGTTAAGCTTTGAGAGTTTGTTTATGATGAAAAGTGCACTAATTGGTTGCAATCTTGGGAGAGTTAGTAGTGGTGAGTTTTCTTCTCCCTTTTTGGCGCTGCAAGGGTCTTAGGATTGTTTTGAATTTTTGGCCCTGTGTTAGGAAAAGGTGGTTGTGTGTGGAGATTGTCAATATTGACCGGGTTAGCGGGACTGTAAGGTTAGCCTGAAGGTTAGGTTAGTTTAGGGTTCATATTTTTAGGGTTGTGAGGGGCATCATTTGTGAGGTGTTTGTGGATTGTGGAGATCATTGGCGCTGCCCATTTCTTGTGGTCACTTCTATTTGCGGTCTTTTGCTAGTATTCCCCACACACTCCGAGGTGTTTGTGTTGCTTCATGAAGCTTCTCTCTTGTGGACACTTCTATTCGCGGTCTCTTGCTAGTACTCCCCAGACACTCCGACATGCGAGTTGCTAATCTTGCATGTCGGTGTGGAGGGGAAGAGAAAAAGGGCCTTCCAGAGGATTTGGTGTATTTGTGTGTTCTCTTGTGAATTGTGTCACGAATTCGGTTCTTGGCTTCAGTATGTGCTATTTTTTTATTTCGTTAATCTTCCAGCAACTCGCTAGTGGAAGAGAAAAAGGGCCTTCCAAAGGGTTTGGGTTTCTGTGTTTGTGTGGTCTCCTGTGAATCATGTCACGAATTGAATTCTTGGGTTCAGCATGTGCTATTGTCGTATTTCATTGATCTTCGTTTGTGTATAAAAGATCGCATGCGTGCACTAGATTCGTAGCTGTGTCCTGCAATCGCAGTAGTGTGAAATTGTGTGTAACCCTCATCCATGCTTCCCTTGAAAAATTGCTTTTTCCTTACAAATTCGTTAAAGTTTTCATAAACCATTCAAAGAAAAACATCCAATGACTATGAACGATTCCTGCTTATTGTCCTTTATAAATGCTCCTTTCAAGCAGCAATGCATCTATCTTATTGGTGTTTGAAAAGAGGAAACATCCTTCTTGACCATTGCCTCCTCTCTTGGAAAATATCCATGGTGATTTCAGAAGAACTACTTTGCAACCACACCTTGGGGCCACGACTCGAGCACAATGAACCCCACTCCCTCTATTTTTTTCCCTTCCTCACCTCCCCTCTCTTTGGCCCCCACCCCATGCATCTCTCTCTTTCTCTCTCCCTCTCTCTCTCTCTGGCATATTAGGATCCATGGATGCAAGAAACTCAGTGATATGTACCAATGACTCTTGCACAAGCCAACCCTCATCCATGCTTCCCTTGAGAAATTGCTTTTTCCTTACAAATCCCTTAAAGTTTTCATAAACCATTCAAGGAAAAACATCCAATGACTATGAACGATTCCTGCTTATTGTCCTTTATAAATGCTCCTTTCAAGCAGCAATGCATCTATCTTATTGGTGTTTGAAAAGAGGAAAGGTCCTTCTTGACCATTGCCTCCTCTCTCTTGGAAAATATCCATGGTGATTTAAGAAGAACTACTTTGCAACCACACCTTAGGGCCACAACTCGAGCACAATGAACCCCACTTCCTCTATTTTTTTCCCTTCCTCACCTCCCCTCTCTTTGGCCCCCACCCCATGCATCTCTCTCTCTCTCTCTCTCTCTCTCTCTCTCTCTCTCTCCAATAATTGTGCCAATCTCTTGCCTTCAAAGAAGGTGGTTTATGACCAAGTTGACCTTCACGCACAAGATGATCAAGTGGAAGGTATCGTATATGATCACTTTCCTTCGATATATGGAGTTTTGTGCATCCAAACGATCACCATAAATAGGGCGCACTTGTTTGAAGACCTACATGCGTGAAAAGATCATTACGCATGCTAGAAAGTCATGCATTATCCACATCAAAATTCCCCTAATCAAAATGCCATTGGTATACCTCGGAGATCTACAAATATCAAAGGCATGAATGCCTCTATGTAGGGTCTAGAGCTCCTCTATCAAAGGTATGGTCCATGTACATGTCCATCTTCTTTGCCTTGTACTTCCCTAGCATAAGGAGGAAAAGCATGAGGTGTCCCTCCTTTATTGTTAGCCATGGTGAGATGTTGTAATTCACCAAAACTATGGGCCATGTTAACGAGATGTTAACCAAGATGTTGGCGTAATCCAAAAGGACTCATGCCGTCCATCACAAGCCCAAGATGTAGGTTACATGGCTCCACTACAAAATCTAGCCACATGTTACCTATGTGATTCCAAGCAGCAAAGTCTCGAGGAATCAAAAAAGTATCTTTAGTGGATCGATGTGTAGCATGCCACATCATCAACTCTACTATGGACTTGCATTTGAACATATGTTGTATTCTCAAGACCTTTACTGGGATGATCTGACCTTGCAAGACCTACCTTATAATGTTGCGCCCTCACTCTGAACCATTAATTCAATATTCATGCTCATAATTAAAGAGAATAAAATCAGTAGAACAAGCATGGATAGTGTTATAATCCAACCCAACAACTTGTCAACGTCTTTTTCACCTCATTCCTTGATGCAAGCATGGTATTTGTTTTAGGCAACATATTTTGAAGCAACCTTTTGCAACTCACATATGCAAGGAACATTACGGACATGATACCAATAATTATTAAAATAAGATCAAAACATTCGTGTAATATGAATGCACTAACCTTAAAAAGTCCAAGACACTCGTGTTTGACCAACCATTCGTTGCTTGCACTATTGATAGGCAAGCTCGTAGTTTCGACATCTGAGCACCATCATCCAAGGGTGTTTATTGCAACTCTCGCATGATGCATTTGGACATCACGTGGGCATGTGTTGTCATGCCTTGCATTCATCATGTCGACCATATCCTCGTCATCATCATCTCGCACATCAGGGAGGGTGTCATCATCTCACACATATGGGAGACTATGCTCAGGCTCGAGCGTGCTCCATAATCTCTCCCACGCTCCTTGAAGCTCTCCTCATCTTGTATAATGATTTCATATAAATAATGTTAGTATGTGCAATATACATGCAATCTTCACTTAAACGTCATAGACTCGACAATGATCTAGCATTATTAACATCTAAAATTTGAAAAGCCTCTCCTGGAAACTGCCCATATGCCTGCAAGTGGGTCATGGAAATCCCGTACTGATGTCGAATTTGTCACTTGCAACCCCAAGGGGTCACTCATAAACATGTAACATAGCACATTTGTGCATGGGGGGATGTTTTTTTAATAGGCATACTTACATGCCTCTTACATGCATAAGGGAATTTATTAAATAGCAACTTAATGTAATTTATATATGCAGGTTTAAGGAGGGGTAACTATATTTAAAGCTTGAAAAATATATACGTGTAAGAGGCGGTTAATCAATTATATGAGAAAATGTAAAAATGAAAGAATATGGGTATTTTTAATATACACTTGCTCTCACATGCTATATGGGATTGATGAAGAGTGAACAACCCAAGCTTGCAACATGTGCAATGACAAGGCAACCTCTAGTTAAGCCACTCTGGAGATCCTAGGGCATTGGCCCTTCATCTAAAGAGGTTCGACTCATCCTAACCGTCTACTCACATTCGAAATCAAAACCCAAAAAGAGAAAAAATTAGACCAAATATGGAATAACAATGTTTGCATTGGTATATCCGTTAGTATCTCTATCAGTATTTACTGAAAATAATACTGACACCATGGATTTCACAATTTTCAACAAAAATATCGATGGTCTGGAAACCCAAAAATAACCCGAACCACGTTTCACCACCTCATTCCAAAAAAACTGGTTCTTTTTATAGTTCCTCTCCATCTTGCATTGCCTCCCCTATGCACTCTCCCTTGTCCTTGCTCCATCTACCCCAAGCTCGCCTCTCCATCTTGCTCCCTCTCCATCTAGTGTTTGCTCCACAGCAAGCTTCTTCTCCAAGTTCTTTCAAGATAAGTGCTTCTTTCATCCTACTTTGTATTCTAACTGTTAGATTTCATTTTTTGTCTCTTTGCTAAGCCTCTAAACATGTTTTCCTTTGGTTTTTAGCATTTGTGAAAGGAAAAACAAGATTTCTTAGAAACATGATGCCCCTCTTGCAATTTGAAACAAGAAGAATACCTACTCCTTTGTCGTTTCTCTTTTGCTTTGCTTCTTTTCCTTGGTTTGCTTGCTCTTTTGTTTTTCTCCTTTACTTTCTCCTTTGCTTCTCACTAGTTCTTACAAAAAATGGTGTGTTTTTTCCCCTTTTATAGGCACCTGCAGGGGACTCCTTTTTCATCACAATCTGAGCACTAGCTCTATTTTATCTAGACCATTTGCAATACCTTAAGTGTTATCAAATGAGATGGACATAGGATTCCCCTCTCCTCTCGCTCTATTTTCTCTCTTTTCTGCCTTCTTTCAGCATGTTTCCCTCTCTTTTCTCTCGTTTTCTCTCTTGCCCTCTCATTTGCTCTCTTTTCCCCTCTCTTTTTCTTTCTTTTCCCTTCATCCCCTCTCTTTTTCCTTCATCCCTTGTCTTTTTCGCTCTCTTTCTGCATCTTTTCCCCTTCACACCCTCTCTTTTCTGCTTTTTTTCCGCATCTTTCCCTCTCTTTTTCAGATTTCCTTCCTCATTTTCTCTCCTTCACTCTCTCTCCCTCTCTTTCCTACATCTTTCTCTCTTTCTTGTCTTTTCTCTCTTTTTCTCTCGTTTCACTCTTGTCCTCTCATTTGATCTCTTTTCCCTTCTCTTTTTCTCCTTTTTTTCTCTTTTTCCTTCATCCCCTCTATCTCTCCCCCTCCCTTTTACCCCCTCTTTTCCGCCTCTCTCTTTTTTGCCTCTCTCTTTTCCCTTCTCTTTTTCGCTTCTCTCTTTCCTCTCTCTTTTCATGCCTAAGGATAGATATGGGGGGCTTTGATGACAAACATGCCTGAGGATAGTTATAAGGGGCTTAGATTTGTCATATTAACATACGGTAGTGGGCCCCCTAGTGGAAGCAAAATTGCGGGATTTTGACGTCTCGTCAAAAAAACGTAGGTCCACACTTTAACGCTAGATCAAGAACGTTACTACTCGTATGAATATGAATACGAAGTCACAATCATACTTGTGATTACAATTGGGTTCTTGATATTCTCTATATTTTTTAATGCGAGTATGATTATATGCGATGAGTGGTTTATTTTTTGCATTCTTGGTTCGTTGAAGTGCCATGACTTGTTTATGTGCACATAAGAAAAACCCTTTCCAAAGTTTCAAGTTCATGATTAGCTCCCTTTAGGGTTTTGAAAACACTAAATTCTTTCTCATGTTAAATTAAAAGAGGTTTGTAATGTGTCTTATGTGCTCCCTACTTGCATGTTTTCCACCAGATTAATGGATCGCCCAAACCCTCGGTAGTCTTTACTGAACCCGACCTCTCTCCTCCATGTTGCCACCGTATGGCATGTGGGCACCCTTTTGTCCCATTAAAATTAAACACGATGTTAAGTGCATTAAGTTTAATATGGAAGTGTGTGTGCATGGTTGGGATCGAGAGAAAGAGTACTTGGAGCAACGTGCATTGAAATCGGCAAGCACCAACTTGAGGGACCTTAGGAAGCTTTGGAGAGACCAAGACATGCCTGAGATATCCAAAGAGTTTCACATGAAGGACATAATGGCTTGTGTGGATCAAAATTCCACAGCATCAATATTTCCATGGAGTGTCAACGGATATACTGACGTTGGTACTATTATTCCCCGACGAAAACTCCAATAAGAATATCGACGGACTTTTTTAATGGCAATACCGACAATTTTCTCTTAGCAAAAAAATAAGTGTATTTTCAGTCAAAAATTGCATTGTAGTCTGGCAAGCTTTGAATGACCTGAGATGTCATACTGGTGCATTTTTGCATGGAGATAGATGCCTATGTCTCCTACACGAATGTCCAGTATGTCGACCACTTGGATCCTCAGCGTGTGTTGCAAGGGGATGCAAGTTTGACACACTACATTTTATGTGGGATTTTATGTGGGAGCTAGTGGTTTGTCCAAAGAGAGATTCTAAGTGGCACTAGATTTAGTGCATTTGTGGCAAACATCCATAGTGTAGTGTGAAAGATGGTGTGAAGGAGAAGTAATTAGACCCCCAAATGAATTCAGGAAAGACAACCTTGTGGAAAAGAAAGCAAATTTAAAATGTCATAGGTCAAAGGATTTGACAAGAACAGATGGCTATTGTCATACAAAACCACTCCTCCTCGGGAGCTTATCGACTACATAGTAACATCCATTCGAAAATATATGCTTCGCAATTTTGAAGCACATTAGCAAGACAAGGAATTCAAGAATGCCTTGCCGATTTCCTGAAGGACACAATTTTCTCTGTGATTGATTTTGCTGAAAATTACTCTTCTCAAAAACAAGATGAGATACAAAGTGCACACCTTTACAACAAGCAGATAAGAATTTTGGCACATATCACCTACAACCATCTATCGAATTCTATGATTTGATACCAATCTTTCAATAGGCTCTATGAAGTTCATGGAAGTATAGCACACATACCATTTCTACATTTCAGATGACAGAAAACATGACACATTGTTTGTCCAGTATGCTTTTCTATTGTAGTGAGATTGGTTTACCAAAGATGATCCCCAAGTAAAGAACCAGTAAAAAAACATTGGGTGTGGTCAAATGGTGCATTCTCTCAATTTAAATCATCCCATGGATTCTACTTTGTTGCAAGGTTTAGATCCCTCACTAGACTAAACATACTGTGGAATTTCTTTGAACCCAACCATGGTAAGGGGGGGCATTCTAGGTGAAGTTGTTATTAAGCACGCCTTTTATTTGACATGAGTTAACATGCCCTGAAGATAATTTGTAGGATGCCCACAATGCAACAACATGACTTGCATCTAACCTATCCATAGGGTTAGAGTTAACATACAGTAAATAGAGCCTCAACAACAGCTTAGTGTGCAAAGTGTTTGATGAGGTGAGGGTGGATGAAGTAGAGAGGATCATCATAGCAAACCACTATTTTCCCTTACAATTTCAAAACAGTCGACTTCAGACGGCCGCTAGAAAAGTAGGACATATTTCAGAACAGTGAGTCACTCATCTACTCTAAAAAGTACAAAGAAGCTGCACATTAATGAAAAGACATAGGTTACCATGACAAACAACCGAGACAAAAGACTAAAAAAGCCAAATGATTGTGATCGGGGTAGATTTTTTCGCTGAAGTGGGGAGTAGGGAGTTTGTAGCTTAGCAGTTGTCCTGTTAAATAGCCAAAACATGTAAGAGATGAGCAAGCTATATATTCGAAAATCTAGGCATGTACCCTAATACATTGATGCCTTGCTAGAACTCTATGCCAAGGAGCGAAGCATGTATGAATCTGCAGGCATGAAGATGAAAGTGGACTTTGAGAATAGGCATTCCGTTCCTATCGAGCCTGCAAGGCACTAGCCAAGAAGCTAACCTCAAAACAAATGTACAGTAATGAGGAGCCAACCATCTCGAGATTTCTTGTGATCACCTTGCATTTCCAGAGCTCCCACAATTTCTTACCTTCCTCACCGTTTACGTCTACAATAAAAACACATATATGAAAGGAAAAGAAAACAATAAAACAACAAAAATATCTCAATGTGAAATGGGAAAAGGCGTTTGTCGGAGTGCGTCTATAGATGCGTTTGTCTTTTGTCGAAGATAATCTGCAACATGCACATAGTTGATATAAAATTTACACGAAAATCACCTATCAAAATAAAAGGAACACCTCCCAGACATTCTACCATGTCCATCTCACAAGCGCTTCCCATACCATTCCAAGCAGTTTCTTTCGAACTACGTATACTCCAACTGTACACACACAATTTCACACTACTGTGATTGCAGGACACAGCGACGAATCTAGTGCACGCACGCATGCGATCTTTTATACGCAAACGAAGATCAATGAAATACGAAAATAGCACATGCTGAAGCCAAGAACTGAATTTGTGACATGATTCATAGGAGACCACACAAACACAGACACCCAAACCCTTTGGAAGGCCCTATTTTTCTTCCACTCCACGTCGACATGCGATTTGCTGGAAGATTAACGAAATCAAAAAATAGCACATGCTGAAGCCAAGAACCGAATTCGTGACACAATTCACAAGAGAACACACAAATACACCAAATCCTCTGGAAGGCCCTTTTTCTCTTCCCCTCCACACCGACATGCAAGATTAGCAACTCACATGTCCGAGTGTCTGGGGAGTACTAGCAAGAGACCGCGAATAGAAGTGTCCACAAGAGAGAAGCTTCATGAAGCAACACAAACACCTCGGAGTGTGTGGGGAATACTAGCAAGAGACCGCAAATAGAAGTGACCACAAGAAATGGGCAGCGCCAATGATCTCCACAATCCACAAACACCTCACAAATGATGCCCTCACAACCCTAAAAATATGAACTCTAAACTAACCTAACCTTCAGGTTAACCTTACAGTCCCGCTAACCCGGTCAATATTGACAATCTCCACACACAACCACCTTTTCCTAACACAGGGCCGAAAATTCAAAACAATCCTAAGACCCTTGCAGGGCCAAAAAGGGAGAACTAACTCTCCCAAGATTGCAACCAATTAGTGCACTTTTCATCATAAAGAAACTCTCAAACCTTAACAAAACTCACATGAAACTCCAACCATGGCAATGGAGAATGATAGCTCCAACAAGTGAATATTCACCTCTAGATCCAAGGAGGATTCTGTCCACCTTCACAAATATTGTGTAGAAGAATGTATGTGCAGTCAATGAGAGATAAAAGCTGTATGGAGTGTTTACGTGATGGTATGGCACTTGTTCAAAATTTCAAGAGCGAAGAAAATTTCATAGTAAAAGGAATGAGTGACAAGCAATGCAATGCCTCGCCACCTTTCAATGACGGTTAAGTAATATCCATTTCTGGGATAGCAAATGCATTGCATTATCAAGACCATGTACATGATAATGAACGAAAGTACAAAATGTGGAATAAAGTATTAGATTGAGAAGAGAGAGAAACACCCAACTACAAACACAAATACAATTGTACTATATGTTCTCTCTCTCTCTCTCTCTCTCTTACTATATGTGCTCTCTCTCTCTCTCTCTCTCTCTCTCTCTCTCTCTCTCTCATTTTGGTAGTGGTCACAAGTCCCATAGATCCTGAATGTCTCCAAATAACTTTAATACTCTCTCACAAACACACACACACAACAGATGGCACCCTCCATCTACAAACGATGGTGCGGCATATCCTGGACCACTCTTCCAGTAATGCTCAGCATTATACAATATATGTTGAGCTATAACACTTCCTTTCAATGATACCTGGTACATGAGTTGTCAAGGCATACGATGCTTGACAAGTCTTCCTCCTTGGGCACGGTTACAAGCCACTTGGCTCGCCTGACCTTTCATGACATTTATAATTAAACCTGAATAATGCATTGAAGCTCGTACTTGATTTAATCAAAGCAATCCAGCTCAAAATTTGTGTTACAGAGTATAGAAAAAGTTCAACACGAGGGGATAAGGAATTGCCTTCAGACGAGGTGGTCTACAAAAATCATGTGATAATGATATTGATTATCATTAATCACTGTTAGGCGTAAATTTCTCCAGGCCATATCATAATATTTTACAGCATGTGAATATCATTGTAACAATGAGCCAAGGTACTGCAGCATTTTGGAGTCGTGATTGACCAGCATCATCATCAGGGGCTTTAACATGTTCCCAACCCGTCTCAACAAGGTTACAATTTTTCCTTTTTTTGGTACAGAATTTATGCCCAGCTTGGATATCTGGCAAATTTGTCTTGATGACCTCTTGTATCTCTATGCCCTTTCCACTGTAAGATTTCTGATGTACAAGTTAAGTGATTGTAAAAGAAAGCATTATTCGTGACACAAAACTGGGCCTCCCAATGGGGTCTGCAATTCAGCCGCCACATTGTGAGAGATTCTGCCAATGTGCTGCAATTCCAAAGATGAAACACAACTTTCGCAATCAATTTCTATTAGTATTCTTGATTAATCTAACCCTGTCTTTTACCACTCCAGGTGTATGCAGGAACTATGGACAGATTTTGTGCTTGAACCTAGTTCTCGACCAAAATTTTAAATAATAGAACAAAGAGAGGTGGTACATCCTTGCTCTAGTCGAAAATTCGTTCTCCAGTAGAAAACAAATTCCACATAACAGTTCCAAAGAGATAGAGGCCAACTGCTACTTTGAACACATCATCCCAAGTCCCTGTAACAATTACAATGTCTTACATACACATTCGTAGTCAGTTCCTATGAACAAATTAGACACAAAACTAAAAGTACTGGCATTTTCTGTCACATTACCCTGTGCAAAATTTAGAATTAAAACCTAACATAAGTTTGAAATATAAAGCACATTATTGCTTCGAACCTCATGCCCATATATGAGGTAGACTTTCTTTTTTGTAGCTGAGCGCTCCAGCATATCCATGTGACCATTCACCCACCCGCCCACACCCACACATGCATATTGGAAAATAGAGTCCATTGTCCCACCTATATGCCCCCATATGAGGAGAGCACAGGGACATGGTACTCACGTACGATTGGGGGGTTTGAGACTGCTGTGTGTGCATCGAGTTTGGATGCCACATGGCCAGATCTAGGTGGAGACAATAATCCACAAGGCAAAATCATGTGGGCGGGCAGTAAGGTAGGCTGTCACACGGACTGCCACACAGTCCAAGACATAGGGCTGGCAATGGAAGAGGACATACCTGTACGGATGTTGCAGCAACAGGTACGGAAGGTGGATCAGGAAGCCTGCAGGCTGCGCAATCATTGTACTAGTACTGCAGGGCTACAGCAGTAGGTACAACAGCCTGTACTGAGTTTGCAGGACCTAGAAGAGATTACATAGGTCAGAAGATGATCAGGGCAGGAGCAATGGCTACACCAGGCTGCGCATAGTCATATGAGCCAGAGAAGACTGAAACAGGTTGGCAGTATTACAGACTACAACACAACAGCAGTCCTTGACAGGTCAGCAGTAGGGAGAGTGTCCTTATATAAGCCTGGTCTAGTAGGCTCAGCACAGACTGGGTTGGCTAAGTCTGGCTCGTTGGCTGGATTTACAGACCCAGTGGGCCAGTCTATGGGGCTTAGTGCCCTCTATAAAAGGCCCATTGGTAGTTCAGACTGGAAGCAGCCCTCACATTCTAGAGCAGAACTTGGCGCATAGCGACAGCCAGTAGGAGAGCACATGTATGCAGGAGGGTGCTGTCCAAGGACTACGGATGATCACTGAAGCTCACTGAGGAGGAGAGCAACAAGTGTAGGAGTAGTGTTTGTGGTTGCCATAGAGCATCCAGGGCAGCCGATTGCTGCGTGTTTTGGGATCTTTGGTGAAGCTTTCTATAAATAGGACCCATTGGAAACTCGACCTGGCGAGGTAATTTTTGCTGGGGGTAAGATACCTTTTCAAGCCGATTGTCCTCTACTACCTCAGAATGATATGTTGGATATATACTTCGCATCCTCCTCAGGAGATCTATTCACCCATGAGGCCTAGATATAGGAACAGAGCCTGCAACACAAACCGCGCTTGTATGCATTAAAGCAAAAGCGGTCTCTTGTTTGCATGGAGGAGGAGGACCTGGACCAAAATTTCACACTTGCCTTACAAGAGACGATCACTTCCAACAAGAAAGCATCTCGAGCTACCTAGACATTGACACACTAGCTCCGGTGGTAGCTCTCGAGGACCCAGAGTAGGAAGGGATGAAAGCAACCTTTGAGGAATATGGAAAACTCATAGACATGGCTAACCGAATGACCTATCGGGATAGGTATGCATGGGCTAAAAGATCCCTTCAAATGCCTCAATGCATTATAGATGATAGCTTCATTCAGATGGGTGCCTCCCTCTTTAATACTACCGATCAGGTTTGCAAGCTTCTATTACAGAAGCAATACCTATGCATGGAACATGAGAAGTAGGTAGCCATCATGCATAATGAATGGGATACAACATTACAGGCAAAGGAAGCGGAGTGGGGAGCAACTCTACAGGCTAGGGAGGCTGCATGGAAAACTCAACAGGATGAGTTTTAGTAGTGTCTTGCAGTCGAGTAGAGTGGACAGCCAGCAAGAAAGTTTTGGAGGACAATCATTCAACCCAACAGGCTAAGATCCAAAGCGAGCTTGCAGCCCTATAGGACAAGCATCTTGTGGATCAACAGGTGGAGGTGGTGCAGAGTCAGATGAAGCAGATTCTCGAGGAGAAGGACCATCTCCAAGTTTCACATTCCAAGTTGCAGGACGACTTCCATGGGCTGCAAACTGAAAATGCTGCTCTCAAATCTCGATGTGATCATTATAGGTCTAGCTACCACAGATATAAATCCAAATATGAGGACATCCGCAACCTCATGGACACAGTTGAGGAAGAGGCAAAGACCACCCCTAGAACATCAGTATACCCACCACACCCTCCCTGACCTTCATCCAGCAAGCATTAGCTCCTGGATCTTTCATTTCGACATTTGTTTTTGCGAGCTCTATACATTTGGATTCTGCAGTTCTCATGTAAATAAAGGAATTTTGGAGTTGTATGGCCATGAGCCAGTTTTATTTCAGTTTTACAGTTGTAAGGCCATGAGCCCTTTCTTTTTAGTTTTGGGGATGTCAGCCACAAGGTCACTTTCTTATTTGCAATTTATACTTAGCTTTCTCTCACATAGACCCACAGTCATTCACCGGGATGGTGAATGATAGTGGCGAGGGATCTATTGTACTCTAAGTCTCTCCCACTAAGAGTCACACCTGGGTCACATCATGGTCACCTCGGCAACATGCCAAGTTGTTAGACCTTGGTCATACCTAGTCGCATCGTGTTCACATATGTTCACATCTTGGTCACTCTGGAACAAACATGGACATGACTTGACATGGACATGGACATGACTTGACATGGACATGGACATGACTTGACTTGACTTGGACATGACTTGACATGACTTGACATGGACATGATAGTACATGACTTATAGAGGACCTGGACATGACTTGGATATGATGGAAGCAATACATGGCTAAAGAGTGCCAAACCTCAACCTCGACCCACCCTAGTCAAAGTTGATCAGAGGGAACTAGAGGAAATTACTGGTGCAATGGTGCACCTGGTACACCTATTGGTGCACATGGGAAGCAGTCCATTAGAGTGCACAGGCGCACAAGCGGTACTCATTGGTGCAAATGGGAAGCAGTCCAATAGTTAAGAGGTATAGGTGGCGCACCAACCCTCACAACCAACTAGTGTTAGGAGCGCATAGAATAGATAGGAGAACACATGGAGCATGGGGTTCACTGACCCAGAGCAGGCTGGAGTGTTGCAGAAGCCATCAAGGGCACATAGAATAGATAGGAGAACACATGGAGCATGGGGTTCACTGACCCAGAGCAGGCTGGAGTGTTGCAGAAGCCATCAAGGGTGAAGCGGCCCACAAATGGCTAAGGATGTAGGAAGACATCCAATAGGAAGAAGGAAATGAGATTTGCAGCGAGGGGAGCAGAGGAGGAGAAGGTCAAGAGGGGGAAACGGGAAAAAGGGGGGACATTCTAGTAGGGGTGAGAGGCATGAGTAAAGGAGTTAGGCTAGAGTCAAGAGCTCGCCTCATGTGTATCTTCTCCTGGTGTATCAATCATCTTGCTTTCTAATGAACTATGCTACTCCCCATCTGTGCTCGCTTCTCTAAGATCTCTTCCCATTGTATTCTCCTCCCCTCCTCTCCCTTCACCTGGTACAACGGACCCTATGTCATGTGGTTGAAGTTCTTTTCCATTCATGTCGAGGGTTGGATTTTATGATGTTTCGCTTTGGTCTTCTTTTTGCTCACATCACTTCAACACTTGTACCGCTTACACATAGTTGACACCATCAACTAGCACTCGCCTACGTACCATTAGTGACATCTATGGCATGTCTTACTTGCCTCTCGCACCAGTGGTCCCAGGCCTCTGGTAATACTTTCGAAAGTGTTAGGAACCCCCCCCTCAGACAGGGCCCCATCGAAGTGCACGCACTTCGATGTTATACTTCACCCAGTATGTATCGTGCGTAATCTTCTCTGCTACATGTGATAGTAGAGTTTGGATGTCCCGAATCACTCCAACGTGGGGAACCAGGTTGCGGTTTTGGGAAGATACTCATGGGTGAGGGCGTTCCATTTAGAATCTCTTAAAAAAAAAGAACCAAATACGGCTAAGGAGCCAAAAAAAAAAGAGGTGGAGGATAAAAAGAAGAAGAGAGATGACAAAAAGATAAAGACAATGAAAGAGAGGAAAAGAGAGAATGAAAGAGAGGAAAAAAGAGGGGAAAAGAGAGAAAGAAAGAGAGGACGAAAGAGAGGAAAAGAGAGGGGGAAAGAGAGGAAAAAGGGAATGAAAGAGAGGAAAAAAGAGAGGGGAAAAGCTGAGGAAAGAGAGGAAAAGAGAGGGGAAAAGGTAGGAAAGGAGAGAAGGAAAAGAGAGAAAAAAAGAGGGGAAAGGATGAAAGAGAGAAGGAAAGAGAGGAGGAAAGAGAGAAGCAAAGAGAGGGGAAAAGAGAGGAAAAAAGACATGGGAAAAGAGAGGATGAAAGAGAGGAAAAGAGACGAAAAAAGAGAGGAGACAGGAGAAAAGAGAAGATGAAGGTTTAAAGGAAAGAGAGGAAAGGAGAGAAGGAAAAGAGAGAAGGAAAAGAGAGGGGAAAATAGAGAAAGCATATGATTATGCTTATGTATGAGCATATGAGCATATGGTCATGCATAAGCATATAAGCATAAGCATACACAAATGCATATGAAGAGCAGAAAAGAGAGGGGAAAAGAGAGGAAATAAGAAAAGAGGAGAAGAGAGCAAATAAGAAGAGAAGGTAGAAGAGAGGAAAAGAAGAGGAGAAGAGGTGAGAAGAGCAAAAAAAAAAGGAGAGAAGAGAGGGGAAGACAGGAAATAAGAGAAAACATGGGAGAAAAGAGAAGAGAGGAAATAAGAGAAGAGAGGGAAAGAAGAGGAAATAAGAGAGGGGAGGAAAAAGAGAGGAGAAGAGAGAAGGAAAAGAGAGGAAAAGAGAGGAGAAAAGAGAGAAAAAGAGAGAAAAAGAGAGAAAGAGAGGAAAAGAGAGAAGGAAAAGAGAGGGGAAAAGAGAGAAAGCATATGATTATGCATATGCATGAACATATGAGCATATGCTCATGCATAAGCTTATAAGTGTAAGCATACACAAATGCATATGCTTATGAAAAGAGAGAAGGAAAGAGAGTAAAAGAGAGGAGAAAAGAGAGGGGAAAAGAGAGGAAATAAGAAAAAAGGAGAAGAGAGCAAATAAGAGAGAAGGAAAAGAGAGGGAAAGAGAGAAAAAGAAAGGGAAGGAAGAGGGAGGGAAAGAGGGGGAAAAGAGGGAGGAAAAAAAGAGAACAGAAGAGAGGGAAAGAAGAGGAAATAAGAGAGGGGGAAGAGAGGAAAAGAGAGAAGAGAAGAGAGGTGAAGAGAGGATAAGAGTTCGCTTATGCTTATGCATGAGCATAAGAGAAAGAGACATATGCTCATGCTTATGCTTATGCTTATGCATGAGCATAAGAGCACGAGCATGAAAGAGGGGGGAAAAGAGGGGGGAAAAGTGGGAGGAAAAGAGGAAGAAGAGGGAAATGAAAAGAGGTTGGAAGAGGGGAAAGAGAGAAGAAGAGGGAAAGGAAAGAGGGAAAGGAAAGAGAGAAAAAGAGACATATGCTCATGCATAAGCATAAGCATAAGCATGAGCATATGTCTCCTTCTCTTATGCTTATGCATAAGTATAAGAGAAGGAGACATATGCTCATGCTTATGCTTATGCTTATGCTTATGCTTATGCATAAGCATAAGCATAAGAGAAGGAGACATATGCTCATGCTTATGCTTATGCTTATGCATGAGCATAAGAGAAAGAGACATATGCTCATGCTTATGCTCATGCTTATGCATGAGCATAAGAGCATGAGCATGAAAGAGGGGAAAGAGGGGGGAAAAGAGGGAGGAAAAGAGGAAGAAGAGGGAAAGGAAAAGAGATTGGAAGAGGGAAAGGAAAGAGGGAAAGGAAAGAGAGAAAAAGAGACATATGCTCATGCATAAGCATAAGCATAAGCATGAGCATATGTCTCCTTCTCTTATGCTTATGCTTATGCATAAGAGAAGGAGACATATGCTCATGCTTATGCTTATGCATGAGCATAAGAGAAAGAGACATATGCTCATGCTTATGCTTATGCTTATGCTTATGCATGAGCATAAGAGCATGAGCATGAAAGAGGGGAAAGAGGGGGGAAAAGAGGGAGGAAAAGAGGAAGAAGAGGGAAAGGAAAAGAGATTGGAAGAGGGGAAAGAGAGAAGAAGAGTAAAAAGAAAGAGGGAAAGGAAAGAGAGAAAAAGAGACATATGCTCATGCATAAGCATGAGCATAAGCATAAGCATGAGCATATGTCTCCTTCTCTTATGCTTATGCTTATGCTTATGCATGATGCTCATGCATAAGCATAAGAGAAGGAGACATATGCTCATGCTTATGCTTATGCATGAGCATAAGAGAAAGAGACATATGCTCATGCTTATGCTTATGCTTATGCATGAGCATAAGAGCATGAGCATGAAAGAGGGGAAAGAGGGGGGAAAAGAGGGAGGAAAAGAGGAAGAAGAGGGAAAGGAAAAGAGATTGGAAGAGGGGAAAGAGGGAAGAAGAGAGAAAGGAAAGAGAGAAAAAGAGACATATGCTCATGCACACACATAGGCATAAGCATGAGCATATGTCTCCTTCTCTTATGCTTATGCTTATGCATGAGCATATGTCTCCTCTTATGCATAAGCATAAGAGAAGGAGACATATGCATGAGCATAAGAGAAAGAGACATACGCTCATGCTTATGCTTATGCTTATGCATGAGCATAAGAGCATGAGCATAAAAGAGGGAAAAGAGGGAGGAAAAGAGGAAGAAGAGGGAAAGGAAAAGAGATTGGAAGAGAGGAAAGAGAGAAGAAGAGGGAAATGAAAGAGGGAAAGGAAAGAGAGAAAAAGATACATATGCTCATGCATACGCATAGGCATAAGCATGAGCATATGTCTCCTTCTCTTATGCTTATGCATGAGCATATGTCTCCTCTTATGCATAAGCATAAGAGAAGGAGACATATGCATGAGCATAAGAGAAAGAGACATATGCTCATGCTTATGCTTATGCTTATGCATGAGCATAAGAGCATGAGCATAAAAGAGGGAAAAGAGGGGGGAAAAGAGGGAGGAAAACAAGAAGAAGAGGGAAAGGAAAAGAGATTGGAAGAGGGAAAAGAGAGAAGAAGAGGGAAAGGAAAGAGAGAAAAAGAGACATATGCTCATGCATAAGCATAAGCATAAGCATGAGCATATGTCTCTTTCTCTTATGCTCATGCATAAGCATAAGCATAAGCATAAGAGAAGGAGACATATGCTCATGCTCATGCTCATGCTTATACTTATGCATGAGCATAAGAGAAGGAGACATAAGCGAGGGAAAGAGGGGGGAAAAGAGATTGAAAGATGAAAAAAAGAAGAGAAAAGAAGGAGGGAAAATGAGATTGAAAGAGGGGGAAAAAGAAGAGACGGAAGAGGAGAGAAGAGGGAAAGAAGAGGGAAGAGAGGGGAAGAGAGGGTTCCTACACCCATCACTACAGCTAGCACCTTAAGCGCTAGCTGTAGGCCAATGCAAATAACAAAAATAACAAATGGAAAAAAGAGGAAGCACTTACCTAGAATAGTACATCCCGCTCGGTGTTTTGTGGACTGGCCCTACAAAAGAGAGGAAACATACCATTTTTCAGATAACTAGGTTGCTCCAGAAGATGTTGCCTACACCAAATACCATGCCCGCATCAAGAGATGAAGCAAAAAGGATACTAACAACGGTGGGTATGGATTATGATACCATCCATGCTTGCCGTAATGATTGTATTATCTTTCGTCGTGAGCATGGAGATTTGGCTAGTTGTCTGAAGTGTGGGGAACAATGATATAGAGATGACTTGCAGGGTGAGCAGATACTGGTAAAGGTCTTGAGACACTTTCCCATCATTGCAAGAATACAACACATGTTCCGATGCAAATCCATAGCGGAGTTGATGACATGGCATGCATCTCATCGGTCCACTGATGACACATTGAGGATTCCCGCATATTGTGCAGCTTGGAAGCACATAGACAATTAGTGGCTGGACTTTGCGAGGGAGCCACACAAATTACATCTTGGGCTCGCCATGGATGGCGTGAATCCTTTCGGATTACGCTCGACATATTGGTCGACATGGCCCATAGCCATGGTGAATTACAATATCCCACCATGGCTAACAATAAAAAAGGGACACCTCATGCTTGCACACTACTTGTGCCAAGGAAGTACAAGGCAAAAAATATGGACGTGTACATGGCACCTTTGATAGAGGAGTTACAGATATTATGGAGAGGAGTGCGGGTCTTTGATATTTCCAGAGCTCCTAGACATACCAATGATATTTTGGTCAGGGGTATCTTGATGTGGACCATGCATGACTACCTAGGATATGGAGAGTGCATAGGTACGTGGTTGTGTCTCTACAAGTATAATATAAGATTATGCTTTTATGACTCTCTTTCGCATGCATGTCTTATACTAACACATTCACGCACGCGTGCAGGACTTGTTACAAGTGGGTACCATGCTTGTCCTATTTGTGGACCGGGTTTGAAATCGCTTGCACGATACTCCAAACATATGTGAAAAAATGTTTAGGAAGGTCATGCTCGATACCTTCCGCTGGACCATCTCGCACGTGGAGGTCAGCTTGATCCACCACCATCATATTTGAAGGCAAGTGACTGGATTCAAGCTTGGAGGGTGAATGGAGAGGAACGTCCTCCTGGTATGAAGAGGCTATCGATCTTTCACGAGCTTCCTTATTGGGGTCAGTTACAAATCAATCATCTCTTGGATCCCATGCATATCTTCAAGAATGTGGGGGCTACTATTTGCGCACACTTGGTTGGTTCCAAAGACTTGAGAGGAGTGCGAGAAGAATTGCGTGCTATGAATAGGATGTCTTGTTTGTGGCCCCAAGTGCATGCTTCGGGAAAAGTTGTCCTCCCGAAAGCAACGTGGATCCTCTCCACGAGGGAGGAGGTAATGGTCAAGGCGGACATTGCCTCTTTTCAAACACCGAGAAGGTACATGCGTTGCTTAAAAGGAGCATTTTCAAAGGACAATAAGCTTAGTGGGCTCAAGTCCCATGATTGGCACAAGGTCTTACATGTATTCTAAGCTGTAGAATTAGTGTACTAATAATCGTGATGCGTTAGCGTAATTATGATTATGTTATATTGTTGACATGACTTCTTTGTTGCTTTGATAGTTCATCCTCCCAATTACAATAAAAGGGTGCTTATAAGAAGATGTTAGAAATGCTATATTCAAGATCAGTGGTATTGTGAGGTATGCTTACTATCAAATCGCATTGATTGCATTTTCTTCAATTTAAGCTGATTATGAAAAACATGGACATGTGAAATAGGTGGATATCTCAAAAAGAGATCTCCATATCGAGCATCAAGAAGGCTAGGGTGGAATCCATCGAAGCCATATGCTTGCTTGAGAAGCACTTTCCCTCGAGCATTATGACAACTCAAGTCCACTTGCTTGTGCACATAGTTGATGAGGTGGCTATTGTAGGTACCGTTCATAGTCGATGGATGTTTTTTCTCGAGCGGTTTATGAAAACTTTGAAGGGATTTGTAAGACAAAGAGCAAGACCAGAAGCAAGCATGGCAGAGGGATGGCTTGTGCAAGAGTCATTAGTATATATCACGGAGTTTCTTGCATCCACGGATCCCGATATGCCGCAAGCTTGGCATAACAAGGATGATGATCGCATCGTTGGCGAGGTTCCCTAAGGAAAAGGGATTGAAAGAAAGATGAGCGAAGAGCAAATGGAGAAATTCAATAAGTTTTGTATCCTCAATAGCTCTGAGATGCAGAAGTGGATTGAGAGATATGAAGTGGCCAAAGCAGAAAGAATAAATGCAAGGACGAGATTTAGAGTAATGTATAGGCGATCGCAACCATATCCACGGGATCTAGCTCTTCTCCCCACTCACATGTCACTTGATAGGCTACAACTGGCTCTACATAAAGCCGAACGTGATGGAGAGATGATAAACGAGCGCGAGCGAGAGTTATCATCTGGATGTATGATGCATGTAAGTTTCTTATCTCTTGACGTAATTAAGTAATTATTTGTGGTAATATACACTATAAAATAAATGCATCTTCATTGTTTTAATGATGCTCTTTTACAGTACAAAAAGTGCAGTGCATTATGGTCATATGGATGACATTTTCATGTGGAATGCATCGATTCAAAGAGAGTCACGTATGATCGTGGAGTCATGGCTAACTTCACACAAGATAGATGAGCAAGTGCTTCGGATACCAATCTTCTCTCCTCACAGTTAGATTATTGTGGAACCATATGCGAAATCTATGAAGTTGATTTCAGGCGATTTAGTATTTTCATTCTTGATGTAAAATGGTTTAGAACTATTTACAAAGGTCCCCATGCGACAATGAGAAAAGATAGTAGAGGTTTCTTTGCAATAGACTCCACCAAACATCAGACCGATGAAAGTGATACTTTTTTTCTTCCCGAGCACTGTGAGCAGGTGCATACTAATGATTTAATTAATCGAAGCTTTCGTTTTTAAAGATCCATTGATACATGTACTTAAGCATAATTTCATATATATAAGTGATGACATTTGGCACCCTTCTTCTATATAGGTGGTTTTTCATCCGGATCGTTCTGATCCAAGATGGTGGTACGTGATCCAAGTTGCACCACGAAGTAAGCAAATTTTTGAAGATAGAGATGTGGATATGGAGATGCCACTACCAATACCGGATCCAATTGATCCCAATGAATCTAGCGAAGAAGATGAAGATCACAATATGAGCCAAGAGGAAGATGCGCATAATGACATCACACGGGAGGAAGATGGAGATCACGATATTGAGGAAGAAGACAACGATCATCAAGAATCACCACACTTTATTGAAGAAGATGATCAAGTACTTTTAGATGAACATACAATGCTAGAGTACGATGATGATATAGGAGATCAACTCGGTATAGAGTTAGAGATAGACTTGTTTGGCGCGTTAGACTTGGCTCAAGATGAAACAGTTGATGTAAATGCTCTTTATTGATTTTTTTCATCTCAAACTTGGACATGAATATATGAGCTTCAAAGGCTTGATGTACATGCTCTCATACTTTTATTCTCTCAAAAGATCAAACATGTATGAGAATTTAAAAAAATTTTTCATTGGAAAAAACTAACTTTTAAGGCCTATATGAGTAAAAAAGCTCTCTGAAAAACATCGCTATAAAATAGTATCTCAGTGTTGCTATATAGCGACACTTACAATTCTAATAAACATCGCTATATAGCGACTTTACTAGAAATTGTTACTATATAGCGACGTTTGCTTAAAGTCGCTATATAGCGACGTTTTACGAGATGCACTTTCCATACCGACGATTAGCACCTTGCGCGTGCTAAACGTCGATACTTAAATGTTGCAATAGGATCCGTGTGTAGTATTGTATAACATTTTGGGGCACCCTCCCACTCCTAGGGAGTTATACACATACATGACGGGTACTCTAAACACCCCCCCGAGTCAACAGTACAGACTCCAAACCACCCCAACCCCACATTAGCTGAGATTACTCTAGTGGAGTCGAGATAGCCCAGCAGGCTACGTCAGGAGTCCCTTCTCCCCTACGGTCTAGTGTCCCTTCTCCCTGATAATTAGCACTCCCTTCTCCCCTGCGGCAATCTAGAGCTCCTTCTCCCCCCTTGCGGTCAGGAGTCCCTTCTGCCTCGCAGAGTCGCCAGCGTACTCCCATGCAGTCGAGAGTCACTTCTCCAGATACAAGTGGCCACTGTACTAGCTCAACACGACAGGGCAGTAAGCTTAGTAGCAGGGAGAGCGGTGGGGGATGCATGGAACAATGCTTTGGGGGGGGGGGTAATGGTGGGGGCGGGGATGATTCAGATGATGTAGAGTTCTCACAGGATGACGGTACGATCTTCTATATATGGCATCACTCAGACAGGAGGCATCTTGATGGATGCACAGGGAAAGGACATCATGCCCTTCATGCGCTCTATAATTGCTAACAACTATAGAGATTGCTTTATTCACTACAAAGAGTAGCCAAAAAAGTTGGCTAATGAGACTATCGCTCCTGTTCACTCTAGGTATCCCAATCCCCCCAATGTTCAGTTCACAAATAAATGGGCAAAGTCAAAGATTGTTATTATACTTGCTAATAAAAGATCTTCGCTTAAGAGGTAGGCACTAGCCGAGATTGTCAGAAGAGAGGGAGGACAACCACCAAGGGACCAACCCCACACCACTCACAAGCGTGAGTGGAAGAAAGCAATGAAGGCAGTGAAAGCGGACCCCAGTCTGCAGCACATGGAGACACGAAGGATAACAATATGGAAACATGCATTTTGGAGCAGGGGGTGTTGAATCGTGGGAGGCCCAATTTGTAAAAATCAATCTTAAATTATATTGTGTTTATGTGCTTTAGTAGGAGGTTGTTTCTTTGTACTAACCCCTCTGCAAATTGTGTCATCTTGCAGCTTGTGTCTCATTCTCTGCACCTCACTTAATTTTTGTATATGTGGGTTTGCCAAAAAGCATTGATATTTTTATTAAAATTATGTGCTTTGGTGATCATGGGCAATGTTTGGAAAGCACTGATGCACATTTATTAGCCTGCACCAAAATATCACTTTCTGTATTCTTTGTTTTGTGTTTATAAAGGCATCTAAATCCGTGTCTAATTCACAATGCAGACACGCTAAATCCGTGTCTAATTTTACAATGCAGACGCGCTATTAGATGCACTAATAGATGCTCCCATATTTTCACTATTCTAGCTATGCCTATAGATGTGCCCGCTATTTTGTGCGTCTATCAAGTGCGTCTAAAGTTGCTTTGTCTTGTTGTGTACCAAGCATGTATATTTCCATGCAGCTAATATTTTAGTTGAATCTTGCATGATAATTAATCTTGCACTCCATGCATATGTAAATATCAAGTAATCTTAATTAGAATACCACCTTTTTCTACGCATTCCATGTTGTCTTTTTATTTTTGACTTTTCAAGATTGCATTATTCTTATCATAAATTTAAAACATAGGTAATTAGCACATGCAACATGAATGCATGAATTAATAACTTTATGAAAAATATGTTATGTTATTTTTTAAAATTTGATTTTGACAATGTGTTCAATGCTTGTGCTCATCTATTCCATTCATCATGTCCATTGCATCCATTTGGTAGGTTAGATTTCACATAGTTAGGAAAAAATTCTCTCATCATGACACACTCCCATGATGGAAGATTCTATGCATAGAGACACTTTATGATGTATCACAAGGTTGAATGAGGAAGAATTTGTGAATATTGTTTGCATTCAAGCATTGCTAAATCAAATAAAAGACAAGATCTTTCAAGTAGTGTGCCAAGATTTCATAGTATCCTAGAAGTATCAAATTCTAAAAAGTAAGAAGCAATATATTCTTCTTATCCCCACTTGCTCAAGGATACCATTTGGGACCTCGCTCATCTACAATTCAAGTAAAGGAGGCAATTGGGAAGCCTGATAGCCAATGCACTCAAGTGTCTTTCTACATCCTCTTACTACAAGTGAATATAATCTTGGGTTCATAGGAAGAGGACGTCCAACTATATCTTTGTACCAATCATGCATTTGCATGTGGCTAGAGTAGTCCATTTTCTTCTCAAAGATAGAAAAGTGGAAGGAAAGGCACCTTGAGTCTAGGTCATAGGTGTGCATTTGACTTCCTATGTTTGGCCCTCTCATTTTTATATTGATATTTTGTACATTTGTATGTTAAGTTCACTATCAATATATGAGTGTTTTGATCTCAATTTCGATGTACAGACTCTTCTATTTTTTTTATCTTTCAAATGATCAAACTTGTGGTCAAAAATTATTTTGGGTCCCTTGGAAACGATGTTCTGTAAAAAGGTCAATATGGAAAGTTTAACCTAGAATTCAGTGGAAGCATCAATGGAAGCATTGCTAGTTCGGTATGTACATCGATATAGGTGTTGGTATATATCGACACGTATACCGACGTGCATATCGACAACCATACCGACTAAAATTTTATCGTCTACACCGACACTTTTCCCGCCCGCTAACCCTACTAATGATTTTCGTGCCCGTGCCCGTGCCCGCGGAGTGTCAGTAGACGATGTCGGAAAGAGACCCCTGTCTTGTAGTGAGTTCCCACATTTTTTAGCATGGCCCTAGGGGGGAAGGGCCTAGTAATCATTTCGATGCTGCATGGATTATGTGGTGGAGAATTTTCATGGTTTGACTGAAATTAACATTAAACTTCAAGAGCTGAATGAATGTGTAATTAATGTTGTTGTTTACTTTCCTCATTGTAGGGTGTAGTTGGCTCGCTATAGCTGAGTTGCTTGGATCATTGATGAGGTAGCTACTCGCCTTGACACCACCTATTGAAAGTCACTGCTAGTAGAGTCGCCTTTGCTTATAGATTAGCTTGTTGAGAGTATCTGCAAGACTTAGTGCTATACTTGTAGATAGTAGCTTAAAGTCACTGACTCAGAGGCCGCCTTATGTTTGCTGCTATCAAAACCGATTAGCTACTTAGCCGTTGAGTAGAGGAGGAGTCAACCACCTCTCTTGATAGTTTAGAAGAGGGTCTTTTTGAGAAAAACTAGATGTATGTCTCTCCCAAGATTCAAAGACTCTCAACAAACTGATTAAGGAACACTCAAATAACTCTCTTGAATAAATATGAACTTCTCTCAACTCGCTTAGATCTCTCACTATATAAAGAACAAGAACTTTCAATGAAATCTCCCAAAGAAGACACTCAAGGAATGAACTCACAATGAATGGATATTTTCTCTCAACGAAAGACAATAAAATCTTTCATCAATGGAAAGAAAGAACAATGACTCACTCTCAATCTCTCAATCACTCTCATGCCCTCAAGGATTGCAATTCCTCAACGGAAGGCAGGGATGATACCATGAATAAACATGGACAGAGGAAAGGAGAAGAGTGGAGATGAGGAGAGAGGCCACAACTAGAGAGCACATCACAAATGACTAACTGTACCCTATATTAGTTGTAAAGAATCAATATATACATCCCTTTTAGGATCAGGGTTAGGGCTTCTAACCCTTGTGTCTTTTTAGCACTCAATGTGTTAGTGCTATGCACAATATAGAACACATGATGTTGAGATTGTGGGGGTTAAAGGTCACTGTGCCTTTACCCCAGTTATGTACAATACCCAAACACATATATAAATGAATGAAAAAGAAGATTAGGGTGGTTCTGCACCCACCAAACTTGTGTGGCTCTCTGTCTCTCTCTCTCCTTCTTCCATTCTTGCTTCCGTTGAGAGCACTCTCAACTGGTATCAGAGCATGTGATCAATAGATCACATTCCTTAAAGTCCTTACTGGCTGAGGCAATGAAGACTGCAGTGCATGTGATCAATAGATCACCTAGTAAGAATTTGGATGGTGGTATTCCTGAAGAAGCATGGAGTGGAAAGAAGACCTCTTACTCTCATTTGCGTATATTTGGGTGTGAGGCATATGCACATGTGCCAAAAGAGCTTCGAAAGAAGCTAGATCCTAAGTCTAGGAAATGCATCTTTCTAGGTTATGGTGAAAGTGGAGAGATGGGCTATCGTCTCTGGGATCCAGAAGCAAAGAAGATCATACGCAGCCATGATGTGGTCTTCAATGAGAAGAAGATGCATAAGGCACCCATGAGGGATGTGGAAATGAGGAGAATCGCTTTCCAGGATGTGAATCCACCTACATATGTTGATAGACAACAAGTTGTCCATGCACCAAATGTGCAAGAAATGGTACCACCAAGTACTCCCACAGGTATACAATCAAGGGTAGATGATGGATCATCTATTGGTGGAAATGATGAGCCAAATGTGGCTGATATGCAAATGGGACAGCAAGCTGAAATGCCCTTGAGAAGATCATCTAGAGTGTCTAGACCGCCTGATAGGTTTGTTCCAGGGGTAGACTATGTGATGCTTACTGATTGCGGGGAGCCTTCTTGCTACAGAGAGGCTATGATGCGTGAGGATCAACGCAAGTGGGAGTATGCTATGCAATCAGAGATGAGTTCACTTATGAAGAATAAGACTTGGGACTTGGTCTCTTTGCCACATGGAAAGAAAGCATTGCCATGTAAATGGGTCTACAAAATGAAGGTCACAGGTGATGATGTGCCTAGGTACAAGGCCCGTTTGGTTGCTAAAGGGTTTAAGCAAGAGAAGGGTGTGGACTTTGATGAGATATTCTCTCCGGTTGTGAAGATGACCACACTTAGATGCATCCTTGGACTAGTGGCAGTAGAGGATATGGAGCTTATGCAAATGGATGTCAAGACAGCTTTCTTGCATGGGGATTTGCATGAGGAAATTTACATGGTACAGCTGGAAGGCTTTGAAGAAAAGGGCAAAGAGCATTTAGTTTGCAAGCTGAAGAAGAGTCTCTATGGTCTTAAGCAAGTGCCTAGAGAATGGTATCAGAAGTTTGATGCTTTCATTCGGTCCCAGGGTTTAAGAAGGAGTGAAATTGATCACTGCCTCTACACTAAAAGGGCTAAGGATAATAGCCTGATAATCTTGGCACTATATGTGGATGATATGCTATTGGCTAGCAAGAATACTTATGAGCTAGATGCATTAAAGGCCAAGTTGCATGAGGCCTTTGATATGAAGGATTTGGGACTTGCAAGTCATATTCTTGGTATGCGCATCACGCATGATCGGAGTAGGAAACTCCTTTGGCTTTCACAAAAAGAGTATGTTACAAAAGTATTACAGCGTTTCAATATGGAGGGGGGGAAGGCAGTGAGTACTCCATTGCCTTCATATGTGAAACTGAGTCATACAGATAGTCCCAAATCAGATGAGGAAAGGGCCATGATGGCCAAGGTTCCTTATGCATCAGCAGTTGGGAGTCTTATGTATGCTATGATAGCTACTAGACCAGACATTGCATTTGCAGTGGGAGTTGTTAGCTGGTATATGGCTAATCCAGGAAAGAGGCATTGGGAGGCAGTTAAGTGCATCATGAGGTACATGAAGGGTACCAAGGAGATGTGCATTTGCTTTGGTAAAGGAGACATGCGTGTACTTGGGTACACAGATTCAGACTATGCAGGGCATGTGGATAGTAGGAGATCCACTTCTGGTTATGTGTTTACCTTTGTAGGTGGTGCAGTGTCGTGGATGTCTCGTGCACAAAAGTGTGTTGCTTTGTCTACCACAGAGGCTGAGTATGTTGCAGCCACAGAGGGTTGCAAGGAGGCTATATGGCTTGATTGGCTAGTGGGAGATTTGGGGATTCATACAGGTGTACCGACATTGCATAGTGATTCCATGAGTGCTATTCAGCTAGCACGGAATCTGGTCTTTCATGCAAAGACCAAACACATTGAGG
Source organism: Dipteris shenzhenensis (assembly GCF_047967505.1). Lineage (NCBI taxonomy): Eukaryota > Viridiplantae > Streptophyta > Polypodiopsida > Gleicheniales > Dipteridaceae > Dipteris > Dipteris shenzhenensis. Next base: position 31,225,324 of record NC_141614.1, on the reverse strand, counting down.
TCAGGTACCATTTCATCAGGGAGGTACTTGAGGACAAGCACATAGAGCTTGTCAAGGTTCATACAGATGATAACCCTGCAGATATGCTGACGAAGAGTCTACCTAGTCAACAGTTTGAGTATTGTCGTGTATTGATGGGCATTGGATAGTATGCTCACTGGTTGTTCTCCCTTAAAGGCACATTGTCGTTTAAGTGGGAGGTTGTGGGGGTTAAAGGTCACTGTGCCTTTACCCCAGTTATGTACAATACCCAAACACATATATAAATGAATGAAAAAGAAGATTAGGGTGGTTTTGCACCCACCAAACTTGTGTGGCTCTCTGTTTCTGTCTCTCCTTCTTCCATTCTTGCTTCCCTTGAGAGCACTCTCAGAGATGGTTTCTCAACACTAGCCAACACACTCCAACATCTTGCTACATTCTCCAGCTCCTACCATGCAAATAGAATCTTGGGCTCATAGGAAGATGAATCAGAATGATGTCTAGCTATGGTTGTGTACCAAGCATGTATATTTCCATGTGGCTAATCTTTTAGTTGAATCTTTCATGATAATTAATTTCACACTCCATGCATATGTAAATATCAAGTAATCTTAATTAGAATACCACCTTTTTCTATGCATTCCATGTTGTCTTTTTATGTTTGACTTTTCAAGATTGCATGTATTCTTATCATAAATTTAAAAGGTAGGTAATTAGCACATGCAACATGAATGCATGTAGAATTAATAACTTTATGAAAAATATGTTGTCATTTTTTAATTTTTGATTTTGAAATGTGTTCAATGCTTATGCTCAAATTTGACATAGTTAGGACAAAATTCTCTCATCATGACACACTCCCATGATGGAAGATTCTATGCATAGAGACACTTTATGATGTATCACAAGCTTGAATGAGGAAGAAGTTGTGAATATTGTGTGCATTAAAGCATTGCTAAATCAAATAAAAGACAAGATCTTTCAAGTAGTGTGCCAAGATTCCATAGTATTCTAGAAGTATCAAATTCTAAAAAGTAAGAAGCAATATATTCTTATTATCCCCACTTGCTCAAGGATAGCATTTGAGACCTGAATCATCTACAATACAATGAGTCTACATGTCTTCTAGTTGGTTGTGTGTAAAGGTTCAAAAATGGATAGTAAAGTGAAAATTCATGAGAGAAAACCTTGTTAATAAGTATATCAAAGAAAAGGGGCAATTAGGAAGCCTGATAGATAATGCACTCAAGCATCTTTCAGCATTCTCTTACTACAACTGAATATAACCTTGGGTTCATAGGAAAAGGACATCCAACTATATCTTTGTACCAATCATGCATTTGCATGTGGCTAGAGTAGTCCATTTTCTTCGTAAAGATAGAAAAGTGGAAGGAAAGGTACCTTGGGTCTAGGTCATAGTTGTGCCTTGAACTCCCCTATAACTACACAATGGATGTGAAAATTCACTCAAAATGTTGTATCTCTATGCAAGTTTGATTACTAATTGGAGAAAATCATAGGAGGTCACTCAATCTAGGATCCTCCCCATTCGCATTGGTACATGACCTTCAAAGTAAGTCTAGAGGAGGTCACTGTGTAAAAACCCCATATAGCACGTGCGATTAAGGGGATTTTTAAAAACCCCTTCCTACAAACTTTTACTACCTTTATACAACTGTTTAGTGAATACTGACATGATATTAGTATCTCTTATGTATTGCAGTTTATGTATGTATATTTATGCAACTCCATAGAAATATAAATCCTTTGTTGATTACACGTGCTATCTTACATAATGCTTAGTGACCTCAATCTGAAAGTAATTTTGCTAAGATGAGCTCCAAATGGAAGATACAAGGGTGATGAAGGAGATGGTAGATGACTTAGAGGAGTACAATATGGAATGACTATGGAATTTGGAAGAAGCTTAGAAGAATTGAAGAGCTAGATGAGGAAGCCATCTTTGCAAAGAATTCTACTAAAATAGATATTTTATAGATATATTGGCACAACAAGAATAGATATTTTATAGATATATTGGCAATGAGAATTCAAGGATGATGACTTGCATGCAAGCCCAAGTTTGTGAGTTGTGAACATTGCCCTTCTTCATTTACAAGATCATTTTGATTGATGGGGTCTACTTAGCACATTAGAAGGAAGAACCTACCTAAGAACACCCATGAATGGATCATGAGGTGATAAATACTATTCTTAAGGAAGGTGTTGTTAAGTGTGGTTTTGTACATATTCGTGGTTTCTTTCTTCTTCTTTTTTGAACAAAAAAAGAAAGGTTTCATGATTCCTAATGATGATTCTCACCCCTGTCTTGTAGTGAGTTCCCACATTTTTTAGCATGGCCCTAGGGGGGAAGGGCCTAGTAATCATTTCGATGCTGCATGGATTATGTGGTGGAGAATTTTCATGGTTTGACTGAAATTAACATTAAACTTCAAGAGCTGAATGAATGTGTAATTAATGTTGTTGTTTACTTTCCTCATTGTAGGGTGTAGTTGGCTCGCTATAGCTGAGTTGCTTGGATCATTGATGAGGTAGCTACTCGCCTTGACACCACCTATTGAAAGTCGCTGCTAGTAGAGTCGCCTTTGCTTATAGATTAGCTTGTTGAGAGTATCTGCAAGACTTAGTGCTATACTTGTAGATAGTAGCTTAAAGTCACTGACTCAGAGGCCGCCTTATGTTTGCTGCTATCAAAACCGATTAGCTACTTAGCCGTTGAGTAGAGGAGGAGTCAACCACCTCTCTTGATAGTTTAGAAGAGGGTCTTTTTGAGAAAAACTAGATGTATGTCTCTCCCAAGATTCAAAGACTCTCAACAAACTGATTAAGGAACACTCAAATAACTCTCTTGAATAAATATGAACTTCTCTCAACTCGCTTAGATCTCTCACTATATAAAGAACAAGAACTTTCAATGAAATCTCCCAAAGAAGACACTCAAGGAATGAACTCACAATGAATGGATATTTTCTCTCAACGAAAGACAATAAAATCTTTCATCAATGGAAAGAAAGAACAATGACTCACTCTCAATCTCTCAATCACTCTCATGCCCTCAAGGATTGCAATTCCTCAACGGAAGGCAGGGATGATACCATGAATAAACATGGACAGAGGAAAGGAGAAGAGTGGAGATGAGGAGAGAGGCCACAGCTAGAGAGCACATCACAAATGACTAACTGTACCCTATATTAGTTGTAAAGAATCAATATATACATCCCTTTTAGGATCAGGGTTAGGGCTTCTAACCCTTGTGTCTTTTTAGCACTCAATGTGTTAGTGCTATGCACAATATAGAACACATGATGTTGAGATTGTGGGGGTTAAAGGTCACTGTGCCTTTACCCCAGTTATGTACAATACCCAAACACATATATAAATGAATGAAAAAGAAGATTAGGGTGGTTCTGCACCCACCAAACTTGTGTGGCTCTCTGTCTCTCTCTCTCCTTCTTCCATTCTTGCTTCCGTTGAGAGCACTCTCAACTGGTATCAGAGCATGTGATCAATAGATCACATTCCTTAAAGTCCTTACTGGCTGAGGCAATGAAGACTGCAGTGCATGTGATCAATAGATCACCTAGTAAGAATTTGGATGGTGGTATTCCTGAAGAAGCATGGAGTGGAAAGAAGACCTCTTACTCTCATTTGCGTATATTTGGGTGTGAGGCATATGCACATGTGCCAAAAGAGCTTCGAAAGAAGCTAGATCCTAAGTCTAGGAAATGCATCTTTCTAGGTTATGGTGAAAGTGGAGAGATGGGCTATCGTCTCTGGGATCCAGAAGCAAAGAAGATCATACGCAGCCATGATGTGGTCTTCAATGAGAAGAAGATGCATAAGGCACCCATGAGGGATGTGGAAATGAGGAGAATCGCTTTCCAGGATGTGAATCCACCTACATATGTTGATAGACAACAAGCTGTCCATGCACCAAATGTGCAAGAAATGGTACCGCCAAGTACTCCCACAGGTATACAATCAAGGGTAGATGATGGATCATCTATTGGTGGAAATGACGAGCCAAATGTGGCTGATATGCAAATGGGACAGCAAGCTGAAATGCCCTTGAGAAGATCATCTAGAGTGTCTAGACCGCCTGATAGGTTTGTTCCAGGGGTAGACTATGTGATGCTTACTGATTGCGGGGAGCCTTCTTGCTACAGAGAGGCTATGATGCGTGAGGATCAACGCAAGTGGGAGTATGCTATGCAATCAGAGATGAGTTCACTTATGAAGAATAAGACTTGGGACTTGGTCTCTTTGCCACATGGAAAGAAAGCATTGCCATGTAAATGGGTCTACAAAATGAAGGTCACAGGTGATGATGTGCCTAGGTACAAGGCCCGTTTGGTTGCTAAAGGGTTTAAGCAAGAGAAGGGTGTGGACTTTGATGAGATATTCTCTCCGGTTGTGAAGATGACCACACTTAGATGCATCCTTGGACTAGTGGCAGTAGAGGATATGGAGCTTATGCAAATGGATGTCAAGACAGCTTTCTTGCATGGGGATTTGCATGAGGAAATTTACATGGTACAGCTGGAAGGCTTTGAAGAAAAGGGCAAAGAGCATTTAGTTTGCAAGCTGAAGAAGAGTCTCTATGGTCTTAAGCAAGCGCCTAGAGAATGGTATCAGAAGTTTGATGCTTTCATTCGGTCCCAGGGTTTAAGAAGGAGTGAAATTGATCACTGCCTCTACACTAAAAGGGCTAAGGATAATAGCCTGATAATCTTGGCACTATATGTGGATGATATGCTATTGGCTAGCAAGAATACTTATGAGCTAGATGCATTAAAGGCCAAGTTGCATGAGGCCTTTGATATGAAGGATTTGGGACTTGCAAGTCATATTCTTGGTATGCGCATCACGCATGATCGGAGTAGGAAACTCCTTTGGCTTTCACAAAAAGAGTATGTTACAAAAGTATTACAGCGTTTCAATATGGAGGGGGGGAAGGCAGTGAGTACTCCATTGCCTTCATATGTGAAACTGAGTCATACAGATAGTCCCAAATCAGATGAGGAAAGGGCCATGATGGCCAAGGTTCCTTATGCATCAGCAGTTGGGAGTCTTATGTATGCTATGATAGCTACTAGACCAGACATTGCATTTGCAGTGGGAGTTGTTAGCTGGTATATGGCTAATCCAGGAAAGAGGCATTGGGAGGCAGTTAAGTGCATCATGAGGTACATGAAGGGTACCAAGGAGATGTGCATTTGCTTTGGTAAAGGAGACATGCGTGTACTTGGGTACACAGATTCAGACTATGCAGGGCATGTGGATAGTAGGAGATCCACTTCTGGTTATGTGTTTACCTTTGTAGGTGGTGCAGTGTCGTGGATGTCTCGTGCACAAAAGTGTGTTGCTTTGTCTACCACAGAGGCTGAGTATGTGATTGCAGCCACAGAGGGTTGCAAGGAGGCTATATGGCTTGATTGGCTAGTGGGAGATTTGGGGATTCATACAGGTGTACCGACATTGCATAGTGATTCCATGAGTGCTATTCAGCTAGCACGGAATCTGGTCTTTCATGCAAAGACCAAACACATTGAGGTCAGGTACCATTTCATCAGGGAGGTACTTGAGGACAAGCACATAGAGCTTGTCAAGGTTCATACAGATGATAACCCTGCAGATATGCTGACGAAGAGTCTACCTAGTCAACAGTTTGAGTATTGTCGTGTATTGATGGGCATTGGATAGTATGCTCACTGGTTGTTCTCCCTTAAAGGCACATTGTCGTTTAAGTGGGAGGTTGTGGGGGTTAAAGGTCACTGTGCCTTTACCCCAGTTATGTACAATACCCAAACACATATATAAATGAATGAAAAAGAAGATTAGGGTGGTTTTGCACCCACCAAACTTGTGTGGCTCTCTGTTTCTGTCTCTCCTTCTTCCATTCTTGCTTCCCTTGAGAGCACTCTCAGAGATGGTTTCTCAACACTAGCCAACACACTCCAACATCTTGCTACATTCTCCAGCTCCTACCATGCAAATAGAATCTTGGGCTCATAGGAAGATGAATCAGAATGATGTCTAGCTATGGTTGTGTACCAAGCATGTATATTTCCATGTGGCTAATCTTTTAGTTGAATCTTTCATGATAATTAATTTCACACTCCATGCATATGTAAATATCAAGTAATCTTAATTAGAATACCACCTTTTTCTATGCATTCCATGTTGTCTTTTTATGTTTGACTTTTCAAGATTGCATGTATTCTTATCATAAATTTAAAAGGTAGGTAATTAGCACATGCAACATGAATGCATGTAGAATTAATAACTTTATGAAAAATATGTTGTCATTTTTTAATTTTTGATTTTGAAATGTGTTCAATGCTTATGCTCAAATTTGACATAGTTAGGACAAAATTCTCTCATCATGACACACTCCCATGATGGAAGATTCTATGCATAGAGACACTTTATGATGTATCACAAGCTTGAATGAGGAAGAAGTTGTGAATATTGTGTGCATTAAAGCATTGCTAAATCAAATAAAAGACAAGATCTTTCAAGTAGTGTGCCAAGATTCCATAGTATTCTAGAAGTATCAAATTCTAAAAAGTAAGAAGCAATATATTCTTATTATCCCCACTTGCTCAAGGATAGCATTTGAGACCTGAATCATCTACAATACAATGAGTCTACATGTCTTCTAGTTGGTTGTGTGTAAAGGTTCAAAAATGGATAGTAAAGTGAAAATTCATGAGAGAAAACCTTGTTAATAAGTATATCAAAGAAAAGGGGCAATTAGGAAGCCTGATAGATAATGCACTCAAGCATCTTTCAGCATTCTCTTACTACAACTGAATATAACCTTGGGTTCATAGGAAAAGGACATCCAACTATATCTTTGTACCAATCATGCATTTGCATGTGGCTAGAGTAGTCCATTTTCTTCGTAAAGATAGAAAAGTGGAAGGAAAGGTACCTTGGGTCTAGGTCATAGTTGTGCCTTGAACTCCCCTATAACTACACAATGGATGTGAAAATTCACTCAAAATTTTGTATCTCTATGCAAGTTTGATTACTAATTGGAGAAAATCATAGGAGGTCACTCAATCTAGGATCCTCCCCATTCGCATTGGTACATGACCTTCAAAGTAAGTCTAGAGGAGGTCACTGTGTAAAAACCCCATATAGCACGTGCGATTAAGGGGATTTTTAAAAACCCCTTCCTACAAACTTTTACTACCTTTATACAACTGTTTAGTGAATACTGACATGATATTAGTATCTCTTATGTATTGCAGTTTATGTATGTATATTTATGCAACTCCATAGAAATATAAATCCTTTGTTGATTACACGTGCTATCTTACATAATGCTTAGTGACCTCAATCTGAAAGTAATTTTGCTAAGATGAGCTCCAAATGGAAGATACAAGGGTGATGAAGGAGATGGTAGATGACTTAGAGGAGTACAATATGGAATGACTATGGAATTTGGAAGAAGCTTAGAAGAATTGAAGAGCTAGATGAGGAAGCCATCTTTGCAAAGAATTCTACTAAAATAGATATTTTATAGATATATTGGCACAACAAGAATAGATATTTTATAGATATATTGGCAATGAGAATTCAAGGATGATGACTTGCATGCAAGCCCAAGTTTGTGAGTTGTGAACATTGCCCTTCTTCATTTACAAGATCATTTTGATTGATGGGGTCTACTTAGCACATTAGAAGGAAGAACCTACCTAAGAACACCCATGAATGGATCATGAGGTGATAAATACTATTCTTAAGGAAGGTGTTGTTAAGTGTGGTTTTGTACATATTCGTGGTTTCTTTCTTCTTCTTTTTTGAACAAAAAAAGAAAGGTTTCATGATTCCTAATGATGATTCTCACCTCCTAACTTCACAAATTGTGGAGTTTAAATTGCTGCTTGAAGATGAGTCATCTTCCCAGTGTTATGTTGTTTCATGTATGAACATTGGATTTTCTTACCATATTATCTCATTTCATGTATAAAGTTGGGACCATCCTATTCAATTTAGTGCACAAAGATGGTCATCTTCCCAACCTCATTTGTTAAGTGCATGAATAGGGTTTTGCCTTCTTGGCTTATTTTGTTTGGGGCACAAAGATGAGTCATCTTCATGAACTATTTTGTTTGATGCAAGAAGATAGGTCATCTTCTCAAATTATTACGACAGGTCATCCTCCAGTCATCTTAATTATCTTGTTTCATACAGAAAGATGCATGAAGATGCGTTGCCCTTTTTGGATTTTTCTATATGGCACATAAAGGCTTGCCTTACCAACCTTGTTTCTCTAGTACTTGAAGATGAATGGCCTTTTTGGCACATGGTGTGGTTTCCTTCCTAACCTTTGGTATTTGCTGCTTAAAGACATGTTGGTATTCTCAATTTTTAGTGTCTTATAGCACATGATCTTAAGCTTTTCTTCTTTACCTTTGTCATTTGGTGCTTGAAGACAAGACTTACAAGATCTCTAAAAATGGTGCTAGTACCAAACTTAGCTATTTATTCTGTGCTTTGGGTTCCATGTAGCCTTGTTATCATTCATTAATAAATCCCCTTCTCCCTCCTTTTCCCACTTCATTCCCTCTTGATGAAACCCTCTCCTTCCCCTATGATGATACCTCCCTTTTCCTTTGTTTTTACTAGCCACCCTCTTAGCAAATCATACAAGCATTCTTCCTCTTCTATCTTGCAACCCTCCCTACTAACTCCATGTCCCTTACTTTTCCACCAACTCCATCTTAACTGCCACCTCATTGCCTACCATGTCACCTCTATGCCAATGCATGATTGGGTGCAACCATTTTTTGGTAAAGTTTAGGGAAAATATTGCATATGATTAATTTGCTTGATTCGTAACTTGTGTGTTTCTCAAGGGAATTTGACAAACTTGGTATCTAAACTAATCTACACATTTTGAAATTGAATTTGAGATCAAGAAATTACACAATTGCATATTAAATGAAATCATTAAAGTGTTACAAATGCTATAATACCTATGAAGCATGCAAGTTGGATTGTATAGGATATACCAAAAAAAATAATAATGTCAAATAGTTGTTCTATAAATATATGGATTTTATTGTTTATTTGAAAGTGCACTACTTGAGCTTCCCACAAACCAAAGGAGGAAACCAATTGAGAACCTTTGCTATGGTTTAGGAGGCATTTAGGGAGTCTCCAATATTGTGCTGCAATTGTTTGCATACATTTGAGGGCAAGTTCAGTAACTTTTGCTCATTTTGTTGGAAAGCCTAAACTTTTTGAAAAAGTGTACTCCAGATTTATAGAGCTAGTGCATGGTGGTATTAAAACTTAGATATTTGGTGAAATTTGTAGCTTAGTTCACTCATAAATGGATGGCTACGAGATAGGAAAGTTGATATACCCGATCAAGGTACGAGGGGGAGGTTGAAGGCCATGGAAATTGATGATACAATATTCAAATAGCAACGAAAGACACATTTGCAACGAATGCGCAGGGAGAGACAACACCTCGAAAAATGCCTCCTTACTGACTCGGAGGTAGCAGATGCACCCATTCGAGCAATGCCATCAAAACAAAGAACACACGCTGTGGTTTCAAAACTGGTGGGAGCATTTGAGGTAGCAACATCAAGTCATTTGGGAGACTTTCAGGATGGTGTCTTCAAGGGAGATATTAGTTATGTTGTCCATTGGAAGGGCCAACATGTCCATTGGAAGGGCCAACATGGTCATCGAGTGGAAGCGATGCAGCCCAATGTGAGAACCCTATGGGCATCAACTAATTGCAAGAAAAGGAGAGATTGCCTAAATGAAATTTTCATCACTATAGAGGCATTGTTCTAGCATAAGCAGACGAGAGCTTCTCCAAACAAAGACATCCATAAGCTATGGATTTGATGCAAGCAGCAAGAGGAGCACATCATACAAATGCTTGACACAACGCAGGTCAGTCAGACTTCAAATGTTGTCTTTGTCCATCTTTCTTCCTTAGGAAGCATTATGTTGGTACATTTTCATTTGCATCCTCTGAGAGAGAGAGAAAGAGAGAGAGAGAAAGAGAGAGAGAGAGAGAGAGAGAGAGAGAGAGAGAGAGAGAGAGAGAGAGAGAGAGAGAGAGAGAGAGAGAGAGAGAGAGAGAATATTCTTTTCCAAGCCTGGTGGTTGAAGTAAAAACTACCGTGCTAGTTTTAGTTGCCATTTTTTGTGAAGTTTGTGGTGATGATGGAGACCCAATATTCGTTTTCTAATTTCAACCACCATGCTAGGTGTGCAAGTTTGTAGAAAAAGATTGTTTATTGAATCCATGAGGCTGCAGCTTGTTGGGAAGAGAGGGAGTTGCTTGTCGGGGAGGGGAGAGATAGCAATGGTTATAGCCACTATGTTGGTTCTCTGATGATATTATGCTGGTTAACTTTCATTTGCATTTTATGAAATTTGGTAGGTGGAGATGGTTGATATTCATGCTATGCCAATTGAGCACTTTTTAATCATGTTCAACAGTTTCACTTTTAAGCATAGCCACTTGTTTTTGTCACATTCCAAGCAATGTAATAGCGCTTCTTGAACACATATTAGCACTTTTTGAACACATATTTGCACATTTTAAAGCCCTTGTCTTATGATGTGTGTGGGGTGTGTGTGTGTGTGTGTGTTTGTGTGTGTGCATGTGTGTGTGCATGTGTGTGTGTGTGTGTGTGTGTGTGTGTGTGTGTGTGTGTGTGTGTGTGTGTGTGTGTGTGTGTGCGCACATGCACGAGAGAGAGAGAGAGAGAGAGAGAGAGAGAGAGAGAGAGAGAGGCAATATCTTTTAGCAAGTGAAAACCACCGTGCTAGTTGGAGATATATATATATATATATATAGAGAGAGAGAGAGAGAGAGTACTATTTTGAAATAATAAAATCCGCCATGTTGGTTGAAGCCACCATTCTAGTCAAAGACAGCATTTTGGTCGAAGCCAGCATGTTGGTTGAAGCTAGTGTGCTAGTTGAAGCCACAATGGTAGTCAAAACCATCGGTGTTGATTGCAACCTTCATTTGCATAGGCTTTTAGTCTATAAAGGCCTTATGAATACTCTATATAATTTGTCAGATGGGTAGACAGAACTATACCTGAGTTTTAAGGCTCAAAACCTTGACATAAGGATCGAGCAGAGGAGCTTCAAGCACTACAAGCCGTGGTATGTCAAGAGACTCAAAGATAGGAATGTGTGTTCCTACACAACACACATAGACTTTGACTAAGCACCACTACATCTAATTCTGACGCTTACCTCTCGGCATTTTGTGAGCATTAGAGCTTTTTTTGCACCATTGTTATGGGATCTGTCAATAAGTTTTTGGGTTTGAAAACCATCGGTATTGCCATCAATATTGTTGTTGATGTAAGTAGATATACTGACGGTTATACCAATGGTAATATCAACTCTGGTAAAACATATACTTACTAATATTTTGACTTCTATATTGACTCTAGAATCCCCAATGGAATTTACAAAAGGTTGTTTGCAATAGGAGCCAAAATTATTTTCACATGCAACAAGTTTGATCATTTTAAAAATAAAAATGTAAGAGTATGTACACTAAAGTTGAGTTAAAAAATACTCATATATTCATTATACAAATCGACATAATGCAAGTATAAAAGTGAAACCATCAAGGATAAGAAGCCTTCTCAATGGCAAAAGAACCAACTACTAGCATTTACATCAAAGGTTGTGTCTTCGACCAAGTCTTCAATGAACCAAGAATGCAAAAAATAAACCACTCATCGCATATAATCATACTCGCATTAAAAAATATAGAGAATATCAAGAACGCAATTGTAATCACAAGTATGATTGTGACTTCGTATTCATATTCATACGAGTAGTAACATTCTTGATCTAGCGTTAAAGTGTGGACCTACATTTTTTTGATGAGACGTCAAAATCCCACAATTTTGCTTCCACTAGGGGGCCTACTACCGTATGTCAATATGACAAATCTAAGCTCCTTATAACTATCCTCAAGCATGTTTGTCATCAAAGCCCCCCATATCTATCCTTAGGCATGAAAAGAGAGAAAAAGAGAGAGGAAAGAGAGAAGCGAAAAAGAGAAGGGAAAAGAGAGAGGCAGAAAAGAGAGAGGTAGAAAAGAGGGGGGAAAAGGGAGGGGGAAAGATAGAGGGGATGAAGGAAAAAGAGAAAAAAAGGAGAAAAAGAGAAGGGAAAAGAGATCAAATGAGAGGACAAGAGTGAAACGAGAGAAAAAGAGAGAAAAGACAAGAAAGAGAGAAAGATGTAGGAAAGAGAGGGAGAGAGAGTGGAGAGAAAATGATGAAGGGCCAATGCCCTAGGATCTCCAGAGTGGCTTAACTAGAGGTTGCCTTGTCATTGCACATGTTGCAAGCTTGGGTTGTTCACTCTTCATCAATCCCATATAGCATGTGAGAGCAAGTGTATATTAAAAATACCCATATTCTTTCATTTTTACATTTTCTCATATAATTGATTAATCGCCTCTTACACGTAAATATTTTTCAAGCTTTAAATATAGTTTCCCCTCCTTAAACCTACATATATAAATTACATTAAGTTGCTATTTAATAAATTCCCTTATGCATGTAAGAGGCATGTAAGTATGCCTATTAAAAAAACATCCCCCCATGCACAAACGTGCTATGTTACATGTTTATGAGTGACCCCCTGGGGTTGCAAGTGACAAATTCGACATCAGTATGGGATTTCCATGACCCACTTGCAAGCATATGGGCAGTTTCCAGGAGAGGCTTTTCAAATTCTAAATGTTAATAATGCTAGATCATTGTCGAGTCTATGACGTTTAAGTGAAGATTGCATTTATATTGCACATACTAACATTATTTATATGAAATCATTATACAAGTTGAGGAGGGTAAGAGGGGGGACCTATACGTTCTAGTGGTACCCCACTTGGCCATGCACTTGAGAAGATTTAGAAGAGCTTCAAGGAGTGTGGGAGAGATTATGGAGCACGCTCGAGCCTGACCATGGTCTCCCATATGTGTAAGATGATGACACCCTCCCTGATGTGCGAGATGATGATGACGAGGGTATGGTCGACATGATGAATGCAATTTTTAGAGGCATGACAACACATGCCCACCTGATGTCCAAGTGCATCATGTGAGTTGCAATAAACACCCTTGGATGATGGTGCTCAGATGTCGAAACTATGAGCTTGCCTATCAATCTTAAACTTGCAAGCAACGTATGGTTGGTCAAACACGAGTGTCTTGGACTTTTTAAGGTTAGTGCATTCATATCACACGAATGTTTTGATCTTATTTTAATAATTATTGGTATCATGTCCTTAATGTTCCTTGCATATGTGAGTTGCAAAAGGTTGCTTCAAAATATGTTGTCTAAAACAAATACCATGCTTGCATCATTAAGGAATGAGGTGAAAAAGACGTTGACAAGTTTTTGGGTTGGATTATAACACTATCCATGCTTGTTCTACTGATTTGATTGTCTTTAATTATGAGCATGAAGATTGAATTAATGGTCCAGAGTGAGGGCACAACATTATAAGGCAGGTCTTGCAAGGTTAGACCATCCCAGTAATGGTCTTGAGGAAGACCTCCCTCTTCCTCCCCTTTCTTTTTCTCTCTTTCCCTCTCTTTTCCTTCCCTCTTATTTGCTCTCTTCTCCTTTTTTCTTATTTCCTCTCTTTTCCCCTCTCTTTTCTCCTCTCTTTTCCTCTCTTTCCTTCTCTCTTTTCATAAGCATATGCATTTGTGTATGCTTATGCTTATAAGCTTATGCATGAGCATATGCTCATATGTTCATGCATATGCATAATCATATGCTTTCTCTCTTTTCCCCTCTCTTTTCCTTCTCTCTTTTCCTCTCTTTACTTCTCTCTTTTTCTCTCTTTTGCTCTCTTTTCTCCTCTCTTTTCCTCTCTTTTCCTTCTCTCTTCTCCTCTCTTTTTCCTCCCCTCTCTTATTTCCTCTTCTTTCCCTCTCTTCTCTTATTTCCTCTCTTCTCTTTTCTCCCATGTTTTCTCTTATTTCCTGTTTTCCCCTCTCTTCTCTCCTTTTTTTTTGGCTCTTCTCACCTCTTCTCCTCTTCTTTTCCTCTCTTCTCCCTTCTCTTCTTATTTGCTCTCTTCTCCTCTTTTCTTGTTTCCTCTCTTTTCCCCTCTCTTTTCTCCTCTTCATATGCATTTGTGTATGCTTATGCATGAGCATATGCTCATATGCTCATACATAAGCATAATCATATGCTTTCTCTCTTTTCCCCTCTCTTTTCCTTCTCTCTTTTCCTTCTCTCCTTTCCTCTCTTTCCTTTAAGCCTTCATCTTCTCTTTTCTCCTGTCTCCTCTCTTTTTTCGTCTCTTTTCCTCTCTTTCGTCCTCTCTTTTCCCATGTCTTTTTTCCTCTCTTTTCCCCTCTCTTTGATTCTCTCTTTCCTCCTCTCTTTCGTTCTCTCTTTCATCCTTTCCCCTCTTTTTTTCTCTCTTTTCCTTCTCTCCTTTCCTCCCTTTTCCCCTCTCTTTTCCTCTCTTTCCTCAGCTTTTCCCTTCTCTTTTTTCCTCTCTTTTCCTCTCTTTCATCCCCTTCTTCCTCTCTTTCCCCCTCTCTTTTCCTCTCTTTCATCCTCTCTTTTCCTCTCTTTCTTTCTCTCTGTTCCCCTCTCTTTTCCTCTCTTTCATTCTCTCTTTTCCTCTCTTTCATTCTCTTTATCTTTTTGTCATCTCTCTTCTTCTTTTTATCCTCCACCTCTTTTTTTTTTTGCTCCTTAGCCGTATTTGTGTTGGAATGCTGAAAAGAAAGAGTAGAATGGACACAAACTCAGAATACTTGCTTATAGAATGAAGAAGAAAGAGGTCCTTAAGTAGGCACCTCATACAAGGTCACTGACATCACTGATGACCTCAAAGCTCCTCAATCATCTCCTCAATCTGCTCCTAGATTCACTCAATCATCCTATGTGGCTTTTCCACCACCTAACTGTGCTTGTGGGCACCTAACTGTGCCTCTAGCACTCACACATAGAAACATAAGGTGTGCCTGAGGCATACACCTTGAGATATCCCAACAAACCCCCCCTCAAGGAAATGCCTCAGGCTATGTCCAGGATACATCTAGTCTCATAGTTTCTCATGCCATCTCATGGTGGTCAAGGATTAATCTATGGCTAGGTTCTCATGCTAGCAAGGGTTCCCTTGGGTGTAAGGTAAACAGAAAGGGATACAAACAGACCTTCCAATGGTTATCTCTCCTACATGTACATGCACACAATGTCTGTATGAGGTACCATGGAACAAACCATACACATGGCCTACATCATAAGGTGACCAGAGGTGTTTACAAAACACACAACACACAATAGTTTATTTTCATTCATTTTGGAGGACTATCCAGGCTGAGTACCTTGACATAAAAAGAGTGATCTGGAGCATACATAGAGATGAGTTTAAAATGCATAATCTTCATGGGATGCCTCATCTTGTGGAGGCAAAATATCCATGTCAAGGCAAGGTCTTACCACATGGGCAGTGTCTAGTGCCTTATAAGATGGTACTATGATAGAACAAGTGGATCTGAAAGTCATATCCTTCATGAGAACAATTATCTTGTCATCTCCATAGTTGTGTAGAGAAGCATATCTTAGGTGTCTGACCTTCATCTTTTTCTTGTACTTGGAGTCAAATAAAAATGCCATGAGAGTGTAGATCTCTGTATTTGCTTCCTTTTTGGCAACCATTGTTTTGGCAATCTTCAATAAGGAAGTCAGGTTGGCATTTTCATCCTTTGTAGCATAACAAGACATTGCTTTATGTTTTGGCTTTTCACATATTTGGCATAAGCAAGCCATGAGAGGCTCTAACCCAAGTATTGGGTAGTGTCTTCTCTCTTACAAGGCAAAAAGAACTGAAATACTTCCAAAGTATAGCCACTTGTTGTAGCAAATAGTAGTGACTAGTTTTCAAACAATGATGCTTCTTCTTACATGCTTCATAGAAGTGGATGAAATAAACATTTTCCAATCAAAACCAGGTCTAGCAAGTCAAAACAAAACTGAATCCACACTTGTACTGAAGTTATTGAAAGCTTCAAAAAACCAGAAATGCTAGAGTAGCATTTTATGTAGCATCATCTTCAAAAACTTGTCCAAAACTGTCAAAACTGAAAAGCTGAACTTGGAGGGCTTGTAGCTCACTCTTCAAAGCAAGGAAAAGAGGGCTTTCTGAAGCAAAAGAAAGCTCATATACCAGAGAAGGTCCAGCACAGAGGTTGGACGAAATGGTGCGCACTTTTGCCCGGGAGAGTTGCTACAGGCTGAAACTGAGTTTTGACAATTTCTCCCTCGTTACTGAACCAAATGACCTGAAAAATGGCTCAAAATCTTCGTCTTGAGGTCGCCCATCTACTCCTAAGAGGGCTCAGGCAATGGCGGAGTATGCAGGGAGTATTGAGCAACAGAAGAAATTCGCTGTTTGGAGAATGGCAGCCACCACAGACGTTTTTTCTTCAATTGCTTGCAGGTGGAAGTTCGCCCATACTAGAGGAGTTTCCAGCTCAGAGGGTTTTGGCAATGGCTGTTTGTAGATGGAGAACCAAGCTCTCAAAGATTTTGGGAAGAAAGAGGAAAATGGAGAAGAAGAAGATGAAGAAGAAGATGATGATGTGGCAGAAATGGGCTCAAGGGGGATCAAAGGGCTCTGATACCATGTTGGAATGCTGAAAAGAAAGAGTAGAATGGACACAAACTCAGAATACTTGCTTATAGAATGAAGAAGAAAGAGGTCCTTAAGTAGGCACCTCATACAAGGTCACTAACATCACTGATGACCTCAAAGCTCCTCAATCATCTCCTCAATCTGCTCCTAGATTCACTCAATCATCCTATGTGGCTTTTCCACCACCTAACTGTGCTTGTGGGCACCTAACTGTGCCTCTAGCACTCACACATAGAAACATAAGGTGTGCCTGAGGCATACACCTTGAGATATCCCAACAATTTGGTTCTTTTTTTTTAAGAGATTCTAAATGGAACGCCCTCACCCACGAGTGTCTTCCCAAAACCGCAACCTGGTTCCCCACATTGGAGTGATTCAGGACATCCAAACTCTACTATCACAGGTAGCAGAGAAGATTAAGCACGGTACACACTGGATGAAGTATAACGTCAAAGTGCGTGCACTTGGGTGGGGCCCTGTCTGAGGGGGGGGTTCCTAAAACTTTTGGAAGTATTACCAGAGGCCTAGGACCATTGGTGCGAGAGGCAAGTAAGACATGCCATAGATGTCACTGATGGTACGTAGGCGAGTGCTAGTTGATGGTGTCAACTATGTGTAAGCGGTACAAGTGTTGAAGTGATGTGAGCAAAAAGAAGACCAAAGCGAAACATCATAAAATCCAACCCTCGACATGAACGGAAAAGAACTTCAACCACATGACATAGGGTCCGTTGTACCAGGTGAAGGGAGAGGAGGGGAGGAGAACACAACGGGAAGAGATCTTAGAGAAGTGAGCACAGATGGGGAGTAGCATAGTTCATTAGAAAGCAAGATGATTGATACACCAGGAGAAGATACACACGAGGTGAGCTCTTGACTCTAGCCTAACTCCTTTACTCATGCCTCTCACCCCTACTAGAATGTCCCCCCTTTTTCCCGTTTCCCCCTCTTGACCTTCTCCTCCTCTGCTCCCCTCGCTGCAAATCTCATTTCCTTCTTCCTATTGGATGTCTTCTTGCAACCTTAGCCATTCCACCGTTTGTGGGCCGCTTCGCCCTTGATGGCTTCTGCAACACTCCATCCTGCTCTGGGTCAATGAACCCCGTGCTCCATGTGTTCTCTTGTCTATTCTATGCGCTCCTAACACTAGTTGGTTGTGAGGGTTGGTGCGCCACCTATACCTCTTAACTATTGGACTGCTTCCCATTTGCACCAATGAGTACCGCTTGTGCGCCTGTGCACTCTGTTGGACTGCTTCCCATGTGCACCAATAGGTGTACCAGGTGCACCATTGCACCAGTAATTTCCTCTAGTTCCCTCTGATCAACTTTGACTAGGGTGGGTCGAGGTTGAGGTTTGGCACTCTTTAGCCATGTATTGCTTTCATCATATCCAAGTCATGTCCAGGTCCTCTATAAGTCATGTACTATCATGTCCATGTCAAGTCATGTCCAAGTCAAGTCATGTCATGTCCATGTCCATGTCAAGTCATGTCATGTCCATGTCAAGTCATGTCCATGTTTTTTCCAGAGTGACCAAGATGTGAACATATGTGAACACGATGCGACTAGGTATGACCAAGGTCTAACAACTTGGCATGTTGCTGAGATGACCATGATGTGACCCAGGTGTGACTCTTAGTGGGAGAGACTTAGAGTACAATAGATCCCTCGGCACTATCATTCACCGTCCCGGTGAATGACTGTGGGTCTATGTGAGAGAAAGTTAAGTATAAATTGCAAATAAGAAAGTGACCTTGTGGCTGACATCCCCAAAACTAAAAAGAAAAGGCTCATGGCCTTACAACTGTAAAACTGAAATAAAACTGGCTCATGGCCATACAACTCCAAAATTCCTTTATTTACATGAGAACTGCAGAATCCAAATGTATAGAGCTCACAAAAACAAATGCCGAAATGAAAGATCCAAGAGCTACTGCTTGCTGGATGAAGGTCAGGGAGGGTGTGGTGGGTGTGCTGATGTTCTAGGGGTGGTCTTTGACTCTTCCTCAACTGTGTCCATGAGGTTGTGGATGTCCTCATATTTTGATTTATATCTATGGTAGCTAGACCTATAATGATCACATCGAGATTTGAGAGCAGCATTTTCAGTTTGCAGCCCATGGAAGTCGTCCTGCAACTTGGAATGTGAAACTTGGAGATGGTCCTTCTCCTCGAGAATCTGCTTCATCTGACTCTGCACCACCTCCACCTGTTGATCCACAATATGGTTGTCCTCTGCCAATGAGGTGTATCTATCCTATAGGGCTGCAAGCTCTATTCCTGTTGGGTTGAATGATTGTCCTCCAAAACTTTCTTGATGGCTGTCCACTCTACTCCTTGACTGCAAGACACTACTAAAACTCATCCTGCTTAGTTTTCCATGTAGCCTCCCTTGCCTGTAGAGTTGCTCCCCACTCCGCTTCCTTTGCCTGTAATGTTGTATCCCATTCATTATGCATGATGGCTACTTGCTTCTCATGTTCCAAGCATAGGTGTCGCTTCTGTAATAGAAGCTTGCAAACCTGATCGGTAGTATTAAAGAGGGAGGCACCCATCTGAATGAAGCTATCATCTATAATGCATTGAGCCATATGAAGGGATCTTTTAGCCCATGCATACCTATCCCGATAGGTCATTCGGTCAGCCATGTCTATGAGTTTTCCATATTCCTCAAAGGTTGCTTTCATCCCTTCCTACTCTGGGTCCTCGAGAGCTACCACCGGAGCTAGTGTGTCAATGTCTAGGTAGCAACTTGGAGCTCCAGATGCTTTCTTGTTGGAAGTGATCGTCTCTTGTAAGGGAAGTGTGAAATTTTGGTCCAGGTCCTCCTCCTCCATGCAAACAAGAGATTGATTTTGCTTTAATGCATACAAGCATGGTTTGTGTTGCTGGCTCAATTCCTATATCTGGGCCTCATGGGTGAATAGATCCCCTGAGGAGGATGCGAAGTATATATCCAACATATCATTCTGAGGTAGTAGAGGACAATCAGCTTGAAAAGGTATCTTACCCCTAGCAAAAATAACCTCGCCAGGTTGAGTTTCCAGTGGGTCCTATTTACAGAAAGCTTCACCAGAGATCCCAAAACATGCAGCAATCGGCTGCCCTGGATGCTCTATGGCAACCACAAACACTGTTCCTACACTTGTTGCTCTCCTCCGTAGTCCTTGGACAGCCCCTCCTGCATACATGTGATCTCCTACTGGCTATAGCTATGCGCCAAGTTCTGCTCTAGAATGTGAGGGCTGCTTCCAGTCTGAACTACCAACGGGCCTTTTATAGAGGGCACTAAGCCCCATAGACTGGCCCACTAGGTCTGTAGATCCAGCCAACAAGCCATACTTGGCCAACCCAGTTTGTGTTGAGCCTATGTAATCTTTCGACCTATGTAATCTCTTCTAGGTCCTGCAAACTTAGTACAAGCTAGTGTACCTGCTGCTGCAGCCCTGCAGTAGTAGTACAATGATTGCGCAGCCTGCAGGCTTCCTGATCCACCTTTCGTACTTGTTGCTACAACATCTGTACAGGTATGTCCTCTTCCATTGCCAGCCCTATGTCTTGGACTGTGTGGCAGTCCGTGTGACAGCCTACCTTCCTGCCCGCCCACATGCTTTTGCCTTGTGGATTATTGTCTCCACCTAGATCTAGCCATGTGGCATCCAAACTCGATGCACACACAATAGTCTCAAACCCCCCAATCGTACATGAGTACCATGTCCCTGTGCTCTCCTCATATGGGGGCATATAGGTGGGACAATGGACTCTATTTTCCAATATGCATGTGTGGGTGTGGGCGGGTGGGTGAATGGTCACATGGATATGCTGGAGCGCTCAGTTACAAAAAAGAAAGTCTACCTCATATATGGGCATGAGGTTCGAAGCAATAATGTGCTTTATATTTCAAACTTATGTTAGGGTTTTAATTCTAAATTTTGCATAGGGTAATGTGACAGAAAATGCTAGTACTTTTAGTTTTGTGTTTAATTTGTTCATAGGAACTGACTACGAATGTGTATGTAATACATTGTAATTGTTACAGGGACTTGGGATGATGCGTTCAAAGTAGCAGTTGGCCTCTATCTCTTTGGAACTGTTATGTGGAATTTGTTTTCTACTGGAGAACGAATTTTTGACTAGAGCAAGGATGTACCACCTCTCTTTGTTCTATTATTTAAAATTTTGGTCGAGAACTAGGTTCAAGCACAAAATCTGTCCATAGTTCCTTCATACACCTGGAGTGGTAAAAGACAGGGTTAGATTAATCAAGAATACTAATAGAAATTGATTGCGAAAGTCGTGTTTCATCTTTGGAATTGCAGCACATTGGCAGAATCTCTCACAATGTGGCGGCTGAATTGCAGACCACATTGGGAGGCCCAGTTTTGTGTCACGAATAATGCTTTCTTTTACAATCACTTAACTTGTACATCGGAAATCTTACAGTGGAAAGGGCATAGAGATACAAGAGGTCATCAAGACAAATTTGCCAGATATCCAAGCTGGGCGTAAATTCTGTACCAAAAAAAGGAAAAATTATAACCTTGTTGAGACGGGTTGGGAACATGTTAAAGCCCTTGATGATGATGCTGGTCAATCATGACTCCAAAATGCTGCAGTACCTTGGCTCATTGTTACAATGATATTCACATGCTGTAAAATATTATGATATGGCCTGGAGAAATTTACGCCTAACAGTGATTAATGATAATCAATATCATTATCACATGATTTTTGTAGACCACCTCGTTTGAAGGCAATTCCTTATCCCCTCGTGTTGAACTTTTTCTATACTCTGTAACACAAATTTTGAGCTGAATTGCTTTGATTAAATCATTGAAGTACGAGCTTCAATGCATTATTTAGGTTTAATTATAAATGTCATGAAAGGTCAGGTGAGCCAAGTGGCTTGTAACCGTGCCCAAGGAGGAAGACTTGTCAAGCATCGTATGCCTTGACAACTCATGTACCAGGTATCATTGAAAGGAAGTGTTATAGCTCAACATATATTGTATATGCCGCACCATCGTTTGTAGATGGAGGGTGCAATCTGTTGTGTGTGTGTGTTTGTGAGAGAGTATTAAAGTTATTTGGAGACATTCAGGATCTATGGGACTTGTGACCACTACCAAAATGAGAGAGAGAGAGAGAGAGAGAGAGAGAGAGAGAGAGAGAGCACATATAGAACAATTGTATTTGTGTTTGTAGTTGGGTGTTTCTCTCTCTTCTCAATGTAATACTTTATTCCACATTTTGTACTTTCGTTCATTATTATGTACATGGCCTTGATAATGCAATGCATTTACTATCCCAGAATTGGATATTACTTAACCGTCATTGAAAGGTGGCGAGGCATTGCATTGCTTGTCACTCATTCCTTTTACTATGAAATTTTCTTTGCTCTTGAAATTTTGAACAAGTGCCATACCATCACTTAGACACTCCATATAGCTTTTATCTATCATCGACTGCACATACATTCTTCTACACAATATTTGCGAAGGTGGACAGAATCCTCCTTGGATCTAGAGGTGAATATTCACTTGTTGGAGCTATCATTCTCCATTGCCATGGTTGGAGTTTCATGTGAGTTTTGTTAAGCTTTGAGAGTTTGTTTATGATCAAAAGTGCACTAATTGGTTGCAATCTTGGGAGAGTTAGTAGTGGTGAGTTTTCTTCTCCCTTTTTGGCCCTACAAGGGTCTTAGGATTGTTTTGAATTTTTGGCCCTGTGTTAGGAAAAGGTGGTTGTGTGTGGAGATTGTCAATATTGACCGGGGTAGCGGGACTGTAAGGTTAGCCTGAAGGTTAGGTTAGTTTAGGGTTCATATTTTTAGGGTTGTGAGGGGCATCATTTGTGAGGTGTTTGTGGATTGTGGAGATCATTCGCGCTGCCCATTTCTTGTGGTCACTTCTATTTGCGGTCTCTTGCTAGTATTCCCCACACACTTCGAGGTGTTTGTGTTGCTTCATGAAGCTTCTCTCTTGTGGACATTTCTATTCGCGGTCTCTCTTCCAGAGGATTTGGTGTATTTGTGTGTTCTCTTGTGAAATGTGTCACGAATTCGGTTCTTGGCTTCAGCATGTGCTATTTTTTTATTTCATTAATCTTCCAGCAAATCGCATGTCAGCGTGGAGTGGAAGAGAAAAAGGGCCATCCAAAGGGTTTTGTGTCTCTGTTTGTGTGGTCTCTTGTGAATCATGTCACAAATTTAGTTCTTGGCTTCAGCATGTGCTATTTTCGTATTTCATTGATCTTCGTTTGCGTATAAAAGATCGCTTGCGTGCACTAGATTCGTCACTGTGTCCTGCAATCGCAGTAGTGTGAAATTGTGTGTGTACAGTTGGAGCATACGTAGTTCGAAAGAAAGTGCTTGGAATGGTATGGGAAGCGCTTGTGAGATGGACATGGTAGAATATGTGGGAGGTGTTCCTTTTATTTTGATAGGTGATGTTCGTGTAAATTTTATATCAACTATGTGCATGTTGTAGATTATCTTCGATACAGATGCTGGTAGTGACGGTGAGTTTGGTGTAAGGGGATGGAGCAAGCTTAGCTTGAATAGGAGCAGGCATTGTTTTATACTTGATCGGTATTTCTGTGTAGAGCTGTTGTAATACTCGGGTGTTTGTAGAGTGGGTGTAATAAACTTCCGTTGAACGTGGATAGTGTTCACGAAATTTTTGATGAGGTCTTCATGTGTGATGCACTAGAGCTCATGAAGCATTCCTTTTACAGAGGTTAGAACTTCTTTGTCTGACTCAGAGTCATTGCCTTGTTTTTTATTTACACCGAGAAGGTTTCCTAGTGACCATGTCTTTGATTGATGTGAGGCGTCTTTGTTCTTTTGTGAGAGTAGATGATCGAGATACTGTTCTAACTTTTATGCTAGTAGTGCTTCTCACATGTTTCAATCAGGTTTCGATTTATAATTCTTTGCCATCTACTGCGACAAGTGCTGAGTTGTAGTCTCTCTCTCTCTCTCTCTCTCTCTCTCTCTCTAAGTTTCTGGATATGGTTGTCCAGATTGTTGATTGTCACAGATAGATTGCTAGGTCTTTAGAGGGTCAATTTAGGCTTTGTGGAAGGTTGGAAAAGGCATTCACCAGTGACCTATTGACGCTTAGATAAGCATGCAGACCAGAGGGAGTGCACGAAGAGAATTGGAGCAGCTCTTGAGGGGAAGGGAAAGAGAAGGAAAAGGAAAGGGGAAAGGGAAGAACACATAAAACTATCAGAGCGCATCTATAGACACATCTAACAGCGCGTCTATAGGCACGGCTGTCTGTTTTCCCAAAAGACAAATGCATCTATAGACCAATCTCACTACAATAGAAAAGCATACTGGACAAACAATGTGTCATGTTTTCTGTCATCTGAAATGTAGAAATGGTATGTGTGCTATACTTCCATGAACTTTATAGAGCCTATTGAAAGATTGGTATCAAATCATAGAATTCGATAGATCGTTGTAGGTGATATGTGCCAAAATTCTTATCTGCTTGTTGTAAAGGTGTGCACTTTGTATCTCATCTTGTTCTTGAGAAGAGTAATTTTCAGCAAAATCAATCACAGAGAAAATTGTGTCCTTCGGGAAATCGGCAAGGCATTCTTGAATTCCTTGTCTTGCCAATGTGCTTCAAAATTGCGAAGCACATATTTTTTGATGGATGTTACTATGTAGTCGATAAGCTCCCGAGGAGGAGTGGTTTTGTATGACAATAGCCATCTGTTCTTGTCAAATCCTTTGACCTATGACATTTTAAATTTGCTTTATTTTCCATAGGGTTGTCTTTCCTGAATTCATTTGGGGGTCTAATTACTTCTCCTTCACACCATCTTTCACACTACGCTATGGACGTTTGCCACAAATGCACTAAATCTGGTGCCACTTACAATCTCTCTTTGGACAAACCACTAGCTCCCACATAAAATGTAGTGTGTCAAACTTGCATCCCCTTGCAACACACGCTGAGGATCTAAGTGGTCGACATACTGGACATTCGTGTAGGAGACATAGGCATCTATCTCCATGCAAAAATGCACCAGTATGACATCTCAGGTCATTCAAAGCTTGCCAGATTACAATGCAATTTTTGACTGAAAATACACTTATTTTTTTCCTAAGAGAAAATTGTCGGTATTGCCATTAAAAAAGTCTGTCGATATTCTTATTGGAGTTTTCGTCGGGGAATAATAGTACCAACGTCAGTATATCCGTTGACACTCCATGGAAATATTGATGCTATGGAATTTTGATCCACACAAGCCATTATGTCCTTCCTGTGAAACTCTTTGGATATGTTAGGCATGTCTTAGTCTCTCCAAAGCTTCCTGAGGTCCCTCAAGTTGGTGCTTGTTGATTTCAATGCACGTTGTTCCACGTACTCTTTCTCTCGATCCCAACCATGCACACACACTTCCATATTAAACTTAATGCACTTAACATCGTGTTTAATTTTAATGGGACAAAAGGGTGCCCACATGCCATACGGTGGCAACATGGAGGAGAGAGGTCGCGTTTAGTAAAGACTACTGAGGGTTTGGGCGATCCATTAATCTGGTGGAAAACATGCAAGTAGGGGGCACATAAGACAGATTACAAACCTCTTTTAATTTAACATGAGAAAGAATTTAGTGTTTTCAAAACCCTAAAGGGAGCCAATCATGAACTTGAAACTTTGGAAAGGGTTTTTCTTATGTGCACATAAACAAGTCATGGCACTTCAATGAACCAAGAATGCAAAAAATAAACCACTCATCGCATATAATCATACTCGCATTAAAAAATATAGAGAAGAACACAATTGTAATCACAAGTATGATTGTGACTTCGTATTCATATTCATATGAGTAGTAACATTCTTGATCTAGCGTTAAAGTGTGGACCTACATTTTTTTGATGAGACATCAAAATCCCGCAATTTTGCTTCCACTAGGGGGCCTACTACCATATGTCAATATGACAAATCTAAGCCCCTTATAACTATCCTCAGGCATGTTTGTCATCGAAGCCCCCCATATCTATCCTTACGCATGAAAAGAGAGAGGAAAGAGAGAAGCGAAAAAGAGAAGGGAAAAGAGAGAGGCAAAAAAGAGAGAGGCAGAAAAGAGGGGGGGAAAGGGAGGGGGAGAGATAGAGGGGATGAAGGAAAAAGAGAAAAAAAGGAGAAAAAGAGAAGGGAAAAGAGATCAAATGAGAGGACAAGAGTGAAACGAGAGAAAAAGAGAGAAAAGACAAGAAAGAGAGAAAGATGTAGGAAAGAGAGGGAGAGAGAGTGAAGGAGAGAAAATGAGGAAGGAAATCTGAAAAAGAGAGGGAAAGATGCGGAAAAAAGGCAGAAAAGAGAGGGTATGAAGGGGAAAAGATGCAGAAAGAGAGCGAAAAAGACAAGGGATGAAGGAAAAAGAGAGAAAAAGAGAGGGGATGAAGGGAAAAGAAAGAAAAAGAGAGGGGAAAAGAGAGCAAATGAGAGGGCAAGAGAGAAAACGAGAGAAAAGAGAGGGAAACATGCAGAAAGAAGGCAGAAAAGAGAGAAAATAGAGCGAGAGGAGAGGGGAATCCTATGTCCATCTCATTTGATAACACTTAAGGTATTGCAAATGGTCCAGATAAAATAGAGCTAGAGCTCAGATTGTGATGAAAAAGGAGAGATTAGAGTCCCCTGTAGGTGCCTATAAAAGGGGAAAAAACACACCATTTTCTGTAAGAACTAGTGAGAAGCAAAGGAGAAAGTAAAGGAGAAAAACAAAAGAGCAAGCAAACCAAGGAAAAGAAGCAAAGCAAAAGAGAAACGACAAAGGAGTAGGTATTCTTCTTGTTTCAAATTGCAAGAGGGGCATCATGTTTCTAAGAAATCTTGTTTTTCCTTTCACGAATGCTAAAAACCAGAGGAAAACATGTTTAGAGGCTTAGCAAAGAGACAAAAAATGAAATCTAACAGTTAGAATACAAAGTAGGATGAAAGAAGCACTTATCTTGAAAGAACTTGGGGAAGAAGCTTGGTGTAGAGCAAACACTAGATGGAGAGGGAGCAAGATGGAGAGGCGAGCTTGGGGTAGATGGAGCAAGGACAAGGGAGGGTGCATAGGGGAGGCAATGCAAGATGGAGAGGAACTATAAAAAGAACCAGTTTTTTTGGAATGAGGTGGTGAAACGTGGTTCGGGTTATTTTTGGGTTTCCAGACCATCGATATTTTTGTTGAAAATTGTGAAATCCATGGTGTCAGTATTATTTTTGGTAAATACTGATAGAGATACTGACGGATATACCAATGCAAACATTGTTATTCCATATTTGGTCTAATTTTTTCTCTTTTGGGGTTTTGATTTCGAATGTGAGTAGACAGTTAGGATGAGTTAAACCTCTTTAGATGAAGGGCCAATGCCCTAGGATCTCCAGAGTGGCTTAACTAGAGGTTGCCTTGTCATTGCACATGTTGCAAGCTTGGGTTGTTCACTCTTCATCAATCCCATATAGCATGTGAGAGCAAGTGTATATTAAAAATACCCATATTCTTTCATTTTTACATTTTCTCATATAATTGATTAACTGCCTCTTACACGTATATATTTTTCAAGCTTTAAATATCGTTACCCCTCCTTAAACCTGCATATATAAATTACATTAAGTTGCTATTTAATAAATTGCCTTATGCATGTAAGAGGCATGTAAGTATGCCTATTAAAAGAACATCCCCCCATGCACAAATGTGCTATGTTACATGTTTATGAGTGACCCCTTGGGGTTGCAAGTGACAAATTCGACATCAGTACCAGATTTCCATGACCCACTTGCAGGCATATGGGCAGTTTCTAGCAGAGGCTTTTCAAATTCTAGATGTTAATAATGCTAGATCATTGTCGAGTCTATGATGTTTAAGTGAAGATTGCATGTATATTGCACGTACTAACATTATTTATATGAAATCATTATACAAGATGAGGAGGGTAAGAGGGGGGACCTATACGTCCTAGTGGTACCCCACTTGGCCATGCACTTGATAAGATTTAGGAGAGCTTCAAGGAGTGTGGGAGAGATTATGGAGCATGCTCGAGCATAGTCTCCCATATGTGTGAGATGATGACACCCTCCCTGATGTGCGAGATGATGATGACGAGGGTATGGTCGACATGATGAATGCAATTTTTAGAGGCATGACAACACATGCCCACGCGATGTCCAAGTGCATCATGCAAGAGTTGCAATAAACACCCTTGGATGATGGTGCTCAGATGTCGAAACTACGAGCTTGCCTATCAATAGTGCAAGCAACGAATGGTTGGTCAAACACGAGTGTCTTGGACTTTTTAAGGTTAGTGCATTCATATCACACGAATGTTTTGATCTTATTTTAATAATTATTGGTATCATGTCCTTAATGTTCCTTGCATATGTGAGCAACAAAAGGTTGCTTCAAAATATGTTGCCTAAAACAAATACCATGCTTGCATCAAGGAATGAGGTGAAAAAGACGTTGACAAGTTGTTGGGTTGGATTATAACACTATCCATGCTTGTTCTACTGATTTTATTCTCTTTAATTATGAGCATGAATATTGAATTAATGGTCCAGAGTGAGGGTGCAACATTATAAGGTAGGTCTTGCAAGGTCAGATCATCCCAGTAAAGGTCTTG
Organism: Dipteris shenzhenensis; assembly: GCF_047967505.1. NCBI lineage: Eukaryota > Viridiplantae > Streptophyta > Polypodiopsida > Gleicheniales > Dipteridaceae > Dipteris > Dipteris shenzhenensis. The sequence continues at coordinate 31,196,994 of NC_141614.1, read as the reverse complement.
AGAATACAACATATGTTCAAATGCAAGTCCATAGTAGAGTTGATGATGTGGCATGCTACACATCGATCCACTGAAGATACTTTTTTGATTCCTCGGGACTCTGCTACTTGGAATCACATAGGTAACATGTGGCTAGATTTTGTAGTGGAGCCATGTAACTTACATCTTGGGCTTGTGATGGACGGCAGGAGTCCTTTTGGATTACGCCAACATCTTGGTTAACATGTCGTTAACATGGCCCATAGTTTTGGTGAATTACAACATCTCACCATGGCTAACAATAAAGGAGGGACACCTCATTCTTTTCCTCCTTATGCTAGGGAAGTACAAGGCAAAGAAGATGGACATGTACATGGACCATACCTTTGATAGAGGAGCTCTAGACCCTACATAGAGGCATTCATGCCTTTGATATTTGTAGATCTCCAAGGTATACCAATGGCATTTTGATTAGGGGAATTTTGATGTGGATAATGCATGACTTTCTAGCATGTGTAATGAGCTTTTTACGCATGTAGGTCTTCAAACAAGTGCGCCCTATTTATGGTGATCATTTGGATGCACAAAACTCCATATATCGAAGGAAAGTGGTCATATACGATACCTTCCACTTGATCATCTTGTGCGTGAAGGTCAACTTGGTCATAAACCACCTTCTTTGAAGGCAAGAGGTTGGCACAATTATTGGAGAGAGAGAGAGAGAGAGAGAGAGAGAGAGAGAGAGAGAGAGAGAGAGGGACAGAGCGAGAGAGAGAGAGAGAGAGAGAGAGAGAGAGAGAGAGAGAGAGAGAGATGCATGGGGTGGGGGCCAAAGAGAGGGGAGGTGAGGAAGGGAAAAAAATAGAGGGAGTGGGGTTCAATGTGCTCGAGTTGTGGCCCTAAGGTGTGGTTGCAAAGTAGTTCTTCTGAAATCACCATGGATATTTTCCAAGAGAGAGGAGGCAATGGTCAAGAAGGATGTTTCCTCTTTTCAAACACTAATAAGATAGATGCATTGCTGCTTGAAAGGAGCATTTATAAAGGACAATAAGCAAGAATCATTCATAGTCACATGATTGGCTACTAAGCTCTTTGTAAAGATGAAGTTGATGGAGAGATAGTAACCGGGCGAGAGTAAGAGTTTCCACAAGATGTGATATACGTCGTGTAAGTTTTGTAGTCCTTGATTTACTTACTTAATCATGAACAAGGTCGCTACCTCATTGTCTAAATTTTTTTGGGTAGTACAAAAGTTATAGTGCATTATGGTCATATGGGCAACATTTTTTTGTGATTCGAAGAGATCCATGTTTGATTGTGGAGTCATGGCTCACAATTAGATTATTGTGGGACTGTACACAAAATCTATGAAGTTGGACGTAGAATATTTAGTATTTTTATTCTTGATTTAAAATGGTTTAGAACTATCTACAATAGTCCCAATGCTACAATTAGGAAAGACAGTATTGGCCTTTTGCCATAGACTCCACCAAACTCTAGATCAATGAAAGTTTTTTTTCTTCTCAAAAACTTCAAATAGGTATGTTTTGTTTTTAAACAATTGAAACATGTTCATAATTAGACATAAATCAATATAAATAATGGCATTTTCATCTTGAACACAGATGGTCTTTTATTTGGATCGGTAAGATCCAAGATAGTGGTATGCGGTCCAAGTTGCTCCTCGACGTAAATCGACTTTCGAAGATAGGGATGTGGATATGGAGATGCCAATGGATCCAGTTGATCCCAATGGATCTACATAAGAAGATGAAGATCACGATATGGACCGAGAATAAGTTGCAAATAACAACATCGTATAATAGAGGAAGCTAGAGATCATGACAGTGGGGAAGAAGATGCGGATCTTGTATCACCTGATATTATTGAAGAGGGTGAATTGGAGGAGCAATTTTTAGGTAGATATATAGACCTTGACGACTTTGTGAAAGACATGGGCATGCTAAGAAACTTCCACGGCCACCCGGGCAGGCGATCTTAGTGAGCTCTCGAAAACCCTTTTGTTTATCCATGACGCCACCTTACCAGATATGCAATCAGTAGCGAGGCCTTTGGTGAAATTCAAACCACTGTTCGATGAGCTGATGGAAGCTATAGACTGGGATCTTGCCCCCCTGTGGCAAACCCCGCTTCCAAATTCACGCCGAGGCCTTCAACCTATCCTGCCCCTATTGACACGAGTTGGGTTCATATAGGTGAGTTGAGCATAGAACTAGAGATAGACTTATTTGGCATGATGGACTTGATCAAAGACACAACCTTTGATGTAAATGCTAGTAGTTGGTTCTTTTGCCATTGAGAAGGCTTCTTATCCTTGATGGTTTCACTTTTATACTTGCATTATGTCGATTTGTATAATGAATATATGAGTATTTTTAAACTCAAGTTTAGTGTACATACTCTTACATTTTTATTTTAAAAATGATAAAGCTTGTTGCAGGTGAAAATAATTTTGGCTCCTATTGCAAATAACCTTTTGTAAATTCCATTGGGGATTCTAGAGTCGATATAGAAGTCAAAATATTAGTTGGTATATGTTTTACCAGAGTTGATATTACCATTGGTATAACCGTCAGTATATCTGCTTACATCAACAACAATATTGATGGCAATACCGATGGTTTTCAAACCCAAAAACTTACTGACAGATCCCGTAACCATGGTGCAAAAAAAGTTCTAATGCTCGCAAAATGCCGAGAGGTAAGCGTAAGAATTAGACGTAGTGGTGCTTAGTCAAAGTCTATGTGTGTTGTGTAGGAACACACATTCCTATCTTTGAGTCTCTTGACATACCACGGCTTGTAGTGCTTGAAGCTCCTTTGCTCGATCCTTATGTCAAGTTTTTGAGCCTTAAAACTCACGTATAGTTCTGTCTACTCATCTAACAAATTATATAGAGTATTCATAAAGCCTCTGTAGACTAAAAGCCTATGCAGATGAAGGTTGCAATCAACACTGATGGTTTTGACTACCATTGTGGCTTCAACTAGCACACTAGCTTCAACCAACATGCTGGCTTCGACCAACATGCTATCTTCGACTAGAATGGTGGCTTCAACCAACATGGTGGATTTTATTATTTCAAAATAGTACTCTCTCTCTCTCTCTCTCTCTCTCTCTCTCTCTCTCTCTCTATCTATCTATCTATATATATATATCTCCAACTAGCACGGTGGTTTTCACTTGCTAAAAGATATTGCCTCTCTCTCTCTCTCTCTCTCTCTCTCTCTCTCTCGTGCATGTGCACACACACACACACACATGCACACACACACACACACACACACACGCATGCACACACACAAACACACACACACACACCACACACACATCATAAGACAAGGGCTTTAAAATGTGCCAATATGTGCTCAAAAAGTGCTAATATGTGTTCAAGAAGCACTATTACATTGCTTGGAATGTGACATGTGCATCCAAATGATCACCATAAATAGGGCGCACTTGTTTGAAGACCTACATGCGTAAAAATCTCATTATGCATGCTAGAAAGTCATGCATTATCCACATCAAAATCCCCCAAATCAAAATGCCATTGGTATACCTTGGAGATCTACAAATATCAAAGGCATGAATGCCTCTATGTAGGGTCTAGAGCTCCTCTATCAAAGGTATGGTCCATGTACATGTCCATCTTCTTTGCCTTGTACTTCCCTAGCATAAGGAGGAAAAGCATGAGGTGTCCCTCTTTTATTGTTAGCCATGGTGAGATATTGTAATTCATCAAAACTATGGGCCATGTTAACGACATGTTAACCAAGATGTTGCCGTAATCCAAAAGGACTCATGCCATCCATCACAAGCCCAAGATGTAAGTTACATGGCTCCACTACAAAATCTAGCCACATGTTACCTATGTGATTCCAAGCAGCAGAGTCCCGAGGAATCAAAAAACTATCTTCAGTGGATCGATGTGTAGCATGCCACATCATCAACTCTACTATGGACTTGCATTTGAACATATGTTGTATTCTCAAGACATGATCTGACCTTGCAAGACCTACCTTATAATGTTGCGCCCTCACTCTGGACCATTAATTCAATATTCATGCTCATAATTAAAGAGAATAAAATCAGTAGAACAAGCATGGATAGTGTTATAATCCAACCCAACAACTTGTCAACGTCTTTTTCACCTCATTCCTTGATGCAAGCATGGTATTTGTTTTAGGCAACATATTTTGAAGCAACCTTTTGCAACTCACATATGCAAGGAACATTAAGGACATGATACCAATAATTATTAAAATAAGATCAAAACATTCGTGTGATATGAATGCACTAACCTTAAAAAGTCCAAGACACTCGTGTTTGACCAACCATTCGTTGCTTGCACTATTGATAGGCAAGCTCGTAGTTTCGACATCTGAGCACCATCATCCAAGGGTGTTTATTGCAACTCTCGCATGATGCACTTGGACATCGTGTGGGCATGTGTTGTCATGCCTATAAAAATTGCATTTATCATGTCGACCATACCCTCGTCATCATCATCTCGCACATCAGGGAGGGTGTAATCATCTCACACATATGGGAGACTATGCTCAGGCTCGAGCGTGCTCCATAATCTCTCCCACACTCCTTGAAGCTCTCCTAAATCTTATCAAGTGCATGGCCAAGTGGGGTACCACTAGGACATATAGGTTCCCCCTCTTACCCTCCTCATCTTGTATAATGATTCCATATAAATAATGTTAGTATGTGCAATATACATGCAATCTTCACTTAAACGTCATAGACTCGACAATGATCTAGCATTATTAACATCTAAAATTTGAAAAGCCTCTCATAGAAACTGCACATATGCTTGCAAGTGGGTCATGGAAATCCCGTACTGATGTCGAATTTGTCACTTGCAACCCCAAGGGGTCACTCATAAACATGTAACATAGCACATTTGTGCATGGGGGGATGTTCTTTTAATAGGCATACTTACATGCCTCTTACATGCATAAGGCAATTTATTAAATAGCAACTTAATGTAATTTATATATGCAGGTTTAAGGAGGGGTAACTATATTTAAAGCTTGAAAACTATATACGTGTAAGAGGCGGTTAATCAATTATATGAGAAAATGTAAAAATGAAAGAATATGGGTATTTTTAATATACACTTGCTCTCACATGCTATATGGGATTGATGAAGAGTGAACAACCCAAGATTGCAACATGTGCAATGACAAGGCAACCTCTAGTTAAGCCACTCTGGAGATCTAGGGCATTGGCCCTTCATCTAAAGAGGTTCAACTCATCCTAACCGTCTACTCACATTTGAAATCAAAACCCAAAAAGAGAAAAAATTAGACCAAATATGGAATAACAATGTTTGCATTGGTATATCCGTCAGTATCTCTATCAGTATTTACCAAAAATAATACTGACACCATGGATTTCACAATTTCCAAAAAAATATCGATGGTCTGGAAACCCAGAAATAACCCGAACCACGTTTCACCACCTCATTCCAAAAAAACTGGTTCTTTCTATAGTTCCTCTCCATCTTGCATTGCCTCCCCTATGCACCCTCCCTTGTCCTTGCTCCATCTACCCCAAGCTCGCCTCTCCATCTTGCTCCCTCTCCATCTAGTGTTTGCTCTACACCAAGCTTCTTCTCCAAGTTCTTTCAAGATAAGTGCTTCTTTCATCCTACTTTGTATTCTAACTGTTAGATTTCATTTTTTGTCTCTTTGCTAAGCCTCTAAACATGTTTTCCTCTGGTTTTTAGCATTCGTGAAAGGAAAAACAAGATTTCTTAGAAACATGATGCCCCTCTTGCAATTTGAAACAAGAAGAATACCTACTCCTTTGTCGTTTCTCTTTTGCTTTGCTTCTTTTCCTTGGTTTGCTTGCTCTTTCGTTTTTCTCCTTTACTTTCTCCTTTGCTTCTCACTAGTTCTTACAGAAAATGGTGTGTTTTTTCCCCTTTTATAGGCACCTACAGGGGACTCTAATCTCTCCTTTTTCATCACAATCTGAGCTCTAGCTCTATTTTATCTGGACCATTTGCAATACCTTAAGTGTTATCAAATGAGATGGACATAGGATTCCCCTCTCCTCTCGCTCTATTTTCTCTCTTTTCTGCCTTCTTTTTGCATGTTTCCCTCTCTTTTCTCTCGTTTTCTCTCTTGCCCTCTCATTTGCTCTCTTTTCCCCTCTCTTTTTCTTTCTTTTCCCTTCATCCCCTCTCTTTTTCTCTCTTTTTCCTTCATCCCTTGTCTTTTTCGCTCTCTTTCTGCATCTTTTCCCCTTCATACCCTCTCTTTTCTGCTTTTTTTCCGCATCTTTCCCTCTCTTTTTCAGATTTCCTTCCTCATTTTCTCTCCTTCACTCTCTCTCCCTCTCTTTCCTACATCTTTCTCTCTTTCTTGTCTTTTCTCTCTTTTTCTCTCGTTTCACTCTTGTCCTCTCATTTGATCTCTTTTCCCTTCTCTTTTTCTCCTTTTTTTCTCTTTTTCCTTCATCCCCTCTATCTCTCCCCCTCCCTTTCCCCCCCTCTTTTCTGCCTCTCTCTTTTTTGCCTCTCTCTTTTCCCTTCTCTTTTTCGCTTCTCTCTTTCCTCTCTCTTTTCATGCGTAAGGATAGATATGGGGGGCTTCGATGACAAACATGCCTGAGGATAGTTATAAGGGGCTTAGATTTGTCATATTGACATACGGTAGTAGGCCCCCTAGTGGAAGCCAAATTGCGGGATTTTGATGTCTCGTCAAAAAAATGTAGGTCCACACTTTAACGCTAGATCAAGAATGTTACTACTCATATGAATATGAATACGAAGTCACAATCATATGTTGAGATATCAAGCTCTATCCCCGACATATCTCCTGGATGACTATCATTTATGTCACCGCCTATGTTAGTTGTACTCGTGGTGTAGTTAGACTACCACGTATGTTTTTGGTTTGGGTTCACATATGAACCACGTATTCTAGGTTTTGACATATAGGGTATTTCCCTCTTCTATTGTATTGTGTTGTGTGCAAAAGTGAAGAAAGGCTTCACCCTCCAACCGTGTGTCCTCTCTCTTTTGTGTGTTGTGAAGAAAGCTGAACTTGAGTCTCCTATCTCTCTCCCTTATTCTTTACATGGTATCAGAGCCTTGTTCGTGGTAAGGAGCTCAAGAAAGCTAGCCAAGTTTGTGGTGTCCTGGTAAGAGGACCAGTGTAGCCTTCCTATTTCGAGTTTGGGAGCAAATCTCTGCAGGTAGCACAGCCAGAAGTGCAGGAGTGCACTGCTTCAGATTGAGAGGCCCTTCGCGATGCGGCGAGAGCGCAGTATTTCTGATTTGAGGGCATTTCGGGGCCCGTTTTGAAGGCGGAAGTTCTTCGCAGGCACTCAGAAAAAGGCCCTGTTTTTGCTGTGCGACCACCGCGCGGCTAGTCGGTGGAAAGGTGCCACAGAAATTGCATCGTATGCCTATGTGCAGAGATATTGGGAGTTGCAGATTCATGCCTGTTGCCTGTTGATGCAAAATCGTCACGAGGAAGTGACTGTGTGGTGAAATACCACTTTCGTCAGTGTTGCAGGTCCGCCCCTGAGGCTTTTCGCAGAAGTTTTGCTATTTGCCCTTGTGAGGCATTTGCTGTGTTTACAGGTTGCTGTTGCAATTCGTGATTTGTAAAATGTCTGAGAATCTGTCTACCATTGTCAGTGAGAAGCTTGACAAGAACAACTTCCAAGCATGGAAGTTCAGGATGACAAACTTCTTTATGGGAAAGGGAGTTTGGGATTACATCAGTGGTGAAACTGCAGAACCAGTTTTGGGTGCTGCTCCCACTCCTGCTGAATTGAAGGCCTTTAAAGAATGGCATGAAAAAGCCAGAAAATGCCTGTATTGGCTATCCGTTAGCATTTCAGATTCTATGATTGTGCATATACAGGATCTAGAGACGCCTAAGGAGGCATGGGATACATTGGTGAAGCTGTATAGCACAAATACCAAAGCACGAAAGATGCAGCTAAAGCAGGAGTTGCACAATGTGCAAAGGAAAAATATGAATATAAATGAGTATTCCTTGAAGGTGAAAGGCCTTGCAGATTCTCTTGCCTCCATTGGAGCACCTGTTGATGATGAGGACTTAGTGTCCGTGACCTTGAATGGTCTTGGGAAAGATTATGCACAATTTCGGACATCCATTGGAGTCCGTGAAACATTTCCTGATTTTCAGGAACTTATTGCTCTCTTGCTGAGTGAAGAGCAAAGGAATGGTGGTTCAGCCACCTCAACTTCTCAAGAGACTGCTTTCTACTCGAATACAGGTAGAGGCACGGGTAGAGGAAGAGGCCGTTCTGGTGGCCGTGCAGGAAATCAGAACCAACAGCAACAATAGGAAAACCAGTCCTATGGAGGAGGACGTGGTAGTTCTAGAGGCAGGGGGAGCCAAAGAGGCCGTGGTTCATGGCAAAGGAACCAGCAAGTAAATAGCAGCACAGAATGCTATTATTGTGGAAAGCCTGGACACAAGGAGAATACATGCTATAAAAAGCAGAATGACATCAAAAGTGGGAAGTTGCAGCAAAGCAACTATGCATCATCAAGTGGGCATGGTGACGACAGAAATGAGCACCTTTTTGTGATGCAGCATATGGTTAACTCCATGTCAGGAGATGCTGCAGCTTGCAATGATGTTTGGTATGTTGATTCAGGTGCCTCTAACCACATGACCAGTCATGGTGAGTGGTTTCATGATGTCAGAAATTTGGATAAGCCAGGTTATGTTGAAACAGGTGATGATACTGCGCACCCAATTACGCAGGTTGGTAAAGTGCCATTGGCTATGCAGGATGGCAAAACAAAGTACTTGGCAGATGTACTTCATGTTCCAAAAATCACTAAGAACCTGGTTTCAGTTGGCCAGATGGTTGAGCAAGGTCTGCAGGTTAGATTTAACCCTGATGGATGCTTCGTTGAGGACTTGAAAAATAAGTGCCGTTTGGTTGCGAAAGGCAACAAAAATGGCAGAATGTTCACCTTGGATGTTGATATGCCTAAGGTGAAAGCTGCTATGTTTGCGCATGGGAGAGGTGTCATTGCAGATATTGAGATATGGCACAAGCGCATTGGGCACGTGAATATACAAAGGCTGAAATCTATGCAAACGAAAAACATTGTTGCAGGTTTGCCTAAGTTCAGAGTTGAGGGAATGCAAAAGGTATGTGAAGCATGCCAAATGGGTAAGCAGGTCAGACATGCATTTCCCAAAAATGCTAAGGTGAGCAGAAGACCTTTGGAAGTGATCCATTCAGATGTTTGGACAACCAAAGCTGCTTCTATTGGTGGATGCCATTATTATGTGACGTTTATTGATGACTACACTAGGAAGGTGTGGATTTATTTTATGAAGTACAAAAGTGAAGTGTTCAGCCATTTCAAGGCTTTTAAGGCCATGGTTGAAAAAGAGAAAGGTGTGCATATTAAAGTGCTAAGATCTGATGGAGGGGGAGAGTACTTTTCAAAAGAATTTTGTGAATATCTGAAAGAACAGGGAATTCAAAGGAAGTACTCATGCAGGTCTACCCCTCAGCAGAATGGGGTTGCAGAAAGGAAGAACAGGCATATTGCAGAAGTAGGACGGGCGATCCTAAATGAGAAAAACATGCCTGATTATTTTTGGGCTGAAGCAGTAGCAACTGCTGTTTATATTATGAACAGAACCCCCACTGCAGCTGTCCATGGCATGACGCCTGAAGAAATGTATACAGGCCAAAAACCAGATATTTCTCACTTGAAGGTATTTGGTTGCATAGCTTATGTTCATGTTCCTGATGAGAAGAGAACAAAGCTGGATCCAAAGGTAGAAAAATGCATCTTTATTGGATATGCTCGGCACCAGAAAGGGTATCGCTGTTATAACCCTTCCACCCGCAAAATGCAAGTGAGCAGAGATGTTGTTTTTGATGAAATGAGCAGCTGGTATGCACCAACTGTTATGGTAGGAGATGGAGATGCAGGAAATGGGAATGCTGCAATAAATGCAGAGCAGCAATCTCAAGCCTTGAGTGGACCCAGAGAGTCCTCTACTAGTGGATCTAATGCATGGACAGGGAGATTGAGATCTAGTGAATCGTCACATGGCAGTCCTGATAGTGTTGTGCAGGTATCACATAAGGGAAAAGAAAAAGTGGACCATGCTCCAGTATTTGATGTGTCTGCTGGTAGCTCTCATGTTGATGGAGAGTCAAGCGGCTCTGAGATGAGCCTTGATGAGGAACTTGGGATTCCTTCTGTTGTTACACCTGGTGCAAGGAAAAGCAGGCATGATTTAAAGACGCCTGCAACTGATCCAGTTATACGGAGGTCCACTCGTATTAAGTATCCAGTTGACAGGCTGAGATATGATGGGTATACAGCACATCACTATGCTTATATGGTCAAGGTTCTAGAGGAGCCAGAGCCCACATGTTTTGAGGATGCAGCAGGGTATAAAAATTGGGAAGCAGCTATGGATGAAGAGATGGCTGGCTTGGATGCAAACCACACTTGGGATTTGATGCCTTTGCCTCATGATAAGAAGGCTATTGGCTGCAAGTGGGTTTACAAAGTAAAGCACAATGCTGATGGGTCTGTTAGCAGGTACAAGGCAAGATTGGTTGCCAAAGGTTTTGCACAGACATATGGAATTGACTATGAGAAAACTTTCAGCCCAGTTGCAAGGATGGCAACCGTGAGAGCAGTAATTGCTATGGCTGCTGCAAAGGGATGGTCTTTGCATCAGATGGATGTGAAAAATGCCTTCTTGCATGGTGACTTGCAGGAAGAGGTTTATATGATGCAGCCAGAAGGTTATGAGGATAAAGCACACCCCGATTTTGTATGCAGGTTGTGCAAAGCCTTGTATGGCTTAAAACAGGCACCGAGGGCATGGTCAGACAAGATAGGGCAATATTTTGTCACTATTGGATTTCAGATTTCCAATTCAGATTTTTCACTTTATGTGAAAAGGACAAACAGAGGGATTGTGCTTATAGTCATCTATGTTGATGACTTGATTATTACAGGTGATAGTGATGCAGACATTAATGAAGTGAAGCTGCTGTTGAAGCAGAAATTTGAGATGAAGGATTTGGGAGAGCTGCGTTACTTCTTGGGCATTGAGGTTATTAGATCCCCGAGTGGGATATGGCTGTTGCAAAGGCAATACGGTTTGGACATGCTGTCCAAATATGGGATGACAGGCTGTAAGCCTATCTCTGTTCCATTGGAGCAGAATGTGAAGCTCAATGCAGAGTCAGGTGAGCTTCTTGAAGATATTACTATGTACAGGCGCATAGTAGGTAGCTTGATTTACATGACTATAACCAGACCAGATTTGAGCTATGCTGTGGGGCTGGTGAGTCAGTTTATGCAGGCACCGAGGAAGCCACATTTGGATGCGGCTAGGCGCATACTGCGGTATGTGAAGTCCACATTGCATTATGGACTGTTTTATGAAGCTGGGTGTGCATTACAGGTACATGGATACACAGATGCTGACTGGGCTGGTAGTGTCTCAGACAGGAGATCTACTAGTGGTTTTATGTTTTCCCTTGGGAGTGGTGCCATCAGTTGGAGCAGCAAGAAGCAGCCAACAGTTGCCTTGTTGAGCACAGAGGCTGAGTACAGGGGTGCAGCAATGGCTGCATGTGAGGTAGCTTGGTTACGGAAGCTACTTGCAGATATGGGACAGTCAGTTCATGCAGCAGTTGTCATTCATTGTGACAACATTAGCAGCATCATGCTTGCTAATAACCCAGTTTATCATGCTAGAACGAAGCACATTGAGGTGCATTATCACTTTGTGAGAGAGAAGGTTCTAGCTGGTGAGATTGATCTTGTCTATGTCAGCACTGAGGAGCAGGTGGCTGATATCTTTACGAAGGCATTGGGTACCGAGAAGCTTCGCAGATTTAGGAGCTTGCTTGGTGTACGTGAGATGGATTTGAGCTTGAGGGGGAGTGTTGAGATATCAAGCTCTATCCCCGACATATCTCCTGGATGACTATCATTTATGTCACCGCCTATGTTAGTTGTACTCGTGGTGTAGTTAGACTACCACGTATGTTTTTGGTTTGGGTTCACATATGAACCACGTATTCTAGGTTTTGACATATAGGGTATTTCCCTCTTCTATTGTATTGTGTTGTGTGCAAAAGTGAAGAAAGGCTTCACCCTCCAACCGTGTGTCCTCTCTCTTTTGTGTGTTGTGAAGAAAGCTGAACTTGAGTCTCCTATCTCTCTCCCTTATTCTTTACATCATACTTGTGATTACAATTGCGTTCTTCTCTATATTTTTTAATGCGAGTATGATTATATGCAATGAGTGGTTTATTTTTTGCATTCTTGGTTCGTTGAAGTGCCATGACTTGTTTATGTGCACATAAGAAAAACCCTTTCCAAAGTTTCAAGTTCATGATTGGCTCCCTTTAGGGTTTTGAAAACACTAAATTCTTTCTCATGTTAAATTAAAAGAGGTTGGTAATGTGTCTTATGTGCCCCCTACTTGCATGTTTTCCACCAGATTAATGGATCGCCCAAACCCTCGGTAGTCTTTACTGAACCCGACCTCTCTCCTCCATGTTGCCACCGTATGGCATGTGGGCACCCTTTTGTCCCATTAAAATTAAACACGATGTTAAGTGCATTAAGTTTAATATGGAAGTGTGTGTGCATGGTTGGGATCGAGAGAAAGAGTACGTGGAGCAACGTGCATTGAAATCGGCAAGCACCAACTTGAGGGACCTCAGGAAGCTTTGGAGAGACCAAGACACGCCTGACATATCCAAAGAGTTTCACATGAAGGACATAATGGCTTGTGTGGATCAAAATTCCACAGCATCAATTTTTCCATGGAGTGTCAATGGATATACTGACGTTGGTACTATTATTCCCCGATGAAAACTCCAATAAGAATATCGACGAAATTTTTTAATGGCAATACCGACAATTTTCTCATAGCAAAAAAATAAGTGTATTTTTAGTCAAAAATTGCATTGTAGTCTGGCAAGCTTTGAATGACCTGAGATGTCATACTGGTGCATTTTTGCATGGAGATAGATGCCTATGTCTCCTACACAAATGTCCAGTATGTCGACCACTTGGATCCTCAGCGTGTGTTGCAAGGGGATGCAAGTTTGACACACTACATTTTATGTGGGAGCTAGTGGTTTGTCCAAAGAGAGATTCTAAGTGGCACTAGATTTAGTGCATTTGTGGTAAATGTCCATAGTGTAGTGTGAAAGATGGTGTGAAGGAGAAGTAATTAGACCCCCAAATGAATTCAGGAAAGACAACCCTGTGGAAAATAAAGCAAATTTAAAATGTCATAGGTCAAAGGATTTGACAAGAACAGATGGCTATTGTCATACAAAACCACTCCTCCTTGGGAGCTTATCGACTACATAGTAACATCCATCCGAAAATATATGCTTCGCAATTTTGAAGCACATTGGCAAGACAAGGAATTCAAGAATGCCTTGCCGATTTCCCGAAGGACACAATTTTCTCTGTGATTGATTTTGCTGAAAATTACTCTTCTCAAGAACAAGATGAGATACAAAGTGCACACTTTTACAACAAGCAGATAAGAATTTTGGCACATATCACCTAAAACCATCTATCGAATTCTATGATTTGATACCAATCTTTCAATAGGCTCTATGAAGTTCATGGAAGTATAGCACACATACCATTTCTACATTTCAGATGACAGAAAACATGACACATTGTTTGTCCAGTATGCTTTTCTATTGTAGTGAGATTGGCTTATCAAAGATGATCCCCAAGTAAAGAACCAGTAAAAAAACATTGGGTGTGGTCAAATGGTGCATTCTCTCAATTTAAATCATCCCATGGATTCTACTTTGTTGCAAGGTTTAGATCCCTCGCTAGTCTAAACATACTGTGGAATTTCTTTGAATCCAACCATGGTAAGGGGGGGCATTCTAGGTGAAGTTGTTATTAAGCGCGCCTTTTATTTGACATGAGTTAACATGCCCTGAAGATAATTTGTAGGATGCCCACAATGCAACAACATGACTTGCATCTAACCTATCCATAGGGTTAGAGCTAACATACAGTAAATAGAGCCTCAACAATAGCTTAGTGTGCAAAGTGTTTGATGAGGTGAGGGTGGATGAAGTAGAGAGGATCATCATAGCAAACCACTATTTTCCCTTACAATTTCAAAACAGTCAACTTCAGACGGCCGCTAGAAAAGTAGGACATATTTCAGAACAGCGAGTCACTCATCTACTCTAAAAAGTACAAAGAAGCTGCACATTAATGAAAAGACACAGGTTACCATGACAAACAACCGAGACAAAAGACTACAAAAGCCAAATGACTGTGACCGGGGTGGATTTTTTCGCTGAAGTGGGGAGTAGGGAGTTTGTAGCTTAGCATTTGTCCTGTTACATAGCCAAAACATGTAAGAGATGAGCAAGCTATATATTCGAAAATCTAGGCATGTACCCTAATACATTGATGCCTTGCTAGAACTCATATGCCAAGGAGTGAAGCATGTATGAATCTGCAGGCATGAAGATGAAAGTAGACTTTGAGAATAGGCATTCCGTTCCTGTCAAGCCTGCAAGCACTAGCCAAGAAGCTAACCTCAAAACAAATGTACAGTAATGAGGAGCCAACCATCTCGAGATTTCTTGTGACCACCTTGCATTTCCAAAGCTCCCGCAATTTCTTACCTTCCTCACCGTTTGCATCTACAATAAAAACACAGATATGAAAGGAAAAGAAAACAATAAAACAATAGAAATATCTCAATGTGAAATGGGAAAAGGTGTCTGTCGGAGTGCGTCTATAGATGCATTTGTCTTTTGGGAAAATAGATAGCCGTGCCTATAGACGCACTGTTAGACACGTCTATAGATGCGCTCCGATAGTCTTATGTGTTCTTCCCTTTCCCCTTTCCTTTTCCTTCTCTTTCCCTTCCCCTCAAGTGCTGCTCCAATTCTCTTCGTGCACTCCCTCTGGTCTGCATGCTTATCTAAGCGTCAATAGGCCACTGGTGAATGCCTTTTCCAACCTTCCACAAAGCCTAAACTGACCCTCCAAAGACCTAGCAATCTATCTGCGACAATCAACAATCTGGACCACCATATCCAGAAACTTTGAGAGAGAGAGAGAGAGAGAGAGAGAGAGAGACTATACCAGCTCAGCACTTGTCGCAGTAGTAGTTCTAACCTCTGTAAAAGTAATGCTTCATGAGCTCTAGTGCATCACACATGAAGATCTCATCAAAAATTTCGTGAACACCATCCACGTTCAACGGAAGTTTATTACACCCACTCTACAAACACCCGAGTATTACAATAGCTCTACACAGAAATACCGAGCAAGTATAAAACGATGCCTGCTCCTGTTCAAGCTGAGCCTGCTCCATCCCCTTACACCAAACTCACCGTCACTACCAGCATCTGTATCGAAGATAATCTACAACATGCACATAGTTGATATAAAATTTACATGAACATCACCTATCAAAATAAAAGGAACACCTCCCACATATTCTACCATGTCCATCTCACAAGTGCTTCCCATACCATTCCAAGCACTTTCTTTCGAACTACGTATGCTCCAACTGTACACACACAATTTCACACTATTGCAATTGCAGGACATAGTGACGAATCTAGTGCACGCATGCGATCTTTTATACGCAAACGAAGATCAATGAAATACGAAAATAGCACATGCTGAAGCCAAGAATTGAATTCGTGACATGATTCACAAGAGACCACACAAACAGAGACACCAAACCCTTTGGAAGGCCCTTTTTCTCTTCCACTCCACGCCGACATGTGATTTGCTGGAAGATTAATGAAATAAAAAAATAGCACATGCTGAAGCCAAGAACTGAATTCGTGACACAATTCACAAGAGAACACACAAATACACCAAATCATCTGGAAGGCCCTTTTTCTCTTCCCCTCCACACCGACATGCAAGATTAGCAACTCACATGTCGGAGTGTTTGGGGAGTACTAGCAAGAGATCGCGAATAGAAGTGTCCACAAGAGAGAAGATTCATGAAGCAACACAAACACCTCGGAGTGTGTGGGGAATGCTAGCAAGAGACCGCAAATAGAAGTGACCACAAGAAATGGGCAGTGCGAATGATCTCCACAATCCACAAACACCTCACAAATGATGCCCCTCACAACCCTAAAAATATGAACCCTAAACTAACCTAACCTTCAGGCTAACCTTACAGTCCCACTAACCCGGTCAATATTGACAATCTCCACACACAACCACCAATTCCTAACACAGGGCCAAAAATTCAAAACAATCCTAAGACCCTTGCAGGGCCAAAAAGGGAGAAGAAAACTCACCACTACTAACTCTCCCAAGATTGCAACCAATTAGTGCACTTTTCATCATAAACAAACTCTCAAAGCTTAACAAAACTCACATGAAACTCCAACCATGGCAATGGAGAATGATAGCTCCTATAAGTGAATATTCACCTCTAGATCCAAGGAGGATTCTATCCACCTTCGCAAATATTGTGTAGAAGAATGATGTGCAGTCGATGAGAGATAAAAGCTGTATGGAGTGTCTAAGTGATGGTATGGCACTTGTTCAAAATTTCAAGAGCGAAGAAAATTTCATAGTAAAAGGAATGAGTGACAAGCAATGCAATGCCTTGCCACCTTTCAATGACGATTAAGTAATATCCAATTCTGGGATAGTAAATGCATTGCATTATCAAGACCATGTACATAATAATGAACGAAAGTACAAAATGTGGAATAAAGTATCAGATTGAGAAGAGAGAGAAACACCCAACTACAAACACAAATACAATTGTACTATATGTGCTCTCTCTCTCTCTCTCTCTCTCTCTCTCATTTTGGTAGTGGTCACAAGTCCCATAGATCCTGAATGTCTCCAAATAACTTTAATACTCTCTCACAACCAACATGCTGGCTTCGACCAACATGCTGTCTTCGACTAGAATGGTGGCTTCAACCAACATGGTGGATTTTATTATTTCAAAATAGTTCTCTCTCTCTCTCTCTCTCTCTATATATATATATATATCTCTCTCCAACTAGCACGGTGGTTTTCACTTGCTAAAAGATATTGCCTCTCTCTCTCTCTCTCTCTCTCTCTCTCTCTCTCTCTCTTGCATGTGCACACACACACACACACACACACACACACACACACACACACACACACACACACACACACACACACACACACACGCATGCACACACACAAACACACACACACACACACACACACACACACCACACACATCATAAGACAAGGGCTTTAAAATGTGCGAATATGTGTTCAAAAAGTGCTAATATGTGTTCAAGAAGCGGTATTACATTGCTTGGAATGTGACCAAAACAAGTGGCTATGCTTAAAAGTGAAACTGTTGAACATGATTAAAAAGTGCTCAATCGGCATAGCATGAATATCAACCATCTCCACCTACCACATTTCATAAAATGCAAATGAAAGTTAACCAGCATAATATCATCAGAGAACCACCATAGTGGCTATAACCATTGCTATTTCTCCCCTCCCCGACAAGCAACTCCCTCTCTTCCCAACAAGCTGCAGCCTCATGGATTCAATAAACAATCTTTTTCTACAAACTGGCACACCTAGCATGGTGGTTGAAATTAGAAAACGAATATTGGGTCTCCATCATCACCACAAACTTCACAAAAAATGGCAACTAAAACTAGCACGGTAGTTTTTACTTCAACCACCAGGCTTGGAAAAGAATATTCTCTCTCTCTCTCTCTCTCTCTCTCTCTCTCTCTCTGTCTCTCTCTCTCTCTCTCTCTCTCTCTCTCTCAAATGCAAATGAAAATGTACCAACATAATGCTTCCTAAGGAAGAAAGATGGACAAAGACAACATTTGAAGTCTGACTGACCTGCGTTGTGTCAAGCATTTGTATGATGTGCTCCTCTTGCTACTTGCATCAAATCCATAGCTTATGGATGTCTTTGTTTGGAGAAGCTCTCGTGTGGTTATGCTAGAACAATGCCTCTATAGTGATGAAAATTTCACTTAGGCAATCTCTCCTTTTCTTGCAATTAGTTGATGCCCATAGGCTTCTCACATTGGGCTGCATCGTTTCCACTCGATGACCATGTTGGCCCTTCCAATGGACATGTTGGCCCTTCCAATGGACAACATAACTAATATCTCCCTTGAAGACACCATCCTGAAAGTCTCCCAAATGACTTGATGTTGCTACCTCAAATGCTCCCACCAGTTTTGAAACCACAACGTGTGTTCTTTGTTTTGATGGCATTGCTCGAATGGGTGCATCCGCCGCCTCCGAGTCAGTAAGGAGGCATTTTTCCAGGTGTTGTCTCTCCCTGCGCATTCGTTGCAAATGTGTCTTTCGTTGCTGTTTGAATATTGTATCATCAATTTCCATGGCCTTCAACCTCCCCCTCGTACCTTGATCGGGTATATCAACTTTCCTATCTCGTAGCCATCCATTTATGGGTGAACTAAGCTACAAATTTCACCAAATATCTAAGTTTTAATACCACCATGCACTAGCTCTATAAATCTGGAGTACACTTTTTCAAAAAGTTTAGGCTTTCCAACAAAATGAGAAAAATTTACTGAACTTGCCCTCAAATGTATGCACACAATTGTAGCACAATATTGGAGACTCCCTAAATGCCTCCTAAACCATAGCAAAGGTTCTCAATTGGTTTCCTCCTTTGGTTTGTGGGAAGCTCAAGTGGTGCATTTTCAAATAAACAATAAAATCCATATATTTATAGAACAACTATTTGACATTATTATTATTTTTGGTATATCCTATACAATCCAACTTGCATGCTTCATAGGTATTATAGCATTTGTAACACTTTAATGATTTCATTTAATATGCAATTGTGTAATTTTTTGATCTCAAATTCAATTTCAAAATGTGTAGATTAGTTTAGATACCAAGTTTGTCAAATTCCCTTGAGAAACACACAAGTTACGAATCAAGCAAATTAATCATATGCATGAATATATTCCCTAAACTTTACCAAAAAATGGTTGCACCCAATCATGCATTGGCATAGAGGTGACATGGTAGGCAATGAGGTGGCAGTTAAGATGGAGTTGGTGGAAAAGTAAGGGACATGGAGTTAGTAGGGAGGGTTGCAAGATAGAAGAGGAAGAATGCCTGTATGATTTGCTAAGAGGTTGGCTAGTAAAAACAAAGGAAAAGGGAGGTATCATCATAGGGGAAGGAGAGGGTTTCATCAAGAGGGAATGAAGTGGGAAAAGGAGGGAGAAGGGGATTTATTAATGAATGATAACAAGGCTACATGGAACCCAAAGCACGGAATAAATAGCTAAGTTTGGTACTAGCACCATTTTTAGAGATCTTGTAAGTCTTGTCTTCAAGCACCAAATGACAAAGGTAAAGAAGAAAAGCTTAAGATCATGCACTATAAGACACCTGCAAAAATTGAGAATACCAACATGTCTTTAAGCAGCAAATACCAAAGGTTAGGAAGGAAACCACAACATGTGCCAAAAAGGCCATCTCATCTTCAAGTACTAGAGAAATAAAGTTGGTAATGCAAGCCTTTATGTGCCATATAGAAAAATCCAAAAAGGGCAATGCATCTTCGTGCTTCTTCCTTTATGAAACAAGATAATTAAGATGACTGGATGACCTGTCATAATAATTTGAGAAGATGACCTATCTTCTTGCATCAAACAAAATAGTTCATGAAGATGACTCATCTTTGTGCCCCAAAAAAAATAAGCCAAGAAGGCAAAACCCTATTCATGCACTTAACAAATGAGGTTGGGAAGATGACCATCTTTGTGCACTAAATTGAATAGGATGGTCTCAACTTTATACATGAAATGAGATAATATGGGAAGAAAATCCAATGTTCATACATGAGACAACATAACACTGGGAAGATGACTCATCTTCAAGCAGCAATTTAAACCCCACAATTTGTGGAGTTAGGAGGTGAGAATCATCATTAGGAATCATGAAACCTTTCTTTTTTTGTTCAAAAAAGAAGAAGAAAGAAACCACGAATATGTACAAAACCACACTTAACAACAGCTTCCTTAAGAATAGTATTTATCACCTCATGATCCATTCATGGGTGTTCTTAGGTAGGTTCTTCCTTCTAATGTGCTAAGTAGACCCCATCAATCAAAATGATCTTGTAAATGAAGAAGGGCAATGTTCACAACTCACAAACTTGGGCTTGCATGCAAGTCATCATCCTTGAATTCTCATTGCCAATATATCTATAAAATATCTATTCTTGTTGTGCCAATATATCTATAAAATATCTATTTTAGTAGAATTCTTTGCAAAGATGGCTTCCTCATCTAGCTCTTCAATTCTTCTAAGCTTCTTCCAAATTCCATAGTCATTCCATATTGTACTCCTCTAAATCATCTACCATCTCCTTCATCACCCTTGTATCTTCCATTTGGAGCTCATCTTAGCAAAATTACTTTCAGATTGAGGTCACTAAGCATTACGTAAGATAGCACGTGCAATCAACAAAGGATTTATATTTCTATGGAGTTGCATAAATATACATACATAAACTACAATACATAAGAGATACTAATATCATGTCAGTATTCACTAAACAGTTGTATAAAGGTTGTAAAAGTTTGTAGGAAGGGGTTTTTAAAAATCCCCTTAATCGCACGTGCTCTGCACATGCTATATGGGGTTTTTACACAGTGACCTCCTCTAGACTTACTTTGAAGGTCATGTACCAATGCGAATGGGGAGGATCCTAGATTGAGTGACCTCCTATGATTTTCTCCAATTAGTAATCAAACTTGCATAGAGATACAACATTTTGAATGAATTTTCACATCCATTGTGTAGTTATAGGGGAGTTGAAGGCACAACTATGACCTAGACCCAAGATACCTTTCCTTCCACTTTTCTATCTTTGCGAAGAAAATGGACTACTCTAGCCACATGCAAATGCATGATTGGTACAAAGATATAGTTGGATGTCCTTTTCCTATGAACCCAAGGTTATATTCAGTTGTAGTAAGAGGATGCTGAAAGATGCTTGAGTGCATTGTCTATCAGGCTTCCTAATTGCCCCTTTTCTTTGATATACTTATTAACAAGGTTTTCTCTCATGAATTTTCACTTTACTGTCCATTTTTGAACCTTTACACACAACCAACTAGAAGACATGTAGACTCATTGTATTGTAGATGATTCAGGTCTCAAATGCTATCCTTGAGCAAGTGGGGATAATAAGAATATATTGCTTCTTACTTTTTAGAATTTGATACTTCTAGAATACTATGGAATCTTGGCACACTACTTGAAAGATCTTGTCTTTTATTCGATTTAGCAATGCTTTAATGCACACAATATTCACAACTTCTTCCTCATTCAAGCTTGTGATACATCATAAAGTGTCTCTGTGCATAGAATCTTCCATCATGGGAGTGTGTCACGATGAGAGAATTTGGTCCTAACTATGTCAAATTTGAGCATAAGCATTGAACACATTGTCAAAATCAAAAATTAAAAAATGACAACATATTTTTCATAAAGTTATTAATTCTGCATGCATTCATGTTGCATGTGCTAATTACCTACCTTTTAAATTTATGATAAGAATACATGCAATCTTGAAAAGTCAAACATAAAAAGACAACATGGAATGCATAGAAAAAGGTGGTATTCTAATTAAGATTACTTGATATTTACATATGCATGGAGTGCGAGATTAATTATCATGCAAGATTCAACTAAAAGATTAGCCGCATGGAAATATACATGCTTGGTACACAACTATAGCTAGACATCATTCTGATTCATCTTCCTATGAGCCCAAGATTCTATTTGCATGGTAGGAGCTGGAGAATGTAGCAAGATGTTGGAGTGTGTTGGCTAGTGTTGAGAAACCATCTCAACATCATGTGTTCTATATTGTGCATAGCACTAACACATTGAGTGCAAAAAAGGCACAAGGGTTAGAAGCCCTAACCCTGATCCTAAAAGGGATGTATATATTGATTCTTTACAACTAATATAGGGTACAGTTAGTCATTTGTGATGTGCTCTCTAGCTGTGGCCTCTCTCCTCATCTCCACTCTTCTCCTTTCCTCTGTCCATGTTTATTCATGGTATCATCCCTGCCTTCCGTTGAGGAATTGCAATCCTTGAGGGCATGAGAGTGATTGAGAGATTGAGAGCGAGCCATTGTTCTTTCTTTCCATTGATGAAAGATTTTATTGTCTTCCGTTGAGAGAAAATATCCATTCATTGTGAGTTCATTCCTTGAGTGTCTTCTTTGGGAGATTTCATTGAAAGTTCTTCTTCTTTATATAGTGAGAGATCTAAGCGAGTTGAGAGAAGTTCATCTTTATTCAAGAGAGTTATTTGAGTGTTCCTTAATCAGTTTGTTGAGAGTTTCTGAATCTTGGGAGAGACATACATCTAGTTTTTCTCAAAAAGGCCCTCTTCTAAACTATCAAGAGAGGTGGTTGACTCCTCCTCTACTCAACGGCTAAGTAGCTAATCGGTTTTGATAGCAGCAAACATAAGGTGGCCTCTGAGTCAGTGACTTTAAGCTACTATCTACAACTATAGCACTAAGTCTTGCAGATACTCTCAACAAGCTAATCTATAAGCAAAGGCGACTCTACTAGCAGCGACTTTCAATAGGTGGTGTCAAGGCGAGTAGCTACTCATCAATGATCCAAGCAACTCAGCTATAGCGAGCCAACTGCACCCTACAATGAGTCTACAAATGCCATCAGCACCCACATACGACTTCACTGACCCACAAGCATGGAATAAACACCAAATGACCAGTAGCTCTATTCTAGGTCAAAGTGACTTTGCAGCTAGCCAACTCCTAGCAAAGAACGAGGCGGTACACACTTCAACAGGCTACAACAAACATAGAGACAAGCCTCCACAAATACCACCATACTCCAAGGGACAACCCCCACCAAGTGTAGACTACAACTGCAATGCCATCTCTAAAACGCTTCATCTGCATGGCCTCTAAGCAACCATCTAGCAACACCACGGCTCCATCTACACATCAATGCTACGGTTGACTAGCCAGCAACGCCACTGCTTTGTCAACACAGAGCCCACAGCGGGTCACACGACTACCTTGTAGATCCGACCTCCAAAGATGCCTAGCAACGATAACTTCAAAATCTATGAGCGATGCACACAAGTAGCTTAGAAGGCATCGACGTCAAACGACTCACGAGCACAATGATGCATCACATGCTACGGTGACAAAATCACGTTGATTCCAAAAGAGATCTTCACAACTTTCATCTATCCTTGTAATCACCACATAGAGCTATGGTTAATAATTTGCCATGTGGCAGATCAGTCTACCACATCAACTGCCACCACACCCATTTGACACATGGCACCTCACTGGCACCTTATCCTCCACATGGCAGCCACCTACCACATCATCCTCCACCTCACACATGCCATGTCAGCATCAAAGACACGTCACCTTATCATGACACGTGGTAATCCCATAGGATCTTATCTCTGATGTCAGCGGACACATCACACCGCCTAATGCCACGTGAGAGAGAGAGAGAGAACCTCTAGCCAAAGTATAGTACAAGGGCGTTATTAATATTGTTATTTCCGTCCTCCAAAGCTCCTACTGATGGCAGTTGAACTGTATGCACTGCTTGATGCATTGACCTGTATGCATTGCTGGACGTTGATGTTAATATTTGCATTCTCCAAAGCTGCTGCTGATCTGTATGCTATGCTGGATGTATTGAACTGTATGCAATGTGGACATTAATGTTAATATTTCCGTCCTCCAAAGCTGCTGCTGATGGCATTGATTGAAGTGTATGCATTGCTGCTGCTGGGTGAGGAGGATGAAGGCATTCTGTCGAAGGCCGCCGCAAAATGATCATCCCTCGAAGAGAATGAAGAGCGTACCAGCTTATACAGGGAAGTTGATGTTAATATTTCTGTCCTCCAAATCAGCTGCTACTGAACTGCATACATTGCTGAATGAAGATGATGAAGGCCCATCTGTAGAAGGCCACAAACTGCTCACTCCTGAGGAGAATGAAGAGCTTACCATGAGCTCCATCTCCTCTCTACTTCTCAAGATCGACCCACTCATCAGTAGAGGTTGCATCCTACTATCAACCTCTTCATCCTCCACTACCTCTGATACTTTCACCTCCCCTTTCAGCATCTTCACCACCCCCGTCATCGTTGGCCTCGCCTCAGGCTCTCTCTGCACACACAACATTGCCACCATTATCATCCTCCTTGCTTCCTCTTCGTTCACTCTATCCCTATCCAGCTTTGCATCCACCAAGCTCATCACCTTGTCACAACAATTATTATTATTGCCCCTCACCTTCCTGCTTTCCAACTTCCATTTCCTCAAATCCTTCACCTTTCGCCCACTTGCTATCTCCAGTAGCACGACGCCGAAACTGTACACGTCGCTCTTCTCTGTGATGACCGCATCTACCAGCCACTCCGGTGCTAGATACCCTGGCGTGCCCCTCATTGTCGTCATTACGAAGCTTTGATCCCTGGTCATCCGCCTAGACATCCCAAAGTCAGCGATCTTCGGAGAGAAGTTGATATCCACAAGGATGTTCGGGGGCTTGAGATCCATGTGGATCACCGGATCTTTGCATTCTTCGTGCAAGTATGCCAAACCTCGGGCTGTTCCAACAGCGATATCAAATCTTACTTGCCACGGCAAGACTTGCTTTGCCTTCTCCTTTGCGTCCCCGAACAGCCACGCATCTAGAGATCCATTGACCATGTACTCATACACCAGAAGCCTCTGAGTTCCTTCCACACAAAATCCTAGCAGCTGAACGAGGTTCATGTGGTGGATTCTGCTCAGAATTGAGACCTCAGCATAAAACTCCTTTTTACCCTGATGTGATTCCTCCAGTAGCTGCTTGACAGCAAGCTCTGTTCCATCCGGTGCGACTCCCCTGAATACCGTGCCGAAGCCCCCGCTTCCAAGAGAATCACTGAAACCCTCCGTGTAATCGTGCAGTTCTTTCCATGAAAAGCGTCTGGGATTGACACCAGCTAAGGAACTCGCCAAAAGCTCATTTTCGATCTCGTCGTCTGTCATTTTCCGTTTCCTTGACATGAAGAAGATCAAACCCAAAATTAATAACACTGCCAAGACGCCAAAGGTTGCACCAACTGCAATTCTTGTCCGGGAGGCTGCTTTCGTTATCGTTAAGGTCTTGAAGAAACCGATACTGCTCCCGTTGAAACCAACCTGGAGGGTGCCTACAGGTTCTGTGATTAGAAAGCAGGAATTATCTTCCTTTTGGAAAAATGCCGCAGCACAAGAGCAGTTATGCATACACAATGCTTGACATTCATCGGACGTTGTACTAACACGGTCAGGAGGCAAGAACTTGTTGGAGAAGTACCCAACCTCGGAGATCATTGAAGACATAACGGTGTCGATTGTTGCAGAGCAAGTCAGTGTCTCTCCGTCTGCTATCTGGCAACCCTGTTTGGGTTGTGAGGAGTTCACAGGTCCAATATACGGAATGTTAGGGCATCCTGTGCAATTTTGTGTGGCGTTATCACAGGTACTGTAAGAGCCACAATAATTTGGCAAGCCACATAGATTTTCATGGAAGAGGGTGTATGTAAGAGACCAACTAGTGCCGGTATCCCAGTTCGTGTCATTGACAGTGTAAACATGAAGATCTCCGTCCCCTTCCAGCCTGATAAAAGTTGCATATGTGAGGTTCATTGGTTGAACTTTAGGGTTAACGATGACATTGCGAGAAACCGACTTTCCGTCAGCGCATTCAGACACTAAGACGTGCTGATACGAAGGAATGGCAGATACGTTTGATCGAAGATCAAAGCTAAGAGTTCCACTCGAATCCCAGCACAGAACGGAGAAGGGGGCTTGTTGAGCCGGATCGTTGCGGATGACGGACTCATAGTCAGTCGATTTGGAGAAGCCCCACACCCAGTATGGCGAGGGAACACGAGCTAGCCCGGACGTAGAATACAGCACAAGGCCGCCTGGCTCCATGACCATGGAATAATTGCCTGTCGAAGAATTGGTCCCCCAGTCCCAGTTGAACAGTTTCTGATTGGGTCGGAGAATCTGAAGAACCATGATCGTGTTTGTAGGATGCTGGTAAGAGTGCCATTTGATTTCACCGCCACTGTCTACGAGAGCAATATCACCCTCGTAGAGTATTTGCAATGCGGTGATTTTCTGGTTGGACGTATCTGTGTGCCAAACCACAGTACCGTTGGCCTCTTTCAGCTGCAGATCTCCGTCGAGGGTAAATTCAAGCGATGCATCAGAGTGCACTGGATTATGGGGATTGGCAGTCCAAATCACCTCGCCCATGTAGGGCTTTGTCTTGCGGTTATCGTAAGCCAGAAGAGAGAGCCAAAAAACAGGATTGTCGTCGTCGAGCTGGTCTAATGCGGTGATGAAAAAGAGTCCGAAAACAATGGTAGTACTATGGTTGCTGTCGATGCCGGTCGATCGGCCGAACAATTTACGGGCGACATTGAGGCCAGTGATATAGAATCCGGACGAATCATTGTTGCCAATGGAGTAAGGAGGAGTGTAAGAGCTGGGGACGAACAAACTATCAGAGCCGGGGAGGACCATGTCATCAGCGGAAGATGCAAGGATGATTGCGAAGAACAGGACGACAGTGAGTCGCAAACGTAGCAGCGACAAAATGGAGGAAGCGTTGGACATGATTCTGGTAGCTGATTGTGGTGCAGCACAGCAGAAAGGGATAAGACTTGGCCTGCATCTTGCAAATCAGTGTTGTAAGCGTTGAATCTGAAATATGTATCAATTATCCAATGCTGAGAAGGAATTCAAGCAATTGATACCTACATGGAAGCCACGGAAGAGCCGCCCAATATGTGTGTACGAACGATGAAAACGATCAGTCCCGGAGAAAATGATCATGCGTGCTGTGACCGAATACAGCTGCTCCTGCTGTTGTTTAACAGTGAGGAATGAGGATGGGAGAAGCTTATCGCTCAGGCAATCAATTTATCTGAATGAGCAGGTTATCGTTCACGCATGCATGCTTGAGAAGCCTGTAATCCTTCATGCATGCAGAAGCCTGAATTGTCACGCTGATGAACGACGAAGCTATGCCGTGCACGAAGCTGGCAAGAAGCAGAGTAGGCGGCTAGCTCACGACGTCTGAAAAGCTAGCCAAGAAAACCTTTGCCGCCGACATTGAACAAGTCTTCAGAATGCAGCATCTTCGAAAGAAACAAAGAAAGAATATAATCCAAGACTGTGGAATCAAAAGTGTAATTTCAAAAGTAGTGATGAAACAAGCAGGATCAAAAGTGGAAACCTTTGCTGCCTACATTGAACAAGTCTCGATTCTAGACTGAGCTATACGTGCATGGAGTCTTTTGCCGCTACGATCTTGCTGCGCGCGATGATAACACACAATGCAAGTCTATGGTGTATGAAGACCAAATTCTCAGATGCCCCGCATTGGAACTTTGGATAACTTCAAAGATGATGAGGCACGTTTGTGCAAACAAAAAGAAAGATTTTATTTTTTATTTTTACCAAATATTTAAAAAGGAAAGTAAACAACATTAATTACACATTCATTCAGCTCTTGAAGTTTAATGTTAATTTCAGTCAAACCATGAAAATTCTCCACCACATAATCCATGTAGCATCGGAATGATTACTAGGCCCTTCCCCCCTAGGGCCGTGCCAAAAAATGTGGGAACTCACTACAAGACACGGGTCTCTTTCCAACATTGTCTACTAACGCTTCGCGGGCACGGGCACGAAAATCATTGGTAGCGTTAGCGGGCGGGAAAAGTGTCGGTGTAGATGATAAAATTTTAGTCGATATGCACGTCGGTATACGTGTCGATATATACCAACACCTATATCAACGTACATACCGAACTAGCAATGCTTCCATTGATGCTTCCACTGAATTCTGGGTTAAAATTTCCATACTGACCTTTTTATAGAACATCGTTTCCAAGGGACCCAAACTAATTTTTGACCACAAGTTTGATCATTTGAAAGATAAAAAATAGAAGAGTCCGTACACCGAAATTGAGATCAAAACACTCATAGATTGATAGTGAACTTAACATACAAATGTACAAAATATCAATATAAAAATGAGAGGGCCAAACATAGGAAGTCAAATGCACACCTATGACCTAGACCCAAGGTGCCTTTCCTTCCACTTTTCTATCTTTGAGAAGAAAATGGACTACTCTAGCCACATGCAAATGCATGATTGGTACAAAGATATAGTTGGACGTCCTCTTCCTATGAACCCAAGATTATATTCACTTGTAGTAAGAGGATGTAGAAAGACGCTTGAGTGCATTGGCTATCAGGCTTCCCAATTGCCCCCTTTCCTTGAATTGTAGATGAGCGAGGTCCCAAATGGTATCCTTGAGCAAGTGGGGATAAGAAGAATATATTGCTTCTTACTTTTTAGAATTTGATACTTCTAGGATACTATGAAATCTTGGCACACTACTTGAAAGATCTTGTCTTTTATTTGATTTAGCAATGCTTGAATGCACACAATATTCACAACATCTTCCTCATTCAACCTTGTGATACATCATAAAGTGTCTCTGTGCATAGAATCTTCCATCATGGGAGTGTGTCATGATGAGAGAATTTTTTCCTAACGATGTGAAATCTAACCTACCAAATGGATGCAATGGACATGATGAATGGAATAGATGAGCACAAGCATTGAACACATTGTCAAAATCAAATTTTAAAAAATAACATAACATATTTTTCATAAAGTTATTAATTCATGCATTCATGTTGCATGTGCTAATTACCTATGTTTTAAATTTATGATAAGAATACATGCAATCTTGAAAAGTCAAAAATAAAAAGACAACATGGAATGCGTAGAAAAAGGTGGTATTCTAATTAAGATTACTTGATATTTACATATGCATGGAGTGCAAGATTAATTATCATGCAAGATTCAACTAAAATATTAGCTCCATGGAAATATACATGCTTGGTACACAACAAGACAAAGCAACTTTAGACGCGCTTGATAGACGCGCAAAATAGCGAGCACGTCTATAGGTGTAGCTAGAATAGTGAAAATATGGGCGCGTCTATTAGCGCGTCTAATAGCGCGTCTGCATTGTGAATTAGACATGGATTTAGCGTGTCTGCATTGTGAATTAGACACGCATTTAGATGCCTTTATAAACGTAGAACAAAGAATACAGAAAGTGATATTTTGGTGCAGGCTAATAAATGTGCATCAGTGCTTTCCAAACATTGCCCATGATCACCAAAGCACATAATTTTAATAAAAATATCAATGCTTTTTGGCAAACCCACATATACAAAAATTAAGTGAGGTGCGGAGAATGAGACACAAGCTGCAAGATGACACAATTTGCAGAGGGGTTAGTACAAAGAAACAACCTCCTAATAAAGCACATAAACACAATATAATTTAAGATTGATTTTTACAAATTGGGCCTCCCATGATTCAACACCCCCTGCTCCAAAATGCACGTTTCCATATTGTTATCCTTCGTGTCTCCATGTGCTGCAGACTAGGGTCCGCCTTCACTGCCTTCATTGTTTTCTTCCACTCACGCTTGTGAGTGGTGTGGGGTTGGTCCCTTGGTGTTTGTCCTCCCTCTCTTCTGGCAATCTCGGCTAGTGCCTGTCTCTTAAGCGAAGATCTTTTATTGGCAAGTATAATAACAATCTTTGACTTTGCCCATTTATTTGTGAACTGAACATTGGGGGGATTGGGATACCTAGAGTGAACAGGAGTGATGGTCTCATTAGCCAACTTTTTTGGCTGCTCTTTATAGTGAATAAAGCAATCTCTATAGTTGTTAGCAATTATAGAGCGCATGAAGGGCATGATGTCCTTTCCCTGTGCATCCATCAAGATGCCTCCTGTCTGAGTGATGCCATAGAAGATCGTACCGTCATCCTGTGATACCTCTACATCATCTGAATCATCCCCGCCCCCACCATTACCCCCCCCCAAAGCATTGTTCCATGCATCCCCCACCACTCTCCCTGCTACTAAGCTTACTGCCCTGTCGTGTCGAGCTAGTATAGTGGCCACTTGTATCTGGAGAAGCGACTCTCGACTGCATGGGAGTACGCTGGCGACTGCGAGGAAGAAGGGACTCCTGACCGCAAGGGGGGAGAAGGAGCTCTAGACCGCTGTAGGGGAGAAGGGAGTGCTAATGATCAGGGAGAAGGGACACTAGACCGCAAGGGAGAAGGGACTCCTGATGTAGCCTGCTGGGCTATCTCGACTCCACTGGAGTAATCTCAGCTAATGTGGGGTTGGGGTGGTTTGGAGTCTGTATTGCCGACTCTTGGGGGGTGTTTAGAGTACCCGTCATGTATGTGTATAACTCCCTAGGAGTGGGAGGGTGTCCCAAAATGTTATACACTACTACACACGGATCCTATTGCGACATTTAAGTACCGACGTTTAGCGCGCGCGGGGTGCTAATCGTCGGTATGGAAAGCGCATCTCGTAAAACGTCGCTATATAGCGACTTTAAGCAAACGTCGCTATATAGTGATGATTTCTAAAGTCGCTACATAGCAATGTTTATCAGAATTGTAAGTGTCGCTATATAGCAACAAGAGATACTATTTTATAGCGACATTTTTCATAGAGCTTTTTTACTCATATAGGCCTTAAAAGTTAGTTTTTTCCAATGACAAAATTTTTTAAATTTTCATACATGTTTGATCTTTTGAGAGAATAAAAGTATAAGAGCATGTACATCAAGCCTTTGAAGCTCATATATTCATGTCCAAGTTTGAGATGAAAAAAATCAATGAAGAGCATTTACATCAACTGTTTCATCTTGAGCCAAGTCTAACGCGCCAAACAAGTCTATCTCTAACTCTATACCGAGTTGATCTCCTATATCATCATCGTACTCTAGCATTGTATGTTCATCTAAAAGTACTTGATCATCTTCTTCAATAAAGTGTGGTGATTCTTGATGATCGTTGTCTTCTTCCTCAATATCGTGATCTCCATCTTCCTCCCGTGCGATGTCATTATGCGCATCTTCCTCTTGGCTCATATTGTGATCTTCATCTTCTTCGCTAGATTCATTGGGATCAATTGGATCCGGCATTGGTAGTGGCATCTCCATATCCACATCTCTATCTTCAAAAATTTGCTTACTTCGTGGTGCAACTTGGATCACATACTACCATCTTGGATTAGAACGATCCGGATGAAAAACAACCTATATTGAAGAAGGGTGCCAAATGTCATCAATTATATATATGAAATTATGCTTAAGTACATGTATCAATGATCTTTAAAAACAAAAGCTTCGATTAATTAAATCATTAGTATGCACCTGCTCACAGTGCTCAGTATCACTTTCATCGGTCCAATGTTTGGTGGAGTCTATTGCAAAGAAACCTCTACTATCTTTCCTCATTGTCGCATGGGGACCTTTGTAAATAGTTCTAAACCATTTTACATCAAGAATGAAAATACTAAATCGTCTGAAATCAACTTCATAGATTTCGCGTATGGTTCCACAATAATCCAACTGTGAGGAGAGAAGATTGGTATCCGAAGCACTTGCTCAGCTATCTTGTGTGAAGTTAGCCATGACTCCACAATCATACGTGACTCTCTTCGAATCGATGCATTCCACGTGAAAATGTCGTCCATATGACCATAATGCACTGCACTTTTTGTACTGTAAAAGAGCATCATTAAAACAATGAAGATGCATTTATTTTATAGCGTATATTACCACAAATAATTACTTAATTACGTCAAGAGGTAAGAAACTTACATGCATCATACATCCAGATGATAACTCTCGTGCTCGCGCTCATTTATTATCTCTCCATCACGTTCGGCTTTACGTTGAGCCAGTTGTAGCCAATCAAGTGACATGTGAGTAGGGAGAAGAGCTAGATCCCGTGGATATGGTTGCGATCGCCTATACATTACTCTAAATCTTGTCCTTGCATTTATTCTTTTTGCTTTGGCCACTTCATATCTCTCAATCCACTTCTGCATCTCAGAGCTATTGAGGATACAAAACTTATTGAATTTCTCCATTTGCTCTTCGCTCATCTTTCTTTCAATCCCTTTTCCTTGGGGAACCTCGCCAACGATGCGATCATCATCCTTGTTATGCCAAGCTTGCGGCATATCGGGATCCGTGGATGCAAGAAACTCCGTGATATATACTAATGACTCTTGCACAAGCCATCCCTCTGCCATGCTTGCTTTTGGTCTTGCTCTTTGTCTTACAAATCCCTTCAAAGTTTTCATAAACCGCTTGAGAAAAAACATCCATCGACTATGAATGGTACTTGCAATAGCCACCTCATCAACTATGTGCACAAGCAAGTGGACTTGAGTTGTCATAATGCTCGAGGGAAAGTGCTTCTCAAGCAAGCATACGGCTTCGATGGATTCCACCCTAGCCTTCTCGATGCTCGATATGGAGATCTCTTTTTGAGATATCCACCTATTTCACATGTCCATGTAAGATATTTTCATAATCAGTCTACAGATTAATCAGCTTAAATTGAAGAAAATGCAATCAATGCGATTTGATAGTAAGCATACCTCACAATACCACTGATCTTGAATATAGCATTTCTAACATCTTCTTATAAGCACCCTTTTATTGTAATTGGGAGGATGAACTATCAAAGCAACAAAGAAGTCATGTCAATAATATAACATAATCATAATTATGCTAACGCATCACGATTATCGATACACTAATTCTACAGCTTAGAATACCTGTAAGACCTTGTGCCAATCATGGGACTTGAGCCCACTAAGCTTATTATCCTTTGAAAATGCTCCTTTTAAGCAACGCATGTACCTTGTCGGTGTTTGAAAAGAGGCAATGTCCGCCTTGACCATTTCCTTCTCCCTTGTGGAGAGGATCCACGTTGCTTTCGGGAGGATAACTTTTCCCGAAGCATGCACTTGGGGCCACAAACGAGACATCCTATTCATAGCAGCCTTGACCATTTCCTTCTCCCTTGTGGAGAGGATCCACGTTGCTTTCGGGAGGATAACTTTTCCCGAAGCATGCACTTGGGGCCACAAACGAGACATCCTATTCATAGCACGCAAGTCTTCTCACACTCCTCTCAAGTCTTTGGAACCAACCAAGTGTGCCCAAATAGTAGCCCCCACATTCTTGAAGATATGCATGGGATCCAAGAGATGATTGATTTGTAACTGACCCCAATAAGGAAGCTCGTGAAAGATTGATAGCCTCTTCATACCAGGAGGATGTTCCTCTCCATTCACCCTCCAAGCTTGAATCCAGTCACTTGCCTTCAAATATGATGGTGGTGGATCAAGCTGACCTCCATGTGCGAGATGGTCCAGCGGAAGGTATCGAGCATGACCTTCATAAACATTTTTTCGCATATGTTTGGAGTATCGTGCAAGCGATTTCAAACCCGGTCCACAAATAGGACAAGCATGGTACCCACTTGTAACAAGTCCTGCACGCGTGCATGAATGTGTTAGTATAAGACATGCGTGCGAAAGAGAGTCATAAAAGCAGAATCTTATATTATACTTGTAGAGACACAACCACGTACCTGCGCACTCTCCATATCCTAGGTAGTCATGCATGGTCCACATGAAGATACCCTTGACCAAAATATCATTGGTATGTCTAGGAGCTCTGGAAATATCAAAGACCCGCACTCCTCTCCATAATATCTGTAACTCCTCTATCAAAGGTGCCATGTACACGTCCATATTTTTTGCCTTGTACTTCCATGGCACAAGAAGTGCAAGCATGAGGTGTCCCTTTTTTATTATTAGCCATGGTGGGATATTGTAATTCACCATGACTATGGGCCATGTCGACCAAGATGTCGAGCGTAATCCGAAAGGATTCACGCCGTCCATGCCGAGCCCAAGATGTAAGTTACGTGGCTCCCTCGCAAAGTCTGACCACTGATTGTCTATGTGCTTCCAAGCTGCACAATCTGCGGGAATCCTCAATGTGTCATCAGTGGACCGATGAGATACATGCCATGTCATCAACTCCGCTATGGATTTGCATCGGAACATGTGCTGTATTCTTGCAATGATGGGAAAGTGTCTCAAGACCTTTACCGGTATCTGCTCACCCTGCAAGTCATCTCTATATCGTTGTTCCCCACACTTCAGACAACTAGCCAAATCTCCATGCTCACGACGAAAGAGAATACAATCATTACGACAAGCATGGATGGTATCATAATCCATACCCACCGTTGTTAGCATCTTTTTTGCTTCATCTCTTGATGTGGGCATGGTATTTGGTGCAGGCAACATCTTCTGGAGCAACCTAGTTATTTGAAAAATGGTATGTTTCCTCTCTTTTGTAGGGCCAGTCCACAAAACACCGAGCGGGATGTACTATTTCAGGTAAGTGCTTCCTCTTTTTTCCATTTGTTATTTTTGTTATTTGCATTGGCCTGCAGCTAGCGCTTAAGGTGCTAGCTGCAGTGATGGGCGTAGGAACCCTCTCTTCCCCTCTCTTCCCTCTTCTTTCCCTCCTCTCCTCTTCCGTCTCTTCTTTTTCCCTCTTCTTTTTCCCCTCTTCTTTTTCCTCCTCTTTCAATCTCTTTTTCCCTCCTTTTCTCTTCTTTTTTTCATCTTTTAATCTCTTTTCCCCCCTCTTTCCCTCGCTTATGTCTCCTTCTCTTATGCTCATGCATAAGCATAAGCATGATCATGAGCATGAGCATATGTCTCCTTCTCTTATGCTTATGCTTATGCTTATGCATGAGCATAAGAGAAAGAGACATATGCTCATGCTTATGCTTATGCTTATGCTTATGCATGAGCATAAGAGAAAGAGACATATGCTCATGCTTATGCTTATGCATCAGCATATGTCTCTTTTTCTCTCTTTTCTTTCCCTCTTTCCTTTCCCTCTTCTTCTCTCTTTTCCCTCTTCCAATCTCTTTTCCTTTGCATCTTCTTCCTCTTTTCCTCCCTCTTTTCCCCCCTCTTTCCCCTCTTTTATGCTCATGCTCTTATGCTTATGCATCAGCATATGTCTCTTTTTCTCTCTTTTCTTTCCCTCTTTCCTTTCCCTCTTCTTCTCTCTTTTCCCTCTTCCAATCTCTTTTCCTTTGCATCTTCTTCCTCTTTTCCTCCCTCTTTTCCCCCCTCTTTCCCCTCTTTTATGCTCATGCTCTTATGCTCATGCATAAGCATAAGCATAAGCATGAGCATATGTCTCTTTCTCTTATGCTCATGCATATGTCTCCTTCTTTTATGCTTATGCATAAGAGGAGACATATGCTCATGCATAAGCATAAGCATAAGCATAAGAGAAGGAGACATATGCTCATGCTTATGCCTATGCGTATGCATGAGCATATGTCTCTTTTTCTCTCTTTCCTTTCCCT